>NC_052511.1:14272288-14608635 GCF_014356525.2 Nilaparvata lugens
CGATAAGTGAAAAACATCGAACAGTAAACATCGATGTTTTTAAACATCGTTTATCGCCCTACGTTTTTATGGATGATACTATTAGTCCAGTCAATATAGACATAAAAAAGGGGGTGTGCTTGCAATTTATATTGTAGTTCTGATTTTTTAATATATTATTTGGGTACATAAGAGAAGTCCAGAACCAATTTCTTCATGCTAGATTTCCTTGTGCTAGATACAAGATAGCCCAAAAACCTCGTATTTTCGGCTCATTTTCCAGTTTTCAGCTATTTCTGCCAAATCTCTCGAAGATTATATAATTCTGAAAAAAATGAGATCACTCGGAACTCTCTATCTCCAATGAGTACTTTGTTATAATTTTTTCAAAAATAAGTAAAATTTGAAGAAAAAATCAATTTTGATGAATAATTTTAGTTTTTAATCAACAATATCTTCCGATTGTTACAATTTAGATGTATATTTCAAAATCCCTCTAGGCGTATTTTTGTGCTATACAATCTGAGATCAGGTAGAGCGCTCTATGTCATATAGATTTCCAAGTACACCTGACAACAATGCTCCTTGTATTGTGGAAAACACCTAATTTTCAGCTTCAACAATCATCACCATCTACTTTGTCCTTACATTGATATTTCGCACAATGACATAAGTTCATGGGTAAGAATCTCCCGTTTGATGCACTTAATTTTAGTATTTCCTAGAAGAGGCACGCTTAAGGACACCTCAAGGATCAAAATTTCAAACACTTATAATTTACTTTTGACACAATGCTCAGATTTCATTGTACTACACTTCATTCTTCTCGGCTCGCCAAGGCGGTTCAAAATCATGCATCAACAGTCAAATTCGGTGAAAAAATAGAGAATTTATTGTTGAGTGTAGGTACTTATTCATATTCAATACATAAGAAATGGCCAATTTCTATATTCAAAGCTATGTATCTCGGTAACCCCTTATTATAAAAATTATTACATGATCTTGAAACATACAATAGAATTTTCTATTTCATCTGCTGTAAACAATTCATGAAAAAATATGTTCGTAAAGTGAGATTTGATTGTTGAAAAAAATCCGGAAATTGTAGATATTTTTCTCATATTAACGGTTTTGGCAGTTCTAAGATAGCGAAAAGTGATTCAAGATGGATTCCAGGCAACTGAGCTCGTAGAGGATGAATTTATCTAAAATTTGTAATCAATCGTAAGTTTCTATGATGTATCCGACTCGTTTTAGAAACTCTTGATAAACAGTAAAATTACGAAAAAAATGTAAAAACTGAAATCGCCATTTTTAAAATCTTAACTTCCAAATTGTTTTAGAATCGAAAGTATTATTTATTGGAGTGGGTAGAGGGGGACAATTTTCACATTCTCACTAGATTTGGAAATTTTATCAGAAGTATTTCACAAGACATGCAACTTTGAATATAGAAATTGGTCATTTTCTGTGTATTGGAATATGGGCTTACGTACACTCAACAATAAATTTTCCATTTTTCGAACGAATTTGACTTATTATGCATGATTTTGAACCGCCGTGACGAACCGAGAAGGTTGAAGTGTAGTACGATGAAATCTGAGCATTGTGTCAAAAGTTATGTGTTTGAAATTTTGATCCTTGAGGTGTCCTCAAGCGCGCCTCTCCACTAGGAAATACTGAAATGAAGTGTATCTTACGGGTGATTCTCATAGAACTTAATCTCAAGAACTTATGTCGTTGTGCGAAATATCAATGTGAGGACAATGTAGTTGGTGATGATGCTTGAAGCTGAAAATTGGGTGTTTTTCACAATACAAGGAGCATTGTTGTCAGGTGTACCTGGAATATGAGATAGATCGCTATACCTGATCTCAGATTGTAGAGCACAAAAAGAGCTTCTAAAGTGACTAAAATTTTATCTGGAGCTATTGTTCCAATATTTCAACAGTTACTAACTGGAATCACAGCAATTTTGGACTTGTGGTATTCAAGTAACATTCTTTCGAATAATTGAAGTCAGGTTGTGACTAGAAAGATACATCAACTCTAGTTCACAAGATTTGTCATCTTCATGGTTAAGTCTGGAACCTCTTGGGATATCCTTGAGGATTCGGTCTTGAAATTTCACCCTAAGCTAATTTTAGCAATCATTGATACTCATATCGTATTCATTCAATACCTGATAGATTTTTTAGGAAATGAAAATGGATTAAGTTTTTTTATATGGATATCTGCACTCCTTACAATACGAGGACCTCTTTTCCAGAGCTAGATTAATTAGTGTTAAACACATGTTGAGGAAATAATTGTAGTAAGAAAAAACTCTTTCTTCCGAAGAAACGAAGAATCCGACCTCTTATTCAATTCTAAATAACTAACTATCTAACCTTGACACGGGCCACAGAAGTAATGTAAATCTTCAAGAGTATCCAACAGTCTCACATAAAAATACAGAGAGCCTGATTGAAAAATAAAAATAGCAATCTGCAGGAAATCAAAACTTATGCGAGATCTTTCACAAGAGTGATCTATATTCACAAAAAACACTAAACAGAATACTACACTAAATATGATAGAGATTGATTGTAAATCTGTTACTATTGCTTATTGCTCTCAAGATAATCCTCTTCAAACAAAAAAAAAACTTGTATCAAATTAAATAATTAGAATTGTTTTTAGTTTTTAGTTGGGAAAAACATCGGATGACCGATGTCTAGGTAAAACCATCGATAAGTGAAAAACATCGAACAGTAAACATCGATGTTAAAAACATCGATGTTTGATGTTGAAACATCGATGTTTTTAAACATCGATGTATCGATACCCATCCCTAGTCTATATACATTGACTATATTTCTACACCCTGAACATCGTTCTTTCCTTCTCATACCTTCCCTCTTCCTCTTTTCCGTCACTACCTGTCACAAATTCTTTTGAGCATGTCAGGTTCAAAAGTTCTATTGTGTCATTCTTTGAAGTTAGTACAATAACATCCCCCATTACCTCCTCCCATCATCCGCTTTATTCTTCAACATCATGAAATGAAGGAAAGAATATTGTTATGTATAATGTATAACTCTTTCTTGAGTCATGACATTAAGAAATCCAATTTTATGATGATGATTAGATTTTTCTTTATAAATGCAACTATTTATAAACTGAGCTATTACTTTATAAAGGTTACTTGAAGACTTTTATAATAATCAATTGGAAGTGGAGTGATGTAATTTTATTTATTTTAGTCAATATTCTTGTAGTGTCCACTTCACTCTGCATTTTTCAATTTGCATGAATTCTCATTTGATTCCCATCACACTTCATCCAAGCTTTGGACAGAGAAGACAAACAAAACTCCACACAATAACAATACTTCACTATCACACCCTCTCTCACACACACATTCACTTTCTCTCTTACTAGCCACCCTTAGTACAAAGTGGCAACAGTGTTGGTAGAGACGGGTGGTGGTGTCAAGTGCAAGCTTTGACCTTGAGGGACCCATTTTCGTTTGGCCAACTATAGTTCTCCAAACTATTACCTTTATATAGGTTCATTTTTGTGAGCATTCCCTGTCTGGACTTCCACCCTCACCTTTTTATATTACTGTATAAATATACTTTTTGATCATTGTTATGAGTGGTAAGTAACTCTCTTGAACTCATTGCGTTTTTAATGTTTTTGAACTGGCATTGAGTAAAATACTTGACTTTCAATTATTAATGATTTTATTTTTGTTTTCAGAGACTACAAGATGGGTGTCCTCCCACATCTGAAGCAAGCAGGTCTTTTTCGCTCACCCGTGGAATCGACTTCTAAATCAATTGGATTTACTTTCCTGGTATATCCTATTCAAATACTCTTAAATGATCTTCAAATGAAGAACTTCAATACTGTTGAAAATATTAGCTGCTATTGCAAAAATATCGACAAGCTATCATGGACTAGATTTCAAACTTCAAATTTACTTCAAACTTCAAGATTTCAAATTTATTATAGTGAATCAAATAAATGAAATAGATTTTTTTGTTTAGAACTGTATGGTAGACTCGTAACAATAATCTATATGAGTACAAAAAGTCAATCATGATCATCGGACTGTAGGTCTAACTACTGTTTCAACTTAATAATTGAGGGTACCATTTCGATAAACGTACTGTATAAACAATTAACTCTTGTGGATGAACTTGACTAAGCTCGATTCTCAGTTGACTAACAACCTTATTCACAATTTTGTTTTATTTTTTTATTTTTCAATTTAATCATGTTCATATTTGGAGTGAGATCTGATTTGAGTATGAGGGAATAAAATCTTGTCTTTTTAATTTTATTTGAATTGATAAGGAATCTTTCAATAATTAATCAAGTTTCTAGTCTGACAAACTTTCGCGAATTTTATATCCATTTGATAACACAAAATAAGGTGATCTGGCTGAACAGTTTTTTATGGTGATAAATCAATAAGATTCTCTAATATTTACATACCATACGAGTTTTAATTTATTTTAGTTATCAATTTTTCATTGATCAGGTATTCAATTTTTGAATTGACACACGAAGTTATGTGATAACGTTCTATTGGATTGGTCATATTATGCATTCATTATTTTATTATTACTTCATATATTACTATACTAATTGCTTTGCAATGGAGAAAATTCTGTGTTGTGAAATGCAATCTCCTCATGTCCAGGAAGCAGGAAACATCAGCAAATAAAATAATTATTCATTATTTTATCAAAATTACGTGGATAATCTTCATCAGAGTTGAAAATTCTCAGCAAAAAAATGAATTTGATTGGAACCAGCATGTCACGCCTGCTACCAACTACGCCACTGAATCACTTGGAGAAAACTCTGTTTTGTTGGGCTTTTATCGTTGTTCAAACTTTGAATCACAAACTGAATAAATCTGTTTTAATTATTAGCTTGAATGGAAATTTATTGATTAATAAGAGTTAAAATTGTTCTTTAATCATGCTCGGTAAATTCATTTTAATCATGATGTTAATTTTCAAGTTGATCAGTTGATTAGATCATAAGTGATGATCGTGTATTTCCTATCCAACGTATAAGCCAGTTTCTTCCTTTGTAATATTATAGATAGTATTATAGATAGATATAGATAAGCCCACTCAGTCGGTACTTGATGGGAGAGGGTTTATAATATTATCAGTGATTCTAGTAGCTGGCTATTGCTAGGCATCCAAACCTAACTTGAATGAGGAGTTTCTTGAGATTCGTTCATGAATACTGCCCAAATGTGGTCATGTGACCGAATGTGGAACAAAATTGTAGGCCTTAATTATAATATATTAACAATATTTCTTCACTGTCTAATCATATATTATTGAGCAATAATAAAATGTATTACAAACCCTTCCAGACTCTTCGATGTTTGGCGATTCTCATAGTGATTGCCTGGTATACTGTGCTGGAAGAAATGAAACCAGATGCTGGTGAATCGGAGAAACAAAAGGAAAGTGAGTAGAAAATTATTATCATCAAAAATTTATATTAAATTAAAATCAAATCAAATAAATTCAAGGTGTAAATTGATTGAAGGAGCTTCATTTTATTTGATGGGAAAATACAATTATTTTCGTGTGTGTGTTTATTTGTGGTTGTGTGTATTTTTGTCTAATATCTTCCTATACTAGCAACATAACATTTTGTGAGTGTGGGCCTAATCCTAGTATAGTAAATTTAAAGCTACTATCCATACTTGTTGAAAGTTATTGGAATTATATAACCACACTTATTGGAAAAATTGCAAAACTATTATTGGCTACAACAATCTCTAGTGAAGTCTATGAAGTTGATTCATCAATAGATAAGTGACTGTGACAATCTCATGTCGTTTTATCACTTTGTGAGAAAACTTCAGGCATGGAGTAAAGGAACTATATTTTTATATTATTTCTGTTATCTCTGCTTCAGGTGTTGTTGAAACCAATAATTATAAAAGCCATCAAGCTTAGTTGAGCGAAATAGTTAAATGCCGGTTTTTATGATTCATTGAACAATAACAATATCATTGGCGTTTAAGAGGGTATGAAAACTTTTAATAGAGACTGATCAGTAAGTTATAAAAGTAGTGTGTTTGAGTTTTTGGTCTCGAAATTTAATTGTATTTTTCAAGTCATTTGGACTTCTTTCATTGTTTGTTATTTATTTAATTCTTTTTAGAAGTATTTTTTAATTTGAAATATTATTTTTTATTGTTTATATTGTAAAAAATTGGAGTGTTCTTCTTCTCAGCCTTTTCCCACTTAGGTGAAGTCGGCGTTTCGGGTCAGTCGTTTCCAGGGTCTCGGTCATGGGCTTCGTTTGGTGTTAGTCCCTTCTCTATGAGATAGTGGGCGAAACAATTATTTTCCCATTTCTTCCTAGGTCTTCCCCTCTTTCATCCTAGTGCCTCCAACATCTAAGTGGTCGATGTTTTCTCCCACATAATCGTCCTCCCTTCTCTCCACATGTCCGTACCACTGCAGTCTTTTTTCATTACATTGTAAATTGGAGTATAACTCAAAAATGTGAAAGTGACATAACCTACATCATTGTACTGTCGTATAAATTAGAATTGGAACTTTTTTGAGCTTTAACCTCAGGTACTTCCCTAGAAGTTGTATGACTCTGGATCAGAATAGAAGAATGAGCTGGAAGGTAGTAAGCCTTATCTAGTTAACCAGCGGCACTAATTATGATGCTAATACATCAGAGAATGCTACTTTCGAAAATATCTGCATGACTTCCAATATTAGGACGATCAATTCTTGATTTGAGTGTCTCATTACCTAATCTCTCAACTCATATTATTTAATAACTGAGATAACTTATTCACTATATGCATTCCTAATACCCCAAGTTGCTCCCAATACCCATAATCATTATAGAGTAGCTTGGAGGCTGCTATCAAGACTAAAAACAAAAAAACCGTTTCGATTACATTTTACACCTATAGTTGAAATTTCCAAGCTAAACCTTTATATACGGTGTATTATTGTGTTCCTTCAATGTCGTCCCCCAAATGTTTCCAGTTATATACTACAGGCAAGAATGTATATTTTATCTTCTTCTTCTCTCAATCAAGGATTAGGCTCTTTCCTGTTCCGACTCACAACAGTATAGTTCAAATCTATTACAGCACACAGTAAATCTAAAATTAAAATTGTTCTTTTTCACATTATCCAATACATCTATAATGAAACTGAAAATATTTAGCAGCTATTACGTATTACGTATTCTATTGCCATTTTTTCTAGGTCTACATATATCTCTCCCTTTCGGGTGGTATTTCAGAATCTTCAAGGTAATCCTTTCTGCTGGCATTCTGTTGGCATGCTCTCTCCATTGGTTGCGATAAGATATTGCCTTCTCGTTCATGTTGAAAGCACCCAGTTCTTGTCGTATATCCTCGTTTCTTATGTGGTCCCGGCCACATGTATATTTTATTTGGCTTTTATATTATAATGTATGCTTGTATCTGTAGTTATACTTAGAATTGAAAAAGTATTAATTTTTTTCAGTTGACCATGCGGCAAAAACCATTATTGAAATAATACTTGCTTATAAATTGGTAGTGATAGTGATTCTTGCCTTTTTTGACGTGATGATGCTCATTGGCATTTACAAGGTGAGTGCTTTTTAATTTCACAAATAGAGTATAATTATTGTAACCTACGTAAAAAATAAATAAAGAGAATATTCACTACATTTTTTAATAGCTACGGTGGACGAATCGTCATTACCACAAAGCCTATACTTCATCATCATAGACAAAGTTACAATTTAGTTCAAAACAACGCTGAAGCTAATGCAATCTATCACTTTCCACAAAATTTGTATTTACAACATACAGGTCTCATTAAGGCTGTTCGGTGAACTTTTTTTTATTTTTTAGATTAGATAATCTTATCAAATATAATTGTTAAGATCATCATTATAAGAGTGAGAAAAAGTGGCAACTGAAGTTTTTAAGTGGTCTAATAAGCGAGTTATGGGTTGTTGAAGTGCTAACTTTCCAGATTCCGTTTTCTTTCCAGATCATAAACGGTTTCGACTATATAATTGAAACTTCTCTTGAAAATTCAAAAAATGTATCTTTCCAAACTAAACATTTTATTCCCGATCTCGTTCATAAATAATAAAGTAACATTTCTTGTAAATTCGATAACTTGTTTATTTTGGCATTAATCGCCAAAAAAACGCATATTAGAACAAATCCAATGATATACTGAAAGTATTAAGAAACTCCAATGGAAAATTGGAAACCGTTTATGATCTGGAAAGAAAACGGAGTTTTGCACTTCAACAACCCATAACTCGCTTATTAGACCACTTGAAAATTTCAGTTACCACTTTTTCTCACTCTTATAATGATCTTAACAATTATATTGAAAAAGATTATCCAATTTAAATAAAAATAAAAAGGTGTACCAAACAGTCTTAAATCAACTATATAGAACGTTCCATCTCTTGAAGCGTACTAGATTACCATAGAGAAAAGATAGGCCAGATAGACAGATGGAAATTAATTGGAATTTCCGTTATATTCAGCCTAGATATCTTACCATATCTTCTTATGCTACCTTTTCGCTATGATTGAACATTATTGGTTACTGCTGATCATTTGTAATATGAAACTATTTTATTGACCGAACGCAGTGAGGTTTATGTTTTAACTCGGATTTTCTTTCGTCTGTCTGTATATACGGTATGTAATGCATTTACGGCCAAACGCTTTGATAGAACTCTATGAGATTTGGCAGGAATATTCCTTTTTTAACCGGGCGTCGATGTAAACATAAGGTTTTTTTTGAAATTTTGCATTTCAAGGGTAATAATAAATTATGAAATGAGAAGAAATTTCCTCCATACTCCGATATCACTATATGTCTATATCTACTCTGAAGATAGGATTAATCAGACTATAGAATTATTCATAATCAACTGACAAGTGGATTATTCATTGAATGCACTACACAGATGTCTGGAGAAGCCGTTGAACAGATGACACCAGATACTTGTGGATGAGAAAACTGCGTGAGGTCTACTGTTCACAGAACTACTAGTTTTGTGATTTTTTATTTGCTTTTTATCGATATTTTTATTTTTTTCAGAGACGACCATCATTTGTATTTGCGTGGGTTGTCGCCCAGGTGATTGCAGTATCTTTCGCAATCTTTGTCGTGATTGGTTTGCTTATCTTTGATGGGTACATTGGAGTCTTCCCATATTACACTCTCAAAGCTGTTATTGCAATAGGTAAGTGGGGAAAAATAAGTTATCCTCCTCTTAATAATCTTGAAAAATTTGGAAGTGCTCATTGCTATAAACTGTTGAATTACCGTATACCAATGCACAATGCTGCAGACTCCTGATTAGTCTTATACTGCGTTTTATGACAGACAGCCAAACACCATCTCCATAGAAAAATTCAGTTTAATCTATCAGCATTGATTGAAGCGAGGTATATACTTACAGTTCAAAGTAATTCACACTACTCTGCAATGGAGTAGCCTAATCTATTTTACCACAACAAAAGCCTCTACATGCTCTTGCCAAGGTCTATAAATAATACCGGTATGACACAATCCCGTGATGCATTGCAAAATCGCCATTTTATGGGGTTCTAGTTCAACTGAGAAATTTATCAGCTGTTATCATTATCGATTGAACAACATGATGTGTTATTTTGTTATATTGTTCAAGGAATATATTGCTTGGCTTTGAATATTGTAAAATAAATTCTTCCTACAGAATAATAATATTTAGATTCCAACTAGGAACTGAATTAGTAATTTTTAGATTGGGAACTTCAAACTCTTTTTGAGGTTAGCGTTTTGTCCCAATGCCTTATGAATCATAACAAGTTACAAGAATAAGAAAAATTTTTAATAATAAAAAAATGAATAATATTATTGAACCATTTATTATTGAAGTTTCATTATAAAAAATCGAAAACCTTAATTTACATATTATGTCAACCAGAATATTGTTTTTAAAAAGCATAATGCATGATTTTGTTATGAGCAGATTGGAATATTTCAAATGTACTGCCGTAAGGACCCCACATAATGGCCGCTCCATAAGGAAAACGAGTGTCATTACCTGTATTTATAGACCTTGGTTCTTGCTTCACGAGACGAGACTGGAATCAATCAATCAATCAATTTTATTGAAAATATATTTTTACATTGTTGGGTCCTGCTAAAGCCGTGGGTTTTCCAGCAGATGCCATATCAAAACAAAATATTATTCACAACGTTAAATTAAAATGAAGTATAAATAAAATAAAATTGGCTTATTTATCGTGAATCAAGAGTAATATACAAGAAATGAAATAAAATAATTACAATCATAATGAGAAATCATGAGAAACATAATAATTATAAATAGAGTTAATAAATAACATTATTATAAGCATGATAAATAAGGAGTTAATTGAAGAAATGAAGGAGGAAATATTTTATACAATATTAATCATTACTAAATTATTAGTCGTTCAGGCTGGCAGCAGTGACTTTACAACAGGTATAATAATTTGAAACCAGCAGAATAGGCTAATTGAAAAAGAAAAAAGTTCATCGAACGCTGGCCTATTAGGAATAATAATTTAATAATTCAAATAATGATAATCAATATTAATTGTTCATTTCAGAGTTCTATTATCACTGAATTCTATTCTCATTTTGATTTTACTGAATTGAAATCAAGTTGGAATTCTTTATTACATTCGTTTTTGATTAGTCTCTTATGCTTGCAGGTAGTTTGTTGAAAAGGAAAGGTAGTATGTAGAACAGAGATCTTTTCCATAAAAATATTATTAAATCGGGGAATTTTGTATATTATTGGTGACCAGGAATTATAATGGGCAGGAGGAGCTAAACATCTATAATGGAAATTATTTTTGAAAAATACTATTATTTTACTGTTTTCAAACTAATCTCAAAGTAAAATTACTTGTGAAAAAATTAATTTCAGATTATGATAGTTGATGAATTGTTGCATCTTGTTGAATTATTCTGTTCATTAAATTTTTATGTGTTTTATTATTGGCAAATAAATTTAATTTAAATTAATGATTGAAATCTTGTAATTTTTACAGTGGTCACTATCTACTCCATCCTCGTTGTCAACAGTCATCATACCAATATGAAATCAGAATCAACTTTTCTGGCAAATACGATTTAATTATTGAAAAGAAGCAATCAACATTGGACATTGGAGTACCTAGTTAATAAGAATCAGTAGTAGCATTCAACATTGGGGTAGTTAATAAGAACCAGTACTTATAAGACTCAGTAAACTTAATGGAGTTTCAATAATATTGTATTTTGTCGATTATAGTAGTTATTCTTTGTCTTTATTAAATTTTATAATGTAGTCTAAAATTGAATTTTCATTACCGTACAACATGATTTATGTGATTGGTTTGGGGAAACCAGCTCTAAAGACAATCTTGTCACACAACTCACAATATTTTCACTCTTATTTGTTGTACAAGTTCCAACAGTTTACTCTTATCAACAAAATTATAATTTCCCTAATTATAGAATAGAATACAAATAGTGTAAGTTAGATTAGGTCATTTTAAAAGCAAGAGTTCAATGATCATGTAGAACAAATATGGTAGATTAGTTGACATTACTCTAGATGTAAGGATGAATTCTTTGAAAAGGAAATTGTATAAGATAAGAAGGCCAAATCAATATTCGTAATATTCTTAATAAGACTGTGTATCAATAAATAAATTTAAGAGGTTCCGTTGAATTCAGTTTCAACTATCTGGATAAATTGAACATATTATTTCCTATGTAGGCTATAGTAGTTACTTAGTATTGAGCTCATTTTTAAAAGTCAAAAAGGGACTAAATAGTACGGTATGACTAACTTAGCTGGAAATTTATTTAGATATTTTATACGAATGACACTTTTAGATGAAAGCTTTATTACGGTATGACTAACTGCTGGAAACTTATTCCATCAAATTCATGAGGATATTTTTATATGAACTGCACTTTCAGATGTAAGCTTATTCTTGTATAGAAATCTGCTTCAATTGAATAAATTTATTGGCCTATTTAATTTCATATAATATTGTTATAAGTCTCAGATTTATTTGAATAACCTATTCACATTAAATATCTAACATAGAATTTATAAAATTTCCCTATTAATCAATTTTCTACCATTAATCATAGATTCATCAATCATCAGGGATAACGTAATACATACTTAAGATGGACATAATTCTTTGCTTTAATCTAGCCTGTATGTATACATACTTCAATGAATAATCTATAAATTAAAAATCAAAGTCCCCTGTTTTAATTTTTAAAAAAGAGTCCAATTAAAAGTTTCAAAAGGGTACTTCGATTTTTAATTTTTAGATGAATAAGAGTAGCCCTTACCAAAAGGTTAATATCTGTAACAAATTAAAATCATTGATAAATATATGAGAGTAGTGATATACCGTAGCAGAAATTTATTGAGTTGATATCATTATCGATATTCTTAGGAAATATGGATTCTTATTATAAAACTCATTAAATATGGATTCACACATCAATTCAATAATACAATACAATTTAATATAATACAATTTTCATATTGCTCACTCTACGATATCCAAATCATGGTTGATGTATATCACATGACCTATCTAGAAATATTGAATATTCAATAATAGCATTTTGTGAAATTCAATATTTATTTATTCATTGACAATCACAAATCATTATCACAATATAATATGACTTTGAGAAGACAACAGGCACAATTAATTGGAAACAAGTTTATTGCTAATGAGTTCAATTTCCTGACCAGTATTAAGGATTGAAATCAATGAAGAACATATTTTTTCAAATGCATTTATTAGAAAAGTATTATAACACAAAAATTGGTTTATACAATTTATTATTATCCAACTACAAATAATAATATCACTTACTTCTAGTTCAGAAGGCACATGTATAGTCTGAATTCGCTTCTCATACGTGTACAAAATACATTCATATGATATTTTCAATTTTTACATGAAACAATAATTTATCACACATTCCTTATTATTTTTTCTTATTTACACAATACATCCTCAATCAAACCCACAATCCTTGGGCTCCATATAACATTCTCTCATTCTATTTACAACTAAGGATTTTATGTGAATTTTGTTCATTAGAAGCGTTTACTTTCCTGTACTCTGCAATAATAGATACAATCATGTAATATTTACATACCTTAACGAGTACCTAGTAAAAATGGGAATATTGAGCTATTTTTGGGCAAAAATTATGCTATAAATAAATTCATTTTGATTGGTATAATGAGTAGAACCTATTATTAATTTAGTGATATCAATCCAATTTTCAAAACGAATTTCTGAAGGAATTTGTATGCTTTGATACATAAATAAAAAAATCCAGTAATAATTATCTGGTGAATTGCGTTCGTCAATAATATAAAATTGTGCATCAAATAACAATTTTTTCGCTGATTCAAATGTATTCCAATATTTGCTCTATTTATTGATTTCTCTAGTGAGAAATTATATGGACGAACTGCATTATACCTCCCTGTCTTTTCATAATCCTACTGTTGTTTAAAGAATATACATTTCCTAATATGACACGTTATGGCTAGTTACAGAATTATTACTTAACTTACAGGTGATGGCATTCTTATTTTTTTCAGATTGTAGAATTTACACTCAAATATGGAAAACATCACATCATTCCTTGTAATTGATAGTAATAAAAAACGAATAATTAATTATTAATCACACCACATCACTTCCGATTGTTCTACAACAATTTCTGTTTTGCAAGGTGATGAATTCCAAGGTGAATTCCAAATGAAATACCACTTGAAGAAATGAGGTAGACAAACTTGATGTATTTCATTTCGATTTTCCTCTGTTTCACTATTGAGTGTAAGTCTACTAAAATGAAAAGCTTCATGTCTAATACTGCAGAGATAGTTTTCCACTTTTTCTAAATGGGTGTCACTGAATTTCAATTTAGAGCATCAATTTTCATGTCAGCTATGTTTTATCCATCCTCCCAATAAATATAATATGACTCCCTCATCACTAATTTGAAGATAAATGCATGATAATAAACTAGGTGTTTTGTTATTCATCTCTTAGATTTTGATTTTTCAACATCAAAGCGTTCCATGCACAGTACATTTGATTTGAACTTGAATTTAGTAATCATTTCTTGGAGATTATCCTCTCGAATCATTATTCCATTATTCTCACGGTGATTTAAAGGTAATTTGACTAGAGAAACATCATGTTAAGCTCCACTGGATTGATTGGACGTATCAATAGATAACAGAATCCTTAATCCTTGTTTGTAATACTTTACCTGTGACTAAATTATCTTTAGGCTATTCAAGAGATATTTCAGACAAAGTAGCCTAATATTATGCTTGTAAAGTTTCATTCAACAAAATATGAATCTTGAACTAATATTGATTTGTTCTACACCACTATTGTATTCCTTCTCAAATTAAAAAAAAAATGTGAATAATAAATCTTTTGTAAAAAAGTAGCCTCTTATAGAAAAAGTTTTGAGAATTTTTAAGTTCAAATTCAACTGTAGGTGGGATGGCACGCTTCAAATCACCACTAAGTGAGCCAAAAGTGCACATTGTCTGCAGTTTTGATGGTTATTTATTCGTGATTGACAACTCTATTCCCATATCCAATTTTCTTCAGTTTTTTTATATGCAATTGATTTGAGAACCTGCGATTTTTATGGGAAGAGTCCTTCTATTATTCAGAAGAGTGAGTTTCTCCAGCAGACAATTTGAACTTTTGGGTCACATACTTAATACGGAATTTGTTTTAATCGAATCTACTTCCTCCTCTTGAACAGAGGCAGAGTGTTGTTCACGTAGTCGTGTGGCTGTATAATTCTCATGATTCTCAAGTTGTACTCGTTCTTGTTGACCGATTGTCGGACAAATTTCTGCAGTTTGGTTGAGATGGCCCAGATGGTGCCACTGTCTCTGTCTACTGATGTGATGTGCAACAGGAATTGGAGTCTCTCCGGGTCGTAGGCAAGAACTCTGAAAAATTATTTCAATTTCAATTTATATACCAAAATACGTTCATAAAATAAAGTAACTACAGAGAATTTATAAATAAATTTTGATAATATTGTTCAAGCATTATCAAAAATAAATGTATCACAATTTTTCTTCAGGTAGTGATTGAAATACAAATAATAATATGTTCAGAAGCATGGTAATGGTAAAATGGTAGATGATAATATTATTCCATTGACTCGATTAGACTCCTAGGCAATAAATCCGCAGAAGAAAAAAATATCATTAAACATTAAACCGAATTTGAAATTCAAATACTTTTTGTAAAGACAAAAAGTTTTTCTTTGAAAAATTTTGGATACCTAGTAGATCACTATATTATTTTTATTATATATATTTTTATAATTTTTATCATCCAGAATAGCAAACATAGAAGCTAATCCAACTTGATAGACATCATTATGCGGTACATCATATCCTATCAGCATAGAGTAAATACCGTTTAATTGATTATTTGTCTCTACCGTCACTCACCTGTGATTGGCGGATCCGGGAGTCCACGCGGCGAGCGCCGTCTCAGATATTGGCGCGAAGATCAGCGACCCGTCGCGGGGATCGACGGCCAGACCGGCCGCCTGCGAGCTCTTGTGGCCGACCAGGGCGACCGGGAGGTCAGCGTCGTCACCCGGGTTGGGGCCTGCCTTCAGCGCCGAGGTTGGCAGCGAGAAGAGGCGATCGGATGCGAACGGCTGGAAGTAGAGACGGCGGTTGGGAGAGCCGGGCGGTGACAGGGCTAGGCCGATTATGCCGTCCATCAGCGTGAAAGATTCGCCGCCCAACTGGAAATAAAATAATTCATTGCACAAAAAATATGGGCGAATACAATATTGTATAATGGCTTACAGAATTTAGCAAGAAAATAATTTTATTATAACAATTTTGAATCAGTGAATGGATTTATTCAAATAACTTTTGATTTAAATTGAGTTTCCTCACTCGTATCCATTATAAAATATAATTATATAAATATAATTATAGAATGAAGTATGTGATTTTAATCAGCTATATTGCATACAAAACTTATTAATAGGCCTGGTAGTCAGGTAGGCCTATCTATAGAGTATTTACGTATTTCTATCCAAGCACTTCTCAAAAAAAATATTTCAAATTGAATAATGCTATTCACATTAGATCAATTAATATGAAAAGATAGATTACTCACTTAAAATAGAATTTTACCAATCACAATGGAAAATATATTCATATTCCAGTTTTGAGAAATATAAAAATAAAATCAAATACCCGGTTGCACAATATTATAATCTTAACTTTCAATCTCAATTAAATATCAGAAGAGTTAAGCAGAGAAGTAGTCTTAGAAAAATCCTGCCTGATTGGTTCTCGTGGAATTCAATCATGATTAAAACTTTACCAGACTTTTACTATGCCTAAAATTTAGCTGGAGCTAAGACTATAAGAACAGAAACATGCACAACTTTTTGGTTTTGTAAAAATGTGGTTTATTTCTTCTTGAACATTCTACATTGGATTATCAATATGTGTCTGGAACACGACAGCTATTACAAGGTTACATGTCGGGGGTGGTTGCGAAGTCACTAAACACTCCTCCATAGCAGATGGCTCCTTCTCTGGGTCGAGGCATTTCACGAAAAAAGTTACACGGATACAAACCCTGCATTTTCGCAGGTTTACTCTTCTCTTTCCTGTCGCGATCCTCCATAAGATCGTCCAACCAGGACTTGGTAGAAGCTGCTTTGTCCACTGCACAACTGATAATCTCATCATAAACCTCCATAGGCAGGATCTCATGGAGAGGCTTCAGTTGGCCAATTGGAGGCGGACGATCGAACGGAGGCAGAATGGTTTGCTTTTGCAGAACAAGCACTAGGAACCAGAGGTATTGACTTCTGTGCAGGATCTGCTCGGATGAGTGGCACATCTCCTTGAATCTGGTCATCCATTTTTGGATCAGGAAACGGTTTTGCGATGGAATCAGTTCAATCAATGCATTCACCAGCTGTCTGTTGAATTCATAGTTTTCCATCAACAGCCTGTTTGGGTTTGGTTCTATAATTGTTGGACTGCAAAGCATCTTGACAAAAACTTACAAAACTTTTTTCTTCTAAAACTTTAAATTCTTCTCACAATCTGATTTCCTTTCAGTTATTATAAAATTCTCCTCTTCCCTTCTTTCCTTGTGGAGATCACTTTACACTTGAAATCCACCCAATCTTATTTTTGCTTTTTTCTCTGAACTTATTCTGATTAAAACTCAATTTCCATTAACTTATTAGAAACCTTGGGTGTTCCAGTAGTTATCTAATGTGTGAGTTTTACAGGAATAAATTGTATTTTGTGTGTGTGTAGTGTGGTAAGTGTAATGTGTACTGTAGTGAATGTTGTGAAGTTGTGTTTGGAGTTTGAAATATTCAAAATAATTATCAATAGCTGTTGTCATGACAAACATTACTTGAATCACATGCTAGGAATAAGAAGTGGAAAAATAGTTTTGTAAACTCAAGTACTAAGGTATATCAAGAAAAATAGATTGACAGGAGAATTTAATAGAAAATATAAAATTTTATAAGTGACAGTAGTTCTTATCAACTGTAGGCTATTTATTTTAGAAATTTCAAAATACGGCAATTAACGAAAATAAAATTTTCCAAGAAAATAAGTTATGATTCATCAATATAATGAAGATAAAGTTGAAATATATAGTTGGCAGTGATCGATCTGAAAATAATATGTATTGAGTTGCGAATAAAAATATAATACCTAAAACAAAAGAGCATAAATTATTATTCTATTTATTTGCAGTATCAACGGTGGAATATATTCATTTGAATCGATTTAAAAATATATTCAAATGCTATCTATTCCTATAAATGAGAACTGAGGATAGATTTATAAATTTATCAGAGTTATGAGGATGAAGCTGATTTGATAAAAGTATTTGAAACATTTACTTTAAACTGGACCAGTTTTATACAAAATAAGAACTGGGGAGAGTGTTCACTGTTTTCTCCTTCAATATTCGAAGACATATATTTTTCTTCTTCAATAAATAATTATATATTCCAATTATAACAATAGTTTGATAGATGTAACTTATAAATGCAAAGTATTCAACATTAAACTGTGCAAATAGGAGAAAAAATGCTCTATTAAAATTAATAGAAATCGAGTTTTCTTTTTTCTTGAACAGAAATACGTTTATCAATTTTATGAACAGAAAACCCAATACAAAGTATTCCAATTTTGAAAAGGGTTTTCTTTCCCCTTCACTGAAAAAAATATCGTTCTCCACAAAAATTCTTTATTATGAGATATATAGTGAATTCAAGCTGTCATACTGACAGTTTAGGACATTCCTCTCATAGTTATTATTATTTGATCAGAAGTATCATGTTGCTTGAATATACTGACCGAGAAAGTACCGAAATGTTATTCCTCACAATGATGCGATATAAACTGTTTTGTAAATTTGAGATACAGTACTAAGTTTTCAGGACACTTACGGTATTAACTATGTATTGGACCACTGACCTTAAGATTAATTATGTGTTTTATTGAAACCGGGCCTTAACAACAAAATTAGTGGATAGAGCGGCAGTGCGATACTAACCGAGTAAGTGCCGTGATCAGGGTCGGGGAACATGAGCGGATGGCTGAGCCGCCAAGCGGAGTCGCGTCGTGAGTCGTAGACGACCACGGCCGGGTTGGTCGTGTCGGCCATGTATACGAACACATTGTCGCACCCCCCGTAGCCACCAGCCCCGTCGTCGTTCTGGTCGTCCAACACGAAGTTGGTCAGCAGCGAGTTCCTACGCAGCACCTCCTGCGGGAATGTGATGCTTCTGATCTGCAAATTAGCACAAATTGTTAGTTGGGTGAGTCCGAATTCAATGTCACAAAAATGAGTATATATTATATAAATTATAGTATATTATTAGGTTGATCCGAATTTAATTTTTTTGTCAAAAACAAATAGACTGGATATATTATTACACTATTTTATTTATTAGTTCATATGGCTTTTGTCGGCAGAGAGATCCGTTTGGATGTTCTGCCTTGCCTTATTATACCCAATGTTTCTATTATTACACTGAATGTATAAGAAGCTAGGTACGGTACCGGTACCGTACTAGTTACCGTACCCTAACACAGACCCAAAAGTGGAGACAATTAAAACTTGCAAAAATGTATTGACTGAGTATGAGTTTTATTGATAATATATTCATTTGAAATTATTAATTAAGAATGTATCATTATGAATAGCTGATGATACTTTTAGTATTCTCCAAGGAAGAAATTCGTTTCGAAACATTATGGCACAGTTGACAGATCATATACATGAGCGCGTTAAGATTCATTAAAAAAAGAATAACAAGTTGAAATAGCTGTAGTTGATTTTGAGACAAACAAGAATTCAGAGTTCAGTCAATTTCAGAAAGATTCCATTCCACATTATATTAATATCGGCTAGCAGTGCAATCCCTGGGAATTGAGAAACTAATTTTGAATCCCAAATTTTGATCACCTCTTCAACTACAGCTAGCCTACTCAGCAAGTGAACAAATTAGGTGCAGTAAACAGCTTTCAACATCTTGTGAACAACTTAGGTGCATCAAACAGTTGTCAACATGTCGTGAAACCTCAAAAGTTTATCATGTATCATCTCATATATTATATAATTTCACTATTTGTATAAAAACTGTACAACTTAGTAGCCTAGTTCCAGTTTCAGTTCACAATGTGATGAAAAGGACATCGTGCTAACAATATCGGTTTATAGGTCCAATCAACAAATAATGTAAAAAAATATAATTTCTTGATATGTCATTTTGCAGTGATACCTACATGGAATAATGTGTTTACCAGTTGATCAATGAGCATGTCGAAGATTTATAAATACCTACATTTTTAAATTGATGAGTTCTAGGATTGTGTCTCAAAAAATGTTCAATTTACAAAATGAAACAAACAGAATCTCTTGAAAAGTAATCTTCCAGAGATACATGAAATGTATTTACCAGCTCATCAATGCGCATGTCGAAGATTTTTCATGAGTTCTTATTGAACTGGATTGTGTCACGGGAAATGTTTAATGTGCAAATTAAACAAACAAAACTTCTTGAAAAGTAATCTTGCAGAGATGCATGAAATTAATGTATTTACCAGTTCATCAGTGCGCATGTCAAAGATAAGCAGTTTTGGTGGACAGGCGACGTAGAAGTCAGACAGACTGTCGAGCACTCCACTGTCCAAAACCCAGAGCCTGTTGCAGCGGTCTGCGCGCACTCTGAACACAGACATGATGCCGGTGCAGTTGTAGCCCTCTTCCCGGGCGCGCCCCGAGGCTGCATCCACGTGCCAGTCCCAGCTGGGGTATGCCTGCAATACAAAACAATATCATAAAAATATCTGATACAGAATAAAGAAAATCGAAAGAATACTTATTTTGGTAGTAGATGAGTAGGCTTAACTTATGGAAAACCTTGTCAGGTCAATTGAATACAGCTAATACAAATTATTGCTAGTTCAAAGTAATTTTCAAACACATGCTAGGATTCGAGTCAGCTGTATGATCTTACATATCTAGAACTTATTTGTATTCTAGGTACATTATCTAAAACCAATGACTAGATTCTAGTTTTCATTCAATCGACCCAAAACAATTAAAATACAACAATTATTGAGATATTGGTAATCTTCTCTTAATCATGATAAATTCGCAAATAGGTTTCATGCTGGTTCGCAACAATATTTTTACAAATAAATAACTCTTTGAGATATCACTCAACATAATCCTGTTTGTGCTATCTACTAGGTTTTTCAGTTTATCCTACTGTATTTTGTTGTCAATTTTAAAAATCGATATAATAAGAGAGAGTAGGGTTGTGTTTGTTCGTTTGTTTGAATCAAAACATGTCAACTTGTGGATTGCATACCGGAAAAACGAGAATGATTTAGATCTCCAAATTCTGCACATAGATTCTAAAAATATCAATCTCGTGCACCTGGAAGCCCAAATTTAAATTTTCCTTCTAGATTTTTCAGAATTAATGTTTAAATTTCATTAATGGTAGGCCTACATTCGATTTCATTAAAAAATCACCAAATCATATGGTCGAAATTAAAAAAGGAACATATGTTTCTATATTGCTTTCTACCTGAAAACATAGTTTTGAAACTTCGTTTTCCTGATGCAATGTTTAGGCCTACACGTGGCATGAATTATTCATTTTTCAGCTAGAACAATTTTTGAGACAAAGTGCTAAATAAACGTCTACAGTTTCATCAATGCTGTATCGGCAATATGAAAACGCATGCAGTTAATATGTCTTTCAAATTCATTGAAGGTGTTGTTACATAAAGAAATAATATTCTCCCATTTTTATTTAATTGAAATTTCAAAATTATTCGAGCCCTGATAGAGTGACTGACTCACTGTACATAGGCCTATTTTGAATTCTTCTAGATTTCATTACGTCAAGTTTTAAGAAAGACCCTTGAGCACGGGTTACCTGCTAGTAATAATAATATATTATGGTGAATGTGAAACAGCTGCATCAAAGAAATTATCTAAAAACATTTGTTCAGAAAAAACATAGTTTTGAAACCTCGTTTTCCTGATGCAATGTATAGGCACAGAATATATACAGAAAGGAAACTTGTAGTCAAACGCCTATCTAACCAATGCTTTTTACATGACGCCAATACTAAACACCTCACGTGACCTTGGAAAGTTTCAATCCTGGTATTCTGATTGGCTCGTGGCAGTGAACGAGATCAATTGATCCGGATCATTAAAGTGATCCGAACCTACCATCAATACTATGACAATGCGGCGCTTCCTAACAAGATGGCGGATTTTGGCGTCAGGGACTAGCCAAGTTTCCATACTGTATGTATACTGTGGTATAGGCCGACACGTCTGTGGGTAGATGACACAAGCTGATAAGTCATGATTTGTAAACTTTTCAGGAGAGCAATTTGAAAGTTTGGCATAGCTGCAAAAATTATCTATCATATTTTTTCTTACCCATTTTCCACTAATATAATCACCTGATCTTTGACTTTTTAAATATAAAATATCAAGGAATAAAACATTTATTTAAATTAAATATTGAGAATTTTTGCAAGTGATGTCAGATATAATATCATGTTTTGCCATCTGCCAAATGTTTCAAATCACAATGTAACAGTATAGGGAATATCTTAAAAATCGATTATTTAGAAATTTGAATATATTTTTTAACAATTAATTGATATTATTTACAAGTATTGATCAAGTTAACCAAACTTGAACTGTTTGCAAAGTTGTATGGGTTACGGTATGTAGTTCTCAATATAGGTTTTTGATTTCCAGATTTTATAATAGCCTACCAGTACATAAACTTATCAAATTTTGCCATCTTTTGATAATTGGACTATAATACAAACCGGTAGAAGAGTGTTGAGATATATGTACTTATCAATATTTTTTGTCAACTTAGGGATTAGAAGAAAATGCTCTATCAGGCTTGAGCAAGGCCTATATCTCAGCTATTTACAGATATACAGCATATTTAGTTATACCATCTTATAGATCTAATTTCTCTGAACACAACCATATGCATAACTCAATATGGTCAAAAATGTGACTTAACAACTTGTGTCATCTACCCACAGACGTGGCATGGATTAATTATGAATTTTTCAACTAGAACAGTTTTTTGAGACAAAGTGCTGAATAAAGTCTACAGTTTCATCAATGCTGTATCGGTAATATGAAACGCATGCAGTTAATATGCCTTTGAATAAAGGTGTTGATATTTACATAAAGAAATTCGAAAATTTGAATATTGGAATGAGGGGAATTTTGGCAAACTGAGCAATCCTATGCACCTTTTCGATATAACTTCAAATGAAAAATGAGTTTTGTGGGTTGTCAAAACTCCCTCTGAAAGGGAAACTATTTAACTTGTTTTTTTTAGTAAAATAACAATGATCATCCATCCATCTATCATCTTCTATACTATGTCACGTGGTATTTTAGCATCACAAAATATTTTTGAAATGAACTATTGAGCTTTAATAGAATTATAAAATAGAAAGGAAAGATAGCCTAGTCAAAGTACCACTCAAGTAAATCGAATGTTATTAGTGATAAAGAGTAATCATATTATCTAAAGCGATAAGAGAACCAAGCAAAGTTGTAATTCAACAATGATGAGAATTCATTGGCAGAATTAAAAATTATAAAGCGGCTTATTTATTATTGGCAGATCATAAAAAATAAAAGTTTGCATGTACATTTGAGGTTAGAATTCTTTGTTTTTGTTTTAAAAGAATCAATTGATCTAGGATAAATCGACAGTTCTTTAAATCGATACCTAACAAATCAGCTGATTGCTCGATCAACCAGTATAAATTGAATTATAAGTTTTACTCACAAAATATATATTATATACACTAGGGATGGTTTATGTAAATAGATAAGGACAACTATTATATTGATGCATGAGTATTTATTGCAATCTAAAAAAGTATGAAAACCAAGAGTACACAAAGCTCATATAAAAAATTAAATGTACACTGCTTTATAGTATCGTATATCGAGATTCATTTATTGGAATAATCTAAGACAATCACTCCATTTATTTATATAGAAACTTTTTATTTATCTTTCTATAACAAAGTTGGAGAAACCCTAAATCTGAAGTAACCAATTGCATTGAGTCTTACTAAATTAGAAAGCCAATCAGAAGGAAGCTTACAAATCGTTCAAGGAATAGATGAAATTTTTCTGAAAATCATTTCTCTTTGGCTTGTGATCCCGATCTGTGAGGACGCACATGGAAATAAGGGTTCTTTCTTCCTATTAAATTTTAAAATCATCAAGCCAATCCCTTTTTTAAATGTAAAATATTTGTAATTAATGTTTGATTGTCTGTGAATTCAGTGTTGCTAAAGAGTTCTTAATTGTAATCTGTTCCCATAAATATATTTTTAATACTGAGAGAAATTTATAAGAAATCTGGACCACGCACGAGCCCAGCAGAGATGAAAAGGACCTGCATAATTAATTATTGGAAATAATTAATTCACTCTACAAGACCTTCAAGAACATCATTACCGTGAGTGTTAGTTCTAATGAGCTCATTAGCCGGCTTTTAATAGTGAATTGGGGAATTGATCAAAGCACTATATAAATTAATTCAAGTTTAAAAAATTCGCAATGTGTTGAGTGCTATCATATAGTCTATAAGAATGTTTTATGAATTTATTTGATTTATGTAGGAAGCTTATTTCCATGCACGGCACGGACTCATAAAATCCTGAGTTCATTGAATTGTTAATTTTATTAATTATTATTTGCTCATTGATTAAAGTATGTCATGTTAAATCTACAGACCGAACAGGTTTTAAATTGTAGAATTCTGAATTGACTTGAAGTCCATGTATCAGTATTAAATACAAATTTATAATTTTTAAAGCTCACAACGGTGAATGCTATTAAGCCTTGTGATAATTGTTCAAATTATGGAATAGAATTTATTTGAAGAAAATTATAGATATAAGAATATTTTATATATATTATTTTATGGGAATATATTTCATGTTTTATGTCAGCATACAAAATCATAGAAGTTTTTTATTATATCCTAATTCATCTCGTGATATACAGTTTGAGCTGTCTTGGTACCAAGAAAAAATATTCTGCAGCACATAAAATTAGTGAATCAATTAATATTGATCTTATTAAAAGCATTCATTACTTATCATCCTTTGATGATAGTCATACTAGTCCGCCAGAAAAATCATATTGATAATTATATTAATAAGGTTACAGTTATATCATATAAGGATCCAGAGAACTTCAAGAACTGGCGTTGTAAGTTCTAAGGAATTTCAGAAGGATAAATTGGTGAATACCTGTATTCATGACAAGCGTTTTAAAAATCAACTAGAAAAAACCATAGTTGGTCTTCATTATTCTCGATTGGATACATGATTACTGGTAATCAGTCACCTACTATCTTTTTGATTTCCTTATTGGTATTCTTCCAGAACTTCACGGAAGCAGCGGTAAGAATTATTAATCACCAATCATTGAACCTTGTGGTGATTAATTATATTTGGAAAATTCATGCGTCTACCACTGAGCTAGAGCTGCGGTCTGAACCCAGCATATTTGCGAGCCGGACGGCCTTGACTTTTTGCGAATTTATTTGCAAAATAGGGATTTTAGCAACCGCTCTTATAAATATCAAAAATACCACACCACATATGAATGGGCAAAGATCTAGGTCTTTACAACTATAATAAAAATCTGGTGTGGTACACTCACACAACTTTCCTTGTTTGTATTTGAAACTACGATCAGACTTCTGTATATGTGTATATATAATTGTTTTCAGAGTACTGTTTCCTTTGTGTAAATTGTGAAATCCGATGATTTTTTTTAAAGTCGTCAAAACAGCTATTCTACATATGAAATATCTCGACTATAATATGTTCTTTTTATAGACTGCTCTACCTACCTACCTCATGCACGAGAATGACCTTTCTTCCATTATCAAATTCTCCAGTTTCCATACTTATGCAGACGACCTTCAAATCTATTTAAGCTGTCCCATAACAAAAATTAATGAAACAGTTAGAATAATGAATCAGGATATCAATTCGATAGTGGAATGGACAAGGAAAAATGGCCTTAAGCTTAATCCCATCAAAAACACAACCCATTATAATTGGATATTCTGTCTTATAAACAATATTGACCTTGAATCGATTCACAAAATTAGTGTAGATGGTAATGACATTCCTTACTGTAGCTCAGTTAAAAATTTAGGCATTATTATGAATAATACTCTTGACTGGTCAGAACAAGTGAACAAAACTTGTAAAAAGGTATTCTCAGCCATGCATGCATTGAAGAAAATGCACGATATTCTCCCTAGAAACATTAAATTATTATTGGTTCAATCTCTCATCTTCCCACATTTAATGTATTGTAATTCTGTTCTTAACGATATGCAAGTCACTCTGAATGATAAACTACAGCGTTGCCAAAATTATTGTCTATGTTTCGTCTACTCTCTCCAACGCCATGATCATATCACCCCAGCCCACATTGCTAGTTCAACATTGAAGCTTCCCAATCAAAGGCTTCTTCGAATAGTCAAGCTTGTTAGAGATATCTTGAAATACGGTAATCCGAACTATTTTAAAGATGATTTCAAATTTGTCTCCGAAGGTAGGAGGATAGATGCTTCACATACTAGAACCGGAGAAAGTACTTTAAGGATACCCAATCATCGAACTACTATTTTCACAAAATCCTTCTTAGTTAGTGCCTGTCGTGCATGGAATGCACTTCCTGTTTCTATCAGGTCCATCGAGAGCCGAGCGAGCTTCATCCTGACTTTAAAAAAACATCTTTTGGAACAAATGACTGAAACTGTCCGGCCCTAGAACGATCACATGACAACCATCCCCCACCCATCCCACAAAAACAAACCTTTAAACCTGTTATAGAACGAATTGTATATATATATATATATATATATATATATATATATATTATATAAACTCATGTTATTTCAATTATCCACTGCATACTGCTGTATATTACTGAAAGTTGATTACCCTGATCTACTTTCAGCCTACTTCATTTTATTAATCAATTATTTGATCTTATCTACCTATATAATTATTTTACTTTATCAATTTTCTGTTTTTTTTCTCTTAAATATTCATATGATTAAAACTTTCACAATATTTCCATTAATAAATAAATCCTTAGTTTGAATAATGAAATTAACGTTTTGGTAGAGAGTTAGTGGGGAGGATATTTTTAATATTCTTTCCGAAGAATGGACATTGATATGTCCAAAGCTCCGCCAATTTATGTAGATGCATAACAATATAATTATTATCTATAGTTATTATATTACAAATTGCTTTTTCATATCATAAACATTTCTATTAAAAAAGAAGATAGGTATGATTGGGGATCCTTTTCGAATGTTAAAAATCTGGTGTGGTACACTCACACAACTTTCCTTGCTCATTGAACTGTAAGCCTCATTCTCAAAGGAGAATAATTTAGGGGAATAACATAATGACGATTGGCGGCAACATATTTGAAACTACGATCAGACTACTGTGTGTATATATAATTGTTTTCAAAGTACTTTTTCCTTTGTATAAATTCTGAAATTCGATGATTTTTTAAAAGTTGTCAAAACACCTGTTCTACAGATGAAATATCTTGACTAAGTTATGTGTTCTTTTAAAACACTGCTCTACCTACCTACCTCATGCACGAGAAGGAGGTTACAAAGTCCATTTCTCTAGGATGGGGTGGGCCCCCCATAGTTTCCCAGAAAGAAGACTCATGCCAGTTGATAGAGCTGATAGATGACTATACAGGGTATGAATTTGAAAAAAATCGGTCAAGTTATTTTTGAGAAAATTGTGAAAAACATGGGTTTTTAGTAATTATCCGCCATTTTTCTCAAAAATATTACGGAGCTCCTGCAATTTTCTCAGAAATGAGACTCATGTCAGTTGATAGGGCTTATAAATAGCTGCTATTCATGGTATAAATTTGAAGAAAATCGTTAGAGCCGTTTTCGAGAAAACCGTGAAAAACATGGTTTTTTAGTCATTATCCGCCATTTTTCTCAAAAATATTACGGAGCTCCTGGAATTTTCCCAGAAATAAGACTCATGTCAGCTGATAGGGCTTATGAATAGCTATCCATGGTATAAATTTGAAGAAAATCGTTAGAACCGTTTTCGAGAAAACCGTGAAAAACATGGTTTTTTAGTGATTATCCGCCATTTTTCTCAAGAATATTACGGAGCTCCTGGAATTTTCCCAGAAATGAGACTCATGTCAGTTGATAGGGCTTATAAATAGCTATCCATGATATAAATTTGAAGAAAATCGTTAGTGCCGTTTTCGAGAAAAACGTGAAAACATGGTTTTTTAGTATTATCCGTCATTTTTTCCGCCATCTTGAATTGAATTCTATTGAATTTCTTATTGTCGGATCCTTATGGTATAAGGAACTTAAGATCAAAATTTCAAGTCAATCGGTTGATTAGGAATGGAGTTATCGTGTTCACAGACATACACACACACACACAACACACACACACACACAACACACACACACACACCACACACACACACCACACACACACACACAACCACACACACACACACACACACAACCACACACACACACACACCACACACACACACACACACACACACCCCACACACACACACCACACACACACACACACACACACACACAACCACACACACACCACACACACACACACACACACACCACACACACACCACACACACACACCACACACCACACAGACCAACACCCAAAAATCATGTTTTTGGACTCAGGGGACCTTGAAACGTATAGAAAACTTGAAATTAGAGTACCTTAATTTTTTTTGGGATCAATACTTTCCTTACCTATGGTAATAGGGCAAGGAAAGTAAAAAGAGCTGTATTACAAACGTATACACATGTAAAGTATAGGAAAATTATGTTTGACGCATCATCACGTCTAAACTACTGGACTGATTAACTTGAAATTTTGCATATAGATTCTTGCATAACCGAGGATGGTTATAGACTTATTTTCGATTCTTCAAGATTTGATTACATCAAGTTTTCAGTTTGTCAAGTTTTCAATTATTTGTCATGCTTCCAGTTTTTGTATGGAAGCAGCTAAACATTTCTATTAAAAAAGAAGATAGGTATGATTGGGGATCCTTTTCGAATGTTAAAAATCTGGTGTGGTACACTCACACAACTTTCCTTGCTCATTGAACTGTAAGCCTCATTCTCAAAGGAGAATAATTTAGGGGAATAACATAATGACGATTGGCGTATTATATTATTATTATTATTATTATTATATTATTATTATTATTATATTATTATTATTATATTATTATTATTATTATTATTATTATTATATTATTATTATTATATTATTATTATTATTATTATATTATTATTATTATTATATTATTATTATTATATTATTATTATTATTATATTATTATTATTATATTATTATTATTATTATTATTATTATTATTATATTATTATTATTATTATTATATTATTATTATTATTATATTATTATTATTATATTATTATTATTATTATTATATTATTATTATTATATTATTATTATTATATTATTATTATTATATTATTATTATTATTATATTATTATTATTATTATTATTATATTATTATTATTATTATTATTATTATATTATTATTATTATTATTATATTATTATTATTATATTATTATTATTATATTATTATTATTATTATTATTATATTATTATTATTATTATTATATTATTATTATTATATTATTATTATTATTATTATATTATTATTATTATATTATTATTATTATTATATTATTATTATTATATTATTATTATTATATTATTATTATTATATTATTATTATTATATTATTATTATTATTATTATTATATTATTATTATTATTATTATTATTATTGTTATTAATATAATAATAGTATTGTTTTGATAATTTATAAATATTTTTATTTTCACAAACTCTGTATAATAATAATAATAATAGTACTATATGGTGAATGTGAAACAGCTGCATCAAAGAAATTATCTCAAAAACATCTGTTTAGAAAAAATGAGCCATCATTATTGTGATATTGGTTATCTACTCTTAATCATGATAAATTCACAAATAGGTTTCATGCTGGTTCACAACAAAAGTTTTACAAATAAATCACTCAACATAATCCTGTTTGTGCTATCACTAGATTTTTCAGTTTATCCTACTGTATTTTGTTGTCAATTTTAAAAATCAATATAGTAAGAGAGAGTAGGGTTGTGTTTTTTCGTTTGTTTGAATCAAAACATGTCAACTTGTGGATTTCATACCGGAAAAATGGGAATGATTTAGATCTCCAAATTTTGCACATAGATTCTAAAAATATCAATATCGTGCACCTCGAAGCCCAAATTCCAATTTTCCTTCTAAATTTTTCATAATTAATGTTCAAATTTCATTCATGGTGCATGAAAAAAGATTTGATTTCACAAAAAATTCACCAAATCATATGATAGAAATTAAAAGAATAACATCTGTTCTATTATTGCTTTCTACCTGATACCACTTAACCTTAATAATATTGTTTTGATAATTGATGAATATTTTTAATAATAATAATAATAATAATAATAATAATAATAATAATAATAATAATATTATTATTATTATTATTATTATTATTATTATTATTATTATTATTATTATTATTATTATTATTGTTATTAATATAATAATAGTATTGTTTTGATAATTTATAAATATTTTTATTTTCACAAACTCTGTATAATAATAATAATAATAGTACTATATGGTGAATGTGAAACAGCTGCATCAAAGAAATTATCTCAAAAACATCTGTTTAGAAAAAATGAGCCATCATGATTTTGATATTGAGATCACTAAAATTAAACAGATAGCTGTCACAAATGGGTATGAAGAAAGTATGGTGGACAGATTATTGAGTAAAATTAATAGACAAATTTCGATCAATTCTAGCTTTGTAGGCTCAAACTGTGAGGAGAAGACTTGGATAACAATCCCATATTTAGGCCTTGTATCTGATAAGATAGGTAGGGAATTGGAGAGGAATGGATTTCATGTTGCTTTCAAGACCAAACCGATTTTAAATAGTCTATTTAGCTGGAGTAAAGACAAAATTGATATTTGGGATAAAAGCGGGGTGTTCAAACTTAAATGTGATGATTGTAATGCTTGTTATGTGGGTCAGACTGGTAGAAGTTTCAAAAGAAGAATTAAAGAACACATCAGGGATTGGAATAAACAAAATGGGGAATCTAACTTTGCAGCAACGTTAGTAGACAGATGGTTGATCACTCGCAGGTGTAAGATTCGAAGTGGTGGGGGGAATGCCAGCGTGATGTCACGTCACGTGTAGTAAAAATGTGATAGAGTAACCACACTGAGCATACAGTTTATTCACTGTATCTTCAAATACATCGTCGTTTAACCCCCTCAAGATTGACCTAGAACTTAAAAATTCTCCATACTTATAGTGATTGAATCACTGATTCTAATGATGTTGTTAAATATTTCAAGTTCATTGAACTTGTATGAATAAAGTTAAGTTGAAAGTTTTTCAAGAATCTAAAATCGTGACACGAAAAAGTTAATAAGCTGAAAAAGCGTTAGCAGACAATGTTATACTATTATAATTTCAGATTAACCCATAAAAAATCTTGATAAACCAATGCATTGCAATAAACCGATAAACCGATCCCAATAAATCCGCAGAATTTCATTCATATAATGTACTGAACACATGCTGGTATCGAGCACATGTTCTACGAGAATCAAAATATCTCATCCCCGAAATTCACAAGCTGATGTATAGCCAAACTACAAAATATAAACATGACCTAGAAGATGAAGAAACCTTAAGGGTTTGAAAGGGAAGGTTAGGAGGTGGGGTTTTTGAATTTATATGGCAAAATACTTGTATTATTCAAATGTTTTGATAATTATTGTATAGCAGAAACAGAAATCTTGCATGTCAGAAAATGTTTGTGTTATATAATTTGACTATATGTCACCGTATGATTTTCAAGAATGCGATATTCTGCCTACTCTGTACTACAGCCTACGTCACGGCTGCAGTTCCCCCACTCCAATTGCATTTCAACTAAAATACTATAGATGAGTGACCAACCTTCTGTCTACTAACTTTGACTTTGCAGAACATTTGATAACAAATAATCACAAGTTCACAGTTAAGGAGAATGTTGAGTTTCTGCATGTTAATAACAAAGGCAGATCTTTGAATATTCTAGAGGCTTTAGAAATAACAAGAGTAATTAAGGAAAATTCCCAGTATAGTTTAAATGACCAGATTCATTTCAACCAGTACAACACTACGAATTTAGTTTTATCATAAAATTGTAAGCATACATTAGTCAATAGTTTCTCCATTTACTTATTTGTTTTATTATCTTTCACACTTGTTTTCTTGGTTCTTATTTTGTACTAAAAGTGAATTTTTATTATCATGGCGATTCTGTTGCTTGAGCCGCCATTTTGTCACACAGTTGAGGGGGAGGAGACTGTCTAGCTAGGCCAATGGCAGGCGTTCATGCCCTTGACCAATAGCAGTACTCGCCTACTAGTATAAATTCTGCTGCTCTTGTATTTAGTTTTAGTTTATCAGAGATTGACAATGGTGTAATAACCGGTTTTTCGGTGGTTTTTCGACAATTCCTTGGTCTTTTTCATTCAATATGAATAATTACCACAATATCAACTTCTCAACTACACAAAAAGTGAAACTACTTGACTGATTTACTTGAAATAATGCATATAAATTCTTAATTAACTACGGATTCTTATAGGCCTATTTCCAATTCTTCTAGATTTCATTACGTCAAGTTTCAAAATAGACTCTTGTGAAGCACGGGTTACCTGCTAGTACAAAATAAGTTTGTAAAAGTCGAAAACCACATCAGCAATTGCCTGACAGGAACGTTATAATAGAACAACATTTATATTTTTTTTAAATCAAGAATTTCCAGGTGCTCTTTCTTCTATAATAAAATAACACAATCGAAGTAATAATAATTATTGTTCCAAATTCATACATATTAAATTCATATAAGATGATCAGAAATTTATTATGCTAATATGTGACATGAGGATTGATTATTAGCACAGTACGATACCACATTATATTTCTCTCTTCAATGACTACTCAATTATCAATGTTGATTTATTTTTCATCAAATGGTTTATCATTTCTATACTTTTTTGTTGTATAGTTTTATTGATTATTTTTGTGGAATCCAATGACTGATAGTAAGAAATTTGAATTTTATTTCTCATCAAATGGTTTATCATTTCTATACTTTTTTGTTGTATAGTTTTATTGATTATTTTTGTGGAATCCAATGACTGATAGTAAGAAATTTGAATTTTATTTCTCATCAAATGGTTTATCATTTCTATAGGCTTTTTGTTGTATAGTTTTATTGATTATTTTTGTGAAATCCAATGACTGATAGTAAGAAATTTGAATTTGAAATGCTGTTAAGAAACTAAAAAGGCACTTATAGTGAGATAAATGAAATGAAAGTTATTAGTGAGCTCTAAATACAGTACGGTCCTACTGTACTGTTGTCTGTTGACCGTTAGTTGCTGACATCTACTGTCGATCTTCAGAACTACTTTACGACTGCTCCAATCATGAAGACCGTCTTCACTGCCTTTTATACTGTAAACACGAGGGAATTGATCATTGAATAGAATGCGAATTACATTCATTCAAATTTCGAGGGTACTGATTAGAATTGTAGCTGAACTACTCAATAATGAAATAAAGCTATTACCGCTGCAGTAATATTTGTGTGGGGCATTTTCAGAGATAATGACCGTCGTATTCATTGCTTACAGATTTTTCAGAGGCAGAGTGGAGTTATGTGGGGGAAAGGTACATTGTTCATTTATTATTTTTTTTATGAATCTTATCAATCGCCTATTTTTAGTTGAAGGAAAATGTTCGATACACGTATTTAGCAAAGTTATTAAATCTAATAGCTCATAGATTCACAGATTGCTGAATATGATGATGGGTATGATTGTGTAACATTCAATATAGATTCAATATTCAATAATCCATTAGATTTAATAGGTATCTTAGGAACTGGGGTGAAAACTGTAATCATTTCATCAGTTATGGTTCATTTGGACCCTTGATAATAGGATGAATTTGATATTCACTTTTTTATAATATTTGAGATATTATCCCAAACCGGTAGTCAGTAGCCAGGATTTTGAAACGGCGAGGGAGGGGGGGGGGTTGTCCAAAATTTTGGGCCTTCTATCAATAGACCTTGCCAACATGAAAGGGTGGGGAGGTGGCTGTTTGGCGATAGGAGAAGCTTAGCATACCCTACAATGTCAGTAGGTAATTGTTTTTTATTGTAACTCTGTTTTCGTTGTGCTTTATGGACGTTTGGATTACACATTTACGCATTAACGAGATGGGTTCTTTCAATATAGTACAAATGAGATTGTTATTGCTAGTAGCCAATTGAAATCTTTTGAATGAGTTTTATATTTCTCAACGTTCAGAAAACAATATTGTAGTAGAATGAGATTATTGGTTATAATCTGAAACCCTCCCTCCTTCGCTACGCCACTGCCGGTTGTGGTCATCAAAGATTGATTATAAAATACATGATTTTTATATGACTCTTTATTGTTTTAACAAATAAATAAATTAATATTGACTAACCTGTATGGGCGGCGATTGATCAGCAGTAGACCGGGACTTCCTGGGCACCCAGCCGAGGGAAGCAGGTGCTCCGGCCTGGAATCGCGGCAGACTGAGATAGATCTTGTCCCAACCGACCTCGAAGCCCGTGAAGACGGTGCGCTGCGGCGTGTATTCCTCGTTGCGCGGGTAGTTGAACGGCGTGTCGAACGTCAGCAGGGGCCATTGCTTCACCACCTCGATTTCGGCCGAACACTGCCAGACTAGCAGCAGGGTTGCGGCGGCCACCAGGGGTCTCGTCGCCAGTGACGTCATCGTTGGATCTGTTGATGAGAGAAATAACTGTATTAGACTTGATGTCAAACTATATTAACTACTAGATATAACGACTTTAGAAACATAACTGATATAATCTATTTATTCATTTGTTGTATTTTATTACATTCTAATCTATTCTATTTTATTTTATCTTATTCTATTTATTTATTTACGATACAGATGACACTGATGTTATAACATTGGTAGATGAAATAATAAGTAGATCCTAGTGCTGTATTGGATGTGAATCACTTTATTATATTAATATACTGTATTGAACTTGATAATGAGAGTTATCCTTGCAAAATGAATACAGTAGAATTATAAAATGTGAATATGACGACTACCAGCCCTGTGTTGTGCCGCTTGTGGTATTACATAAATTATCAACCCTAGAAAGCTAATCTTTTGTGAAAATTACGATCACTCTTTGTGTTTCGAACGACACTCCCTCTGCCTGTAAGATAATTTGGACTTCAAAATCTGGACCATCAATATTTCGAATTTATTAAACTTAATCCACACATTAAGATAAAGAAAGGAAAAAAGATGTTGTCGAATTCCACTATAACATTTTTATTCACCAAAACTAGTTTTCGTTGCCTATGGCAACTAAATGTTATAGTGGAATTCGACAACATCTTTTTTCCTTTCTTTATCTTAATATGGAGAAGTTCCACAATATCTCTGATAAAAGTGTTAAATTTAATCCACACACATCGATTTTTGTTCTTACGATATTTTGCCGTTCTTATGAATTCTATCATATTAAATGGAACTTGACAAACATCATCTGTTTTATCTAATAGAATTTATAAAGACAGAAAAATATCGTACGAACAAAAATCGATGTGTGTGTAGCTAGCCTAGGGCCCTATTTTCCATCTATGCTACGCTAATCAAAGATCACATAAAGATATAGTCTCATTTATTATAATGTGTTTTATTCCGGGTTTAAACGAACGGCTGATTTATCTCCATTTAAAACGAGATGGTGCTTACGGGCCTAAGTAAGGATTGAGATTTCTTCATGTTTTAATTTTGACTCCTCAGGACTACGTAGCCTCTTCTCTGCATTTCCTCCTATACTGCAGTACTGTACTAGTAAACCTAATAAAAGGAATTCTGGATGTATGATGTCCTCTTTGGTAGGAGTAATCCTGAAATCCATGTATAGAATAAAAAAAAACCTAAAATCCATGTATAGGTGACCATCGAAAACCTAGAAGTTAGTTGAAAAGTAGAAGTATCACCAGTGTAGAAAATATGGATTCTCTCTTACTCGAATGAAATATTGGTTTACCTACTGCTAACTGCTAACAAAGAATATAAGGTAAAGAGAAAGCTATATGATATGAAGAATAAAGTTAATGTTTTCACTGAACTATAAGAAATAACAATAATTATATAGCCTAGTATCTACAATTCAGTACGTCTCGTAGAATGTGTTCCATAACTGTATTGTGTAGTTTCATTGAGTTTCTAAATTCAGTTAGAAGAAATACTTTATTCACTGTTTTCTGTTATTGTTCATTGAGATATTACCGATAACAAAAGTACAAAACACTTTTATTGAATGATCGTGTAGTGTCACACGTGTGATATGTGCCAATGACATTGTCTAAATTACTCTACCATCAATTTCGTGAGGAATTAGCAGACCTTCGCAATCCGCTCCACATTTCGATAAGATCTTTGCCGAGCAATCGGTTGATATCTGATGCACGATCTTGTCTTTTATTACATCGCAATTGTTATTATTATTATTGTAGAATGTTGTTTGGCCACTCAGTAAATAAAAGCGTGGCTAAAGGTATGAACTAATTTCGTTCGTTTACAGGTGTGTCAAATCATTATACATTATTATAACTTTGTAGGTCCGCCTGTTACTACGTTTCTGTACTATTCATGTCTTAATAATTCGGTTTCAGAAAGATAGCTGCCTCCATGTTTATAATACTAATTTATTAATTACTAATGTTAATAAGAAATTGGGGTTCAAAAAATGCTCACAGTAGAATTGCTGTTATGAAGATGTGATCCGAGAGCAAAGGTAATTTATAACTTGTTTGAATTATAGGTTAATAATCCAGCAGACCTTTCAATATAGGAAGAAATCCCAACGAAACCAATCAGTGAGAGAATTCTCCCGAATTTATGATCATCATGACTCTGTGTTGATCTTGAATGCATCGAATGGACATCAGCATCATAAATCAGTAATAATAACGATTCAATCAATTCAATGGGTGGATGATAGGATGGTTTATGGATAGAATCGATTGAAAAAATATGTAAAAAGAGAAAAAAATGATTGAATCATAGATCAATGGAAAACGAGAACAATGACGAATCAACATCCTTACTAATTCCAGAATAAGGTATACTGAAAAAATTCTGGAAAGAAAGTTGGGTGACCTTTCCAGGTACAAAAACCTGTCAAACTAATTCAGCTGGAATGTTATGTAAAATAGATTGTTTGTACTTTCAATAAATGAAATGTTGTGACAACCTTTTACCTATATGGCAATTGTGAATGAGAACAATAATGAGACATACTTATACGGGAGGCATGCTCCAGTGAGCAAGACCCGATCCTGTAGGATTGTCTGAAGAGAGAAAGATATAGAAAGAAAAAGAGAGAAAGAGATGTGAGAGTGAAGTAAAAGTTCACGTTTGAATGAGATACGGAGCACACGTCATGTGACTTTGAAGCTCTCTTTTCGGAAATGCTCAGACATACTTCTCTCTTCTTTTGTGCAGCTTCCGTTCAAATCTTTACCATCTCAAATGGTATCATGTCTATTATGTCACCTTGCAGAATGCCGAGTCTGTGACTTTGTTACCGAATCAGTCAGACTCCAATGAAGAACAATGTAACCCAGAATCAAAAGTAGACTAGCAAATTCTTTTTATGGAAGAACTACTAAAATACTTTAACCGGAAAGGTCGTTAAAGAATGTGATTGAATTTGAAAGTGTAATGTAAACATTACGTGTGTGGGATGACTTGCAAGTTGGTGATGCAATCAATGGATTGTTTGTTAATGTTAAGTTTTTCCAATCGACTGGCTGAAACTTTCAATTGCGTATTTATATTTGGAGAAATTTCAGCATTCTCATTGACTCGTATGGTATCGTTCGTCAGTATCCATCGTGCAATATTTATATTTCCAAATAACTTTTTCCTCCATGATGAATGCACCATAATTTTCAATCAAAGGACTTGAATTGTGACAATCACATCACTTGGAACTAGTTTTTGTTTAACTAGTTACAATTGTTACATCGTCATCAATCTCTAGTAGTCTAACAGGCCTAAGCTGAAAGATTGAACATTTTTGAAAAACTGGATTTGGTTGTTACACTACAACTGTATTATAACCTTTCTAGCCTAAATTGAAAACTTGAACTCCAATCATCAGAACATTACAGTATGAACGAAACCTTATGATTGGTCGTTGATCAACCTATGAAGGTTGAGCTCTGCTATTGGCCGAGACGAGGCACGCCCAAAATGAGCGTAGTGATCAAATAATTTCAGAAGCACATTGTCGCTGCGCTTTCGGAGATTTATGATGGTGTAACTCCCGTTTTTCAAAAATGTTGAGATGAATGAGTGATTCTGGCAACTATGCATTTTTTGAGCTCTCATCAACTCTTATTCCGTTCTTCAAACAGTACTCCAAATTTTAATTGGACTAAATTTTTGGTCATAACGATGTCGTTAAGTTACGTGAAATTCAGTTAGATCGTGAGAGCATAATGTTTCTGAAGAATAGGATATCAGGAAATGTGTGGTCAAAAACCTTGGCCCTGGCCTGAGGATAAAGACCTATGTAATTACATTCACATACTGAGCTGTCTGTCAGAATGCCACTGCTCAATTCCATTGCCAAGTGAAAGTTGTACTAAATGCCTGAGAATTCCGTTCTATGTTGCATTGCTCTATGCTTACAGTAAACATGCTAGGCTGACTAATGAATCAGATTATTTCATAAGCATTGTGAACTCAACATGAGGTATGTTATGTTGTTGGATTACGAAATGTTATTATTTGAATGTTTGTATTGTTTTCATATTCGAATCTGAGTTATTATATTTTATAGGAAGAAAAATTTTGAAGTGCCTGTAATTGGAGATTGGAAATCATCATTTTCATGTAAATTTCGAAACATGGAACAAGATAGTAAGTAATACTGTGAATAGTGCTACTAGTACTATTTTTCTCAAGTGATTTTGGAGTTTTGTTTTGTGTTTTTGGCTTTCTTAAATCAAAGGTAACTTTTTCAAAATGAAATTCATGTGAAAATCAAGAAGAACAATCACAGTTGTCCGTGATGGGAGATTGTGGTTATGTCGGCTAAGTGGAACTTCCTACGCGACTCCCCACAATTCAAGTCATACACTAAGGGGCGATTGCTGAGATCGGGTCTGGCTAACCCCGGCGCAACGTTGGTCTAGCGCAACTTTGGTCTCGGCTAAAAAATCGGTTTGCTGAGATCGAGTTTAGCTGTCGGTCATCTCTTGGTCGAGAATGACAAGAAAAGTGATCATTATAGAAAATGTATGGAACTCATTATCCAGGATAATATTAAATTATCTAATTATTCAGCGATACTCTTCATTATTTTAAAATTTGATTTCTAGAATTTAGAACTTTTGTAATAATCATAAATTGAGATTAGGAATGATGAAACAAATCAAGACTAGAGTGAAAACCAGATTAAATAGAGTGAAACAAACTTTGCAAAACATGCTGAATATCGTATTGTAGTGTCATATTATAATTTATTGAGCCTCAAATAATGATTGATGAATTCCTGATGTTGTCAAGTTCAAGTAGTGGTTCTGCATCATATTAATTCTTACAATGTTTCCTTTAAAGGGGATGTTATATGATAAACATAGACAATGGATTATTGTAGCCTTTATAAGTTTGTTCTATTTCATTCTCGAAATTGATTCTCCAAAATTAATTTCTATGTAGTTCCAACGAGCAACATGCAAGCATCCTATCCCTATCGTTCCAAAGTATCCATTATTATCCAATTATTATACATACATACATACATACTACATACATACATACATACATACATACATACATACATACATACATACATACATACATACATACATACATACATACATACATACATACATACATACATACATACATACATACATACATACATACATACATACATATTTATTATCCAATTGAGTATTACCTTGATAATTATAATAGATAAAGCATACACAGACGTCGCTGTGCTTATTTTAAGTCATTATGTATGAGCGATGAACAGCTTTCATGTGCTTGAAGTTTTCAAGGTAACTATGTAAATTCACTTCGCTCCTGCATTCCTCAGCTACATCATTACCGAACTATTTCTTCTAATACAGTTCCAATGAGCTATTACCTGCACTTCTTGAAAAATCTTCTGCACGATACCAATAAACGCCGCACTTGCAATATACTACACTTACTACAAACTTGCACTGCTGTAGGCCTACACTGTAGCGGTAGGTCTGCATTACTGCATAGTGCTCTTCTATCAGTACTCTCCCTATTATCATACATATAGCTCCTATTACTGTACCTGTTTCCATACCTATATACCATACTGACACAGTTCAATTTTTACACAATCTCTGTTCTATTACGGAATCCGCGTTCGATTCAAGTTGAAGTATCCTGATGCTAGAAGTCTCTTGTTCCTTTCAAGGCCGGATCCCAGTGAAGAATATGATATCCTATTGCTAATCATATACTTTCACCTGTGTGTAATCGAATGGGATGCAAGGATAATGTCACCCACCCACAATGCTACAATACACACCTTGTATGCTGATGAGGGGGAGCAGTGCCATTTTTAATATTGCTGAATCACTTATTGATATTTGACACAAGTATTCAAATTGCATTTGTTATCGATTACAGAATATTCTCTAATAGATCTGTAGCTAGATTCTTCAATAGGTAGGAAGATTCTCTATAGACATGGTGCTTCCAATAGAACTATATTGCGAAATTACACTTGTGGATCTTAATTCTAAATTTAGCGTTGGAACACCATCCTTTATAGGAACTAAAATTACTAAATCTACTATATACACTGAATTGCTATGTATTATTACATAGTTTTTCAATTTGAATTCAATTTTTATATTCCTATAATCTTTATACATTGTCAGTACGGTAGTAATATTGTGATAATCTACTGATTAGTAGTATCACAGTATCGAGCATTTCCTTTTCCTTTCATATTATTATCCTGAAAATGCAAAATTTCGAATGCACCGACGTGCAATTAAAAAAGGAACATTTCTCACAAATTTCACGCAGATCTGTTTCTTGCGTTTCGTCGAAATGCATACATACATACATACAGACAGAAGCAAATCCCATACAGTTAAAACGAAGGCCTCACTACGCTCGGACAATAATTAGTGGTCCACGAAAAAAACTTTTCCAATTGAGGATATTTCTAATGAAATCAAGAAATTTAACAGTTTTAATCGATTGAAGATAAGACATATAACAATAATTCCCACAAACAATCAATATTTCGACGCTGACGCTGATCGATATGTTGAGCATTTAATTAGGGTACCAAAAATAATTATTATTATCGAGAGAAAGGAATTTAATTTGTGTGACATTGGTTACGTGTCTATCGAACCCAACGATGATGGTGATGGCTGAGTCACACCAATTCCTTGAGAAGTCAAATATCAATGTGGTCCCACCCAGAACAATGTCAAGTGACGTTATTCACGTTTTAAGCCGTTCAAATTACATGGATTTTCTTTGTTGTACTCTAATACGATAAATGTACAAGCATAATACGCCCTTTCACCCGGCATTAGCTCATTAGCTGTCAAGTGGAATCGTTGGTAACTGGTTTTTGTTCCTCATTCGTTCATAAAAGCCTTGAAATTGGCCTTGTCGAGGGTTCATTAGTCTTCAAATGTGTCGGTCAACAAATTAGCTTCAGCCTAAATACCGTAAGTAAAACCATTTGATACCAATAATCTGTTCATTTTCCAATGCAGATCGTTACACAGATTGTAGTTTTCCAAGTTTATTCCTTATCTGTTTGAAATCTCTAATTATTGGCACATTTCTTCCCTTCGATCCAAATATGTTATTATGCAATTAACACTTTGTGGAATTAGTATAATATATAGTGAAATATTATTCTATTTAAAAATCTCTCTTCTCTTGAATCCACATGATCTACGTGAGCTCTGCAAAACCACATCTTCCATTTCAAATATATGAAGTACCCTACAATAACTACCTGAAAACAATTGGACAAGATTAAACTTATGCATAATTATCTTGTCGAAATCCAAGGAATCGAGTAAAATGATTGTCCATTATTTTTTTCTCGGAAGTTACATGATAGTAGGTCTATGTACGATTATGTCCAACACGGAATGAACAGTTGGGAATTGCTCGATTTTATGAATAGAGGAGATTGGGAGAGATGGCCGAAGAGATGGAGGGAGTCAGTTCCAGGTTCCTGCACATCTACTACACAGCGTCCAACTAGCGTAAAAATCAACCATAAATAGACTTTTTCTAAATAAAAAATCGCCTAGTAAATCAAAGTCAGTGATAAATCATCGGCGATTTTATGTTGAGTCACAAGCCACAAGTTACTATTCGCTTGTTTCCTGTGACTGTTCTCATGAATCTTGGTGCATTTTTTTCAATTATTTATATTAAAACTAGTCACTAGGACTAACCATTAATTTTGTTCTCTTATTTCTTATCCTCAAATATTAATTTTTATTGATAAAGTCTTCCAGTGAAGCCTACAGTTTCCATGTATATGATTTTACTACTTTTAATTCTTTCACTAAACTTTTATTTAATATCCTTTTTTTCACTTCACAAGCACTACACCAACTCGAAGGGCTTTGTTCTTAGTGAATGTTTGAATATTATTTGAATGAGCAAGATACCTATAGAGTTTTAGCTGCAGCATGGAGAGGTACTTGCATTTATTTGCTGGATTGATAGGCACATTAACAGTGTAGCAGAGAATCTCGCTATTAACTGGAGATAAATTATTTAATGAATACGAGTAGTATTCAATACATATTCATATTCCAGTTCTACGGTGTAGATCAAGACGGTTTGTAGGCTTATATATGGACCCGAAGCCCTTTATAAACCCAGAAACCTGATCAGGTCAACACTCTTATAGTAAATTCAAGTGCAATTAAAAAAGGAACATTTCTCACAAATTTCACGCAGATCTGTTTCTTGCGTTTCGTCGAAATGCATACATACATACATACAGACAGAAGCAAATCCCATACAGTTAAAACGAAGGCCTCACTACGCTCGGACAATAATTAGTGGTCCACGAAAAAAACTTTTCCAATTGAGGATATTTCTAATGAAATCAAGAAATTTAACAGTTTTAATCGATTGAAGATAAGACATATAACAATAATTCCCACAAACAATCAATATTTCGACGCTGACGCTGATCGATATGTTGAGCATTTAATTAGGGTACCAAAAATAATTATTATTATCGAGAGAAAGGAATTTAATTTGTGTGACATTGGTTACGTGTCTATCGAACCCAACGATGATGGTGATGGCTGAGTCACACCAATTCCTTGAGAAGTCAAATATCAATGTGGTCCCACCCAGAACAATGTCAAGTGACGTTATTCACGTTTTAAGCCGTTCAAATTACATGGATTTTCTTTGTTGTACTCTAATACGATAAATGTACAAGCATAATACGCCCTTTCACCCGGCATTAGCTCATTAGCTGTCAAGTGGAATCGTTGGTAACTGGTTTTTGTTCCTCATTCGTTCATAAAAGCCTTGAAATTGGCCTTGTCGAGGGTTCATTAGTCTTCAAATGTGTCGGTCAACAAATTAGCTTCAGCCTAAATACCGTAAGTAAACCATTTGATACCAATAATCTGTTCATTTTCCAATGCAGATCGTTACACAGATTGTAGTTTTCCAAGTTTATTCCTTATCTGTTTGAAATCTCTAATTATTGGCACATTTCTTCCCTTCGATCCAAATATGTTATTATGCAATTAACACTTTGTGGAATTAGTATAATATATAGTGAAATATTATTCTATTTAAAAATCTCTCTTCTCTTGAATCCACATGATCTACGTGAGCTCTGCAAAACCACATCTTCCATTTCAAATATATGAAGTGGAATAACTACAATAACCCTACAATAACTACCTGAAAACAATTGGACAAGATTAAACTTATGCATAATTTATCTTGTCGAAATCCAAGGAATCGAGTAAAATGATTGTCCATTATTTTTTTCTCGGAAGTTACATGATAGTAGGTCTATGTACGATTATGTCCAACACGGAATGAACAGTTGGGAATTGCTCGATTTTATGAATAGAGGAGATTGGGAGAGATGGCCGAAGAGATGGAGGGAGTCAGTTCCAGGTTCCTGCACATCTACTACACAGCGTCCAACTAGCGTAAAAATCAACCATAAATAGACTTTTTCTAAATAAAAAATCGCCTAGTAAATCAAAGTCAGTGATAAATCATCGGCGATTTTATGTTGAGTCACAAGCCACAAGTTACTATTCGCTTGTTTCCTGTGACTGTTCTCATGAATCTTGGTGCATTTTTTTCAATTATTTATATTAAAACTAGTCACTAGGACTAACCATTAATTTTGTTCTCTTATTTCTTATCCTCAAATATTAATTTTTATTGATAAAGTCTTCCAGTGAAGCCTACAGTTTCCATGTATATGATTTTACTACTTTTAATTCTTTCACTAAACTTTTATTTAATATCCTTTTTTTCACTTCACTAGCACTACACCAACTCGAAGGGCTTTGTTCTTAGTGAATGTTTGAATATTATTTGAATGAGCAAGATACCTATAGAGTTTTAGCTGCAGCATGGAGAGGTACTTGCATTTATTTGCTGGATTGATAGGCACATTAACAGTGTAGCAGAGAATCTCGCTATTAACTGGAGATAAATTATTTAATGAATACGAGTAGTATTCAATACATATTCATATTCCAGTTCTACGGTGTAGATCAAGACGGTTTGTAGGCTTATATATGGACCCGAAGCCCTTTATAAACCCAGAAACCTGATCAGGTCAACACTCTTATAGTAAATTCAAGTCCAATGAAAGAGAAATGGAGCATTTTGAAATGCTTAGCCATTTCGGAACCGGTTGCAAGTCACGAAAATAACAGACCATCAGATGTTGGAATGAGATGTTTTACTTTTTGTAACCAGTTTGAGACCTTCTGCAAACTCTCACTTTCAGTTGGGGATTCATTCTTTACAAAATCAAATATGTTAGTTCATTGTGAATTGATTAGACTGTATATTTAAGCGGTATCAGGTCAAACTTGTCACGTGGTCTTCCTTAATAGATCACAAAGTCTGTGTCGCATGGAGCTGTTATTGGCGAGAGAAAATGGCATTCCGCTTGGAAAAAGGTATTGGAATTTTTTACAATATGCTATCATTCCCAATCATAAGTGGTTTGAAATGATAGAAACATTATAATTGGGTGAAAAATCATAATCCATGCATCCTGGTCAAATTTACCTTTATAATAATCTATTTGAGCGGTTATTGTCCCAATAACGGACTAATAGCGCTCCTGATCCTGACCTTCACCACAAAATATGGAGGGACATTATAACGCTGTTCATTAATCCGTACCTTTATTACCAAACTCATGGGTCTAGTTCGTCTTATTTTCAATGCCATTTCGTACATGGAGTGTATTCATGTGGTGGGTGACCTTTTTTTGCAAGTTTCTTTGCTCAACGATGTTACCAAAGTTCAAGTTCGATTATAGTGGTTTTAATATGCATAATTTTGTATCAGACAGGGTCATATTGAAATATGTTTTGTCTCCAGGCACTATTTAAAGAGCCGTCTACTTGAAAGATTACACATACGTGCAGAAATGAATTTAGAAAAATACTACTAAATATAAGCAGAGAAAACTTCTATAATAGCCCAGTCAATAAAGGTTTTTTCGATCCGAAAATTAAATTTCTCACCATCGATAGAACCCTCCCAGAGGGTCATTCTCCCAAAATTCCCAAGAAATCCCCTTGGAGCTTTCCCCCTGGCCCCCCTCAAAGTTGAAAAATGCAGAAAATCACGGAAAATAAATTATCTCTGTACCCATTGATCAGAAAAAGTTCTATCATATGTAATTCGATTCGTTACATAATGGACTACAATATTGAATATATTCATTTTTTCAATAAAATTAATAGTTTTCTTGATAAAATAATATATATGTAAAAATTTAGGGGGTTTGCGATTTGATTTTTTTGTTATCTTCGATTAACTTCAAAGTAAGTAGTTTTAAAGAGAAATGAGCCAAATAATAAATGTAGCCACTCTCTTTTCAAATCCATTGATGTATATTGTTATTTATTTGTGATTCGATTTGACGCCGTGGAAGGGGAAACAGTCGACGCGGAACGGCGCGGCTGACTCTCTTAGCCATAGTAAACAGCAAACTGGAAATCAATTATCTCTGTAACTATTAATCGATTCATTTCCTCAATAATCGAGCAGTTTCCTTGATAAAATAATATAATGTAAAAATTTAGGGGTTTTTCGATTTGATTTTTTTGTTTTCTCCGATTAACTTCGAAGCAAGTAATTTTAAAGAACAATGTGACGAATAATTATAGGTAACACAATTATTTGATATAGGCAATGATCATCATAATAGTAATTTAATGAAAATTGTTCGACGTAAGATAAGCTACATATTTAAGGTAATCAACGTATTTAGGATTATCATGTTTATGAATGAAAGCGAGACTGTGATAGAAGATTAGTCAAACTGAAATATAAACATTATATACAATGCATATTTCTGATCAACTATAATTACAAATGATAGTATCAAGCCGAAATGAATTGAGCAACTGAATTTCAAAGTTACTATCCACTGTTCAAATCGCACTATGATTTCCTTTTACCTCCAAATGGATTGAATTGCCTCACTCTTCAACGTAACAATTATTGTAAAAAAACCAGTGGAATGTGAACGTCATCCAAATAGCATTTGAATTTAAATTTTCAGATCATGAAATTCATAAAAAACTAATTCTTGAGAGAATAGTGATGAATTGCAAACAGTGCAAGTAACATTGATACAAAGCGATACAATGAAAATCAACATCGATTAATTTAATACTGGACTTATCAAATTTATATTACCGTTAATTTATATTATTTATAAAGCTTATAAAATGTAAAACCAACATTTTAAATTTTCTCTACTGGAGCAAAACATCGATAGAAAATAAAGAAGAGCCCATTATAAGCACAATATACTTGTGTACTAGAATTCACTTGAACTAACTCATCACTTTAACCCTTCAATGATCACAATGAACTAGAATGGTATAAAAACCATGAAATTGATAATCAGGTACATTTTTCAAATAGCTTCACCCAACTAAATCTGTGAATGCCAAGTCATAAGAAATCATGTTCAATAGATTTAATTTGAATGCTTCAAATAGAAAATGATCTATTCTTTTGGTGCCCAAATCAAAATCAATATCAATCAACATTAATCGACATCAAGAAAAGCTTCTGCCAACCTTGTGATTCCAGTATGATTCTGCTCATGCTTTACTTCCATTTATAAAGCTCTCATTAAGGCCCTTGTGTAATGAATGACAAGATGCGAGTGGAGGTGAAAAATCTATATGTTAACAAAAATAATAGAAGATGATGAATCATCTTTCATTTAATCTTATACGGTAGGGTACTTTGTGGTTAAATGTGAAACACTTTCATGATTTTCTACCTTCTATGCATGCTTACTCTTCCTTAATTTGTATGTTTGCATGGCTTTCATCTTTAGAATCTACTGAATTTTCATATTCGACAGTCTAAATAATGTAGATTCAACTATTTATGCCACAGCCGTCATATATATTTGGCTCAACTGAAGGTATATTATCAACCTGGCTTGGAGAATATTAACTGTAGAAAACAGCAAACACTGCACGCTATGATTTTTCAGGAAATTGCCACTGTTAACACTATTGTAATCTATGATTTATCTCAGTTTTTGACATTCATAACTTATGATAAATTTTAGCATAGAATTATGATCATACACACATATTTTAAATATGTATTTTATTATGTAATAGTATGAATATTTTATCGGTTGCAAACAATATCTTTGTCTGTCATAGAATGCATGATTTAGCACATATATAACAACAAAATGATTTTAGAGAATTTAGAGAATTGAAATGTGAAAAATTAGTTTCATCGCATGTCAAAACAATAGACAAAATTGATTGTTTCGAGCGCCATAGTGTGAATAAGATGCAACTTAGAAAGCAGTTGTAGGCCTACTACTGTATTTTACTGTTTACTATGGTGAAGAGAGTCAGCCACGCCGTACCGCGTCGACTGTTTCCCCTTCCACAGCGTCAAATCGAATCGCAAATAAATAACAATATACAACAATGAATTCGCAATGGATGTGGCTACATTAATTATCAGTCTAATTTTCTCTAGATTATTTGCTTCGAAGTTAATCGGAGAAAACAAAAATCAAATCGATAAACCCCTACATTTTTACATATATATTATTTTATCAAGGAAACTGTTTGATTTATTGAGGAAATGAATACGACTAATATTTTAGTCCATAATGTAACGAAACGAACGACATATGATAAATCTTTTTTCCGATTAATGGTTACAGAGATAATTGATTTCCAGTTTGCTGTTTACTATGGCTAAGAGAGTCAGCCGCGCCGTTCCGCGTCGACTGTTTCCCCTTCCACAGCGTCAAATCAAATCATAAATATATAACAGTATACATCAATGGATTTGCAATGACAGTGGCTACATTAACTATTTGGCTTATTTTCCTTTAAAACTGATTGTTTCGAAGTTAATCGAAGAAAACAAAAAAATCAAATCACAAACCCCCTAAATTTTTACATATATATTATTTTATCAAGAAAACTGTTGATTTTATTGGAAAAATGAATATAACTAATATTGTAGTCCATAATGTAACGAATCGAATGGCATATAAAAGAACTGTTTTCGACCAATGGTTACAGAGACAATTGATTTCCCGTGTTTACCTGCATTTTTCATGTTTTAGGGGGCTGGGGCGGAAAGCTCCAAGGGGATTTCTTGAGACTTTTGGGAGAATGACTCTCTGGGAGGGCTCTATCGAGGATGAGAAATTCAGCTTTTATTTAATTTTCGGATCGAAACTGCTTTTTTGGATCTTCATTGACTGGGCTATAATATTGTATTCTGTGATATAAGGTACCGGTACTTACTAAGATTATAGTCATGAATATTAATGGAGTTTCTATGAGCTTACAATGCTCAAGAGTGAAAAATATAGGTTTTGAACCTGTAAGAAATGAGATCAGTCAACAAAACTATGACGCATTTTGAGAGAAACTGGAAGACACATTAGGTATTTCCAATCAAATAAAGTGTACTCGATCTAATGACTTGTTCACAGTTATAAATCCTTATCATACCTGGAAAAGATTGAGGATCAACATATTATCCAGACGATTTGTATGATTTATTATGGTCTATTTTTTTAAACTATTCCATTTCTACACTTTCATTGGTTTACTTGTGAACATTTTGAATTCATCTTATCAAACTCACATTGGTTTGTGCCATGTCAAACAAATTGCTACTCTTTTATCGGTTAGCTTGTTGTTTATTGAACTGTCATTGGTTATTATTCAACTCTCATTGGCTGTTGTCATGGCAACGCATTAGTTACTCCCATTGATTTGTTGGAAATTCGTTGAAATAACTCCAATTTGATATCGTACTGATGAAGAAGCGTCTAATTTCTCATTGGTTAGCTTGTGATTGGGTAGATTCTATGAATATTGACTTTCAAAAATTGACACTCATTTGCTGTTGATATGACAACATATCAGCTACACTCTCATTGGATGGTTGAGTTCTTGCTTTGACCTTAGTTATGTCGACTGAACTCCTGCTCTCTCATTGTTTGATTTGTGATGTCAGCAAGGTGATATCTTTCATTCCAATAATTCTGCTAATGTAGTCGATAATAATGTAGAGAGCTCATCTACGAATAAGTTAATGTAATAGGACAGTAGTTTCAATTAATAATTCAATATGGTATTTCTTGCAATCAAGAAATACTACCAAAACTACCACCTCCGGAAATTGACATAGTTGCAAAATGCTACTTATAGTTACGCTACCTTTACAGTTACGCAAAGGTGATATACCCACTAAGCGATCGCTAGTTTACATGTGAAACTCTTCAAACATTCACAGTCATAAAAAATAGTTCCCCATGATAGCCCACTAAATGATCACACGTCATAGAGTCAAGAAAAAAGACTATTAGGAAACAGGAAAGACTTACCATTTATGAACGGTTGTCAATCCTGTGAAGTCATAGACTTACAGGAAATGAGAGGCTTCAGACCATTTTAGAAAGAAGATTGTGATATAGATTGGTCGGAATTTGAGAATTCTTGGTTTTTCAAATTTTACTGCATTAGGAACTGTTAAGTAAGTTGGTTCTAAATGGAGGATTGGAGGTGTAATCATTGCAATTTATGGAGTTTAGCAATGTGCTTCGGATAAGCTGGAAGGATCAATTGAAAGGTGTTGTAGAACTCGTATTGCATTATGAGATCCATAGTAGTACACAGAATGTTATACAAACGTGTATCAATCAATACCACATATATATAAATAATCCATATTAATCTCCCTCTAAATAATTTTATAATTCCAGTAAGGGTAAAATAATAAGACAATATCTATCTCGCAAGAAGATAGCTATGTGTCATACACAATATGAACAATAAATAATGTAATTTGAATCGTTATAACTGATGTGGTCACTGGTATCAAAATAGAGATTACAATTCAGTAAAGATTCTAAATTCAAATTCTTCAACTAAATCTCCAAGAGACTCTTGAACATTTCTAATTGATTGATTTTCATTGTTGTAATCCATATGACAACAATTTATTTTTTCGTTGCATGAAGGGTTTGGTTCTTATCGATCGTGATACATGCCAAGTACCGATAAAGATTAAATAATTATTACTATTCCAACATCTTCTATTTGATTTGATCATGCTTACCACTTGGTACATTCACTTATTCGGCACCTATTAAGCTGCTGAGCTCATCCATGTTAAAAATTTGAACTAGTTATTCTGCATATTGAATTTTCAGCTTCAATTCACTTGCAGTTCTAATCCAGTTGTATGTAATTTGTGTACTTGATACATTAAGAATGTGATCAGCCTTTAGTAAATTTCTTAAACAGGTAACTGTTCCACTAATCCGGCAAATAACTTACTCACAGTGCATGAAACTGGACCAGTATATCTACTTCATTAAAATATAATGGAGTCAGTTTAAATGTTGAAAGGTAATTTGTTTAAACGTTTCTAAGTGGAAATGTTTACCTTCGATTTCAGGCACTCCATTGAAGTATACCAACGGTAGTAGAACTGTTTTGCATACAACTTGTTGGATAGGAGCAGAAATATATGCCAGTATTAAAGATTTATTAGAACTCAGTCGTCGGAATGGAATTAAAACAGATCAGATCAAGGATTTGCTTTCGTCAGATTCTCTGTCTCACTCTCACTGATACACTGTACAGAACAGTTAGTTATGAGCTAGAAATATATATAATCTCAAACAGAGCGAGTTTGTCAACTTCTCGTGAGTTTTTGAGGAAAGCCGTAAAACTCCCACTATTGCGCCAAACACTATGACCTCATAGTGTCGAATTTGGAATCTGAATAGTTTTATTCATGTTATCTTGTTGATCTGGTTTCAATTTGGTGATTTATTTACTCTCAAGTATTGAGCCACATTTTGATCCAGTAGGAAACAGCATCTGGTCAAGTCAAGACTGCTTAATAATGAAACGAGTATCTGATTTCAATATTGAAGAGGAATTTTCCTCGTTGCCATGATGGAGTCCTCTATGACTACTTCATGAGGTGATCAAACTTTATCCCCTTGTGGAAATGACCGACTTTAAAAAACAAACAAGTTATTGGGTGTTCATGGATATAATATGGTCATTTTTCCCTCTTACATGATAAATGGACCTGTCTTGAAACTGACACCAAAAATGTGTAGCAATTCAAGACATTTGACGTCATTCAAAGCCGTTGCACAAATTTCATGAGCTCCTGGCATTCCTTGACCGTATCTACTGGACTCTTGATTCGTATGACCGCATTTGGTTAGGGGAGCAAGAAATAACTTTTTATTGATAATGCTTTCTCTGTCATTACTTGCAGAAGATCTTCATTGTTACGCTGATTTTTCCAGCTTTTAATCCAGATAACAAATTCATGTACTCCAATAACATAAAATGGCATTTTCAAGTAGGTGGAGAAAACCTGCAAGGGATTTATCATCAATATTATGACCAAGTGAAAATTATTTTCACAGTTCTCTTAAATCTCAATTGACTCAATCAAAATGATTTGATTGACGTATGAGAGTACGGTACCTAGAACTTATTGAATTATGGGAGGACCTTAGCTTGTAAAAGCATATGATAAAGTTCTAATAATTATTATACTTGAAATTCCAAAGTCATATGAATTAGCAATAATACTACGAAAAATTCCTAACACATTAGAATATGATTTCCCAAGTCATTCAGTTAGTCCATCAAAACCAATCACTCACTAACTCCACCAGAAGTAATGTAACTAGAATAAGTGTTAGATATTTATTTCTATGAGAAAAATTGACAGTGATTTAATTCATTTGATGAATGACACTATAACTAGAAGTATTTAGAGATCCCAAGATAACTTACTAGCTCACTTACTACCTCTACTATAACTGAAAATGTTGATGTTGAGAGATTTATTCCAGTGAGAGAAATAGACAGTGATTTGATGAATGAACGTCATCTGTAATATTAACAACGCTAAAAACCTTAATAATATACAGTCATTATTTTTAACACGCTTTACTTTCTATCTGGGTCAAACATTCCGATGAGCTAATCCGTTCTTGTAGGCTGACAAAATCTTATTTCTAAAGTTCATGTGCAACTATTTTCGTTCACTCTAATTGAGGAAATGTTAAAAAAAATCAACCAATAATTCTACTCCGTTTTTAATTTCATTTCGAGATTTTCGGCCACTGAAACTATGTTTTGGGGCGTGAATCATTGATTAGGACATCAGTTGAAACAAAAAATCCCTTTGTTTCCCATCACCTATCGATGACCACTACCCGTGTCGAATTAAAATCATTGTTGAGCAACCTTGAGCCACATTACTACTGCTCTGCCGCCGACTGAGATTTGACAGCAACCATTTCGAATGAAAGCTGTGGTTAGAGGAAAGTACGCTAATTCATTGGTGTCTGAATTGGCATAATTTCTATTAAGGCGCATTTTTTCAGATCGTTCACATTTTTCTAGAAGTGCCAGTTGTAGAGACGACCTTGAAATTGTGAAAAATGTAGAACAAGCCTCCAATAAATATTGCCGGCAATTATTATTGTTTTAATAAATGCATTTGTGACACGAATAGTGATCAAGTGAACTATGACGATTCAACTATTCTTCGACAAAGAGAAGACCTCAGTGCAGTTAGACAATGATTCTATCTTTGAAGTAGATGATATTCAAGTTCAAGGACTGTCATTAAAGATGAACTGTTGTGAACTCATCCTCCTAGAGGAGGATGTAAAAGATCGACTCAAGCGGACCACTAGTTAATATTACCACAGAATTTAACTTGTATTCATGTAATACAAGTTGTATATACAACTTGTATAATACAATGCTGTATAAATTGCTCAATACAATGATGTATTCTGTGATATTATATAGAAAAATAATACCATAATTCAAGCATATTATAATAATAAAATGACTGGCACATCCAATGTTAAATATACATCTTGATTAATTTTCAAATAAGAAGAAAATGAAATGAAATTGAAATTTGAATATATTACTAGCAGGTAATCCATGCTTCGCAATGGTCTAATTAAAATTTTGACAAACTGAAAACTTGACCTACTGAAATCTTAGAGAATAGTCCTATAGCCTAACCATCGTCGGTAAATTAAGAATCAATATACCAAATTTCAAGTAATTAGTCCAGTAGTTCAGACGTGATGATGCGTCATTCGTGAATTTCCTATCCCGTATGTGTATAACAGATTAACTACATTATAAAATGATTGAGCTATCTAATGTAGAATATACATCGTGGAACACTTTCAAATAAGAAGAGAATGGAATAGAATTCAAATTGTGATAATATTATTTGACTGTAGATGTATTTCTCTCAAATATTAAATACTACAGAAATGGAAGAAAACTGATGAAATACGAAATAGACCTCACCTTAATAAGACCAACATTTGTACACATTTTAGCAACAGACGCTAATGTGGGATAATTTGTCAGTATTTCTACAATGATATCATTCATCTATTTACCACGTCGTCCTACTTCCAATCTCTTCTTGACCGTTGATTTTCTTAAGACGTTGCCCACTCATTTCCAAATCGTTCTCAAGTGATTAGAGCCTATTTCTCACACTCATCACTGTTGATGCAAGATCTTCCACACAGTTCTTCATTGTTTACTGGTCGAAACTTTACATAACCTTCATCCATGAATCTACCACAAATGACATAGGTTCGTGATGGGTTCTCCCGTTACATAAATAAATTTCCGGTTAAAATTTAATTTGTGTCGTTCATTAACCCGGTGGCGTCTCTTCTACTGGGACACTTTTCGCGATTACGTAACTATTATCTAGGCACGATGAAATCTATGCATATAATGCTGGATACAGCACAATGAACTATATACAGTAATATATGGTGTGCATTTGAACAGAGCAGAAGTTATAGGCCCACGAGAAGTGAATGCGGACTTGTTAGTTCTGTTACTTGGAGCGTTAAAAGTAGGATTCTTGTTGGTCACTGGTCACTGGTAATTTCTAGCTAGCACTACGCAGCACGACCATACTAACTTGTACACTATCCAGTACTTTAGCATCTCGCTAGAAATCCATTCTACAGGAAACACAGATCTTGACTAGATCGTATGTTACCAGAGTGTCACATTCCCCCACCTTTGCGGGAAACATTTGAATTCAAATTGTTTTTAATCACTATATTGTCGAGTATTTCGATTTTTTCGCTTCATTGCGTCATCCGCTAGTGCGGAAAATAGATCGAAGTTGACCAATAATGACGGCATATGTCCCTTCTGTTGTGAAATGGAGAATTTGTTAGCAGTATTTCTCTCCATTTGAATGAATGGATGTTTTGAAGTTTCACGAACATTGATGATGAGTGGAATCCATAAGAATAGCTTTGATATATACAGTGGTGCTTTCAGGGAAAGGGGGGTATGAACACAGACTGCGTCCTCGGAATTCTTTGGAGGGGGGTGCTCAAAATCACGAAATCAGGCTCAAAATCAAATCTTGGGTGGGTTCCCAAAAAAGGTCAGCAGTGTTTGAAATGACTTAATTTCCTTAATTTCGCTGGTTGGGTGAGATATAGATGAATAGCTTCGGTGCAGAGTTTCATGCATGAATATTAGTACTTATATCCTCTATGCTTATAGGTTGTTTCATTGGAAATGTTATTCATCATTAAATTTTCAAATGTGAATTATATTATTTTCGTTATGTATTGTAACTAATAATCGTGGGTTAAGTGGAAGAGGGCTCTTGTTGCCTCAATTTCGCCCACATCTCTTTTTATAATGTTGATTTATAAAGTAAGCTTCAAATCAATCTAATATTTAGATAACTTCATTACTGCATATTTGGGAGAACAGTGCGGTTGGTAGTTCTTTCACAAGAATGAGAAAACCCGTATTCAATCACTCTGATTACTTGGTCCATTTGGTTAAGAATAATATTTCTCTTTCCAGAATCTGACGCCTAATATTAAAGGCGTTCATCAATCAATCTAATATTTAGATAACTTCATTACTGCATATTTGGGAGAACAGTGCGGTTGGTAGTTCTTTCACAAGAATGAGAAAACCCGTATTCAATCACTCTGATTACTTGGTCCATTTGGTTAAGAATAATATTTCTCTTTCCAGAATCTGACGCCTAATATTAAAGGCGTTTATCAATCAATCTAATATTTAGATAACTTCATTACTGCATATTTGGGAGAACAGTGCGGTTGGTAGTTCTTTCACAAGAATGAGAAAACCCGTATTCAATCACTCTGATTACTTGATCCATTTGATTAAAAATAATATTTCTCTTTTCAGAATCTGACGCCTAATGTTAAAGGCGTTTATCAATCAATTTAATATTTAGGTAACTTCATTACTGCATATTTGGGAGAACAGTGCGGTTTGTAGTTCTTTCACAAGAATTAGAAAACCCGTATTCAATCACTCTGATTACTTGGTTCATTTGATTAAAAATAATATTTCTCTTCTCAGAATCTGACTCATCAAAATTCCTGTTGATTCTTAACATAAAAGTGAATTACATTTTACGTCTTCACGACAAACTATTATCCACGATAGACTGTCACCTGCTTGTAGTGAGATTTTGCTTCACCTCTCTCTCTCCATGTATTTGAGTAGCTGTACTCACTCACCAGGAAAGTATTCTCTCATCTATTGACTATGAATATGCTGAAAGAAGTCAACATTGTCAAGTTCTGTTTTCAGATAATTGAACAAAGGAAATTGATGCAAATTGATTGCAAAAATATCAAAGCCTGGTCTTCCTGATCAAAACCTGATCACCCAGATTAAACTTTGATTTCATTGATCAAATCCTAATCTGAAATTATAGCTTCATGCCATGTTTTACTTCCTCTCAAACAATATCAGGCTCTTGTCAAATATTGGAAACCAATCGTTTCACTTTCAATATCCTCTCCGACAACAGGTTTCCACAGGAAAGATTATTCTATCTACATTACTGTACCTGTTGATGGATTAACAATCAATCAATTGCTCTCAACAAAAATACTGTTGAATACATAATAAAGCTTACCGGTTTATTAAGTTTCAAAGTCGACACACGTCAATTCATTACAAACATCCATTAGAAGCCTAAGCTTTTAACTGCATCTATAATATTTCGTCACTTTCGATTAGCACGTTTTATACAAATAAGGAAAGGAAAATAAGCAAGGAAAGAAAATAAGTTGATTCCACGTGTGTGTTAGAAGTTCAGGGCTTGAAGCTGAGGTCGAGTGTCAAGACTCAAGACAACAACGAGAAAAGTGGTTCTTGTATCACATAATGGAACAAGGTCGCCATATTATAACATAAGATATACCTATACCAGCATTAATATAGCAATGGCCTCTGTCTGAGTGCGGTAATATTATATCAGACCCACCCGTTATAATATTCACTTTCTATTGTGCGCCTTGTTGTTTCAACCATGTTCCAACTAATTATAGTAATCCGGCTGCTGTTAATAACATGCACTGAATTGGTTCTACTCATTAAGAGTTGATGGAGTTTTATTTGGAAATCATTAATAGATAAGTTTTAATAAGTGTGGGGAACCATGTGAAATGACTGTTTGAATTCAATGCATTTTGTACAAGATACGAGAATAGAAAAGAATGCTTATAAAATAAAGCATTTAGCTTGTAGAAAAGTTGGGAAAAGGTGGAAAATCGAGAAAGTGAGACTCGAAAAGTCAATAATAATTGATGTGTGATAGCAAGAAGTGAATGAGAAGAATATTGAGGTGACAAGACAAAATAAACAAAACATTTTCATTCAGGAAACATACCGACATGTAGAATTTTGGATTCAATTGATTATTCTATCCGTAAGATACAATATTTAATTCATTGACGTACAAGAATAAGTATAAATATGAGTTTACAAGTATATTATGACCCAACAGATGTTGCTATTTGCTGACTGAATGTGAAAACAGATTTGTTCCTACACTAAATTACTCACTTGAATAATTGTCGACCAATCAGAAACAAGTGGCCTAGAAAAATACAAGTAGCCTATGAACATAGCCCGACCAGAGAGTATAGGATGTGATTCATACTCTCCAATACCTACTGCCATCTACTGACAAGATTCAGAGTTAAACCTATTGTGAATCGTTGACGAATCAGAAGCGAGTGGGAGGAGCTTGTAGGCTTATATTGGCTGTGGAGAAGTGAGTGATCTCAACACATCAGCTACTGAAATCTGCTGGACAGACTTAAAAGCAGTTTCTGGTAGAATTTATTGATAATCAACTAGTAACTCAACGAGCTTGAATATGTTAGCATCGGAATAGAATAATTTTTATCATATTAAATATGCATCATAACACAATTTCTGTAACATATTGCACATTGAAAACAGCTTTTATAGTTACAAATAAATAAGCAATACAACAATATCTGTTGTATTGATATATTTATTAACATTGGAATGAACGATTGATGAGAATTTAAAACAAATGAATGTTCTTTTAGAATAATATTGCGAAATGTATTTGTCCAGGGAAGTAATTTATCCACAGAATAATGAAGAATAGGATATCTGTTGTCATACAAGGACAGAGAAAGCTTTAATGGTTATTGTATACAATAGCTTAATAAATAGGCTACATAATTTAATAAATAAAATTTAATATCATGCATATGGAGTATATCATACATTAATGTACGTTAGTACTAAAGTATGGAATTTCATGCTATATACAGAATTCCACACATCAATAAACAATATTATCGTATTGTCTAGGCGACAATGAAATAGATGGTTGACCAACAATTCCCATCTTATTACCAGTCAAGTACTGTAACAGAAAGTTTTCTGGATTGATAACATCCCATTGATCTAGAACGTGTATCGATGTTCCAAACTCAACCATATTGATCACATTGAATAGCAGGCCTAAATAATAGTGGTTCCATTTGACTAGTTCCACTTTTATCACTAGTTATTTGTTGAATGTGAATCAGTTACACGCATTTCTCACCTTGTATACACACAAAGCAGGCCATCAACAATGACTGAATAAGGCCTATTGACAGGCAACAATGATCAATTCTTCATCCGTATTATCAATGTTGCATATCATTGTTGGTCGAATCCATCGCCTAAATGAATTGACAGCTGACATGTGTGTGTGTGGGAACTCGTATGTGAGAGGAAGAAATCGGGTCTAGTATGTGATTTTGTTTGGAAATGCTTTCAGCATTTTCTTCATGGTTTGTTGTGTTCAAAAAGTACAGTATCAGTTTCCCAACAAAAGATTTCAATAAAGTATTAGCTCATTTGCATGGATTCCAGCCAGAGGAAATGTATGCTTTTCTAGTAGGTTGCAGCTTCTTTCTGAAGTCATGAATCTCAAAATAAAGGTCATTGTGTAGATGGTGAAAATTGAAAATTCACATATTATGTGTAATGTTTGTCTAATCGAATTATAAACTGAATAGATGAGTTGACGCACAGAAGTAAGAAAAGAAAGCAAACGTTTGGAAAGTCAAAAGCAAGAATACTCCTATACACATTTTCAAGATTGCAATGTTGGGTGCAGGATTGTAGAGGGAAGTTAATGAGCAAAATTATGTTTCATAATTGAACGCGTAGAGCCTATTAACACTATTTCTAAGCTGAGATCAATTTCCTTCATGAAGATTCTTTCATGAGATTAGATAAGTATTTTCCCGTAAAAATTGCGGTATGTTTTGCTTAAACTTTAATGTGATAAATGGATAAGAAAGAAAATGTGGAAAGCTGTAAGAGAAGAAGGTAAGGTTGAGAAGAATAGGTAAGAAAGAGAAGAAGATGGATGTGATAGAAGAAAGGTAAAATGAAAAGCAGAAGATTGGAGACGAACAGATGAGGTGAAGATAATGATGATGATGAGAGAACGAAAAGGAAGAAAGGAGTAGTTGGAATATAGGGAGATATAAAGTACAAAGGATTCAAGAAGAAGAAAAGTGGAAAAAGGAGAATGAAAGAAAGAAACAGGAAAGATAAAGCCAAAGAGAAATTAATAGATGGAAATAGTTTCTTGATTGGGCCTACTATTATCAACTACAACTACAGTACTTTTATTACTTACTAATCTACACAGCAACCTAAGTGACAAGACAACATATATTTCAGTGTAGACTAGACCATTTTTTAAAATTAATAACTCATATCTGTCGAAAAAGATAAGTTGAAATCATTGCAAGAGCAATAGATCAAAGTTGAAGCAACACCACATAAATTCTCAAGATCTTTGAACATGCATGTAACATATGTACTTGTCCCCTTGTCCCTATCATTCACCTGTCTCATAGTGGTCAATATTTTCTTGTATTTATGTGATTTATCTCTGATTGCGTCTCAACTATGCCGCCGGCTTTGACGTGGAAAGATAGAGTAGCCGATAACAGCAATCGTATGGCGCTACATTGTAATTGGGTTACTATCAAACGAGTTTTTTTCACGAGTCTGTACGGTGTGAAAAAGAGGTTCATGCTCTGCAATTCTATGTACTGCACATGACGCTAGAAACTACTTTTTTGCGGTTGCAACTTATCATTATGCCAACCTTGGACAATTTAATTTGTGCGGTAAGTATTGTAGTTAAATTACGGGTCACACCCGCACTGATTATACATAGTACACTAATCAATTGTGTTCTATTATTAGTGCATTAGTATGCCTACAACCATTAAATTCAATGGTTCTTTGTTGATAAGTTCAGGCTGATACTTCTCATACGTTAATAGTGGTGGTGATAAAACTAAAACAAGAACTTTATTCAATTTACTGTCCAACATTTTTAGTATTTTTAGGAGGGGGTTTCAGTAGTTGCCAATTATAGGGAATGAATTCATATTATAATATGAAATTAATTGTATTTACACTCTGATTGCTACGTAGTATAACAAAGGTTTGAAGTGGATATAATCAGGTTCACAAATTTTCTAGGGTGTGGCTTCTTAGACAAGATCCTAATCCGGAAGATTTTTCGATAGAGAGCTCTCATTCAAAATTGTTTTTTAGTTGTCCCACAATAGTCTAAAGAAAAAAAATTGTGTCTGTGTACTATTGGAACTGTGTCTATTTAATTGGCTCTACGTTTTATGATTTCTACTCAAATGTTCAGTTTTCTCTCATCAGGACAATTTATACTATAATGACAGCTTGTAAGGTAAGTTTTCAGTAATAATGTACTGTCTGCTTGTTTTCTGTAATTGGAATTAATAGCTACCACAGAAAAAAGAAGGAACACTTTGTTCTTCTCTTTGTGGTGCTGCTGAAGGGAATTTCTGCAATACCTATACTATCAAAGCCTGAAGAAGAACAAGAATTCTGGTTGGTGACCTGTCAGTAGGCTATTTCAATTCATCATCCTTGATTAGTCTACAACCTTTACTCCAACCATTATATTCAAAATACTGGAAATCTTGACCGGTTTTCAACAAGCCTGACCGCTTGGCAATTACAAGCTAATAAATTAAAATTGACAATCGATTGATTCATTGTGACACTTTTTTCTTGACATTTATGTGAAGCTCATGAATTTCAATATATTGAAACATGTTACTGATTGTCTTGAAAATTACTTGACCTTTCACTGGACATCACACTTTACCTTTTCCAGTCAACATTATTGTTTTCTCTACTTGTTTATTATCAATAATGTTTGTTGATTTTTTTCATGCCTGCATCAACTCACTAGTCTCCATTTCATTTTTTAATCTGTCATTTCTTATTGATATGATAATAACTAATCATTTCTTGTGATGGAAGTTCCACAAATTTTGCAAGAATTTTTGAGTGCTTAGTCTATTCTCAAATTTGTTTAATAATACATACGATTGAGAATAATTTGTTACCAAGTCAAAATTGAGCTGATTCTACAAAGTGAACCTGTTGTTTTCTTGCCTCTACTTTTGATTTGATTAAAAATTCGCTTACCATTTAACGGGTTCACTTCTGTAAATGTCTGCCCAATCTAATTGATCGTTGAATCCTATTAGTAACACTAACTTTGAGATTGAGAAATCGTTACATAATATAAAAATTATCAACATTTCAACACATAGTAACCAGGAAATAGAGGTGGATAACTGATTCAATTATTCGAATGTGTTCGGGAATAATTGTAAAAATCAGAAAGTGCTTTTACTAGATACTATACCAAGTTATACTAGATACTAGCTATTGCTTAGTTGTACCGGTATTTGTGTGCTTGCGTGCATGATGTTCAGGTTTGACTGCGATTAGACAGTACAATGTAAATACATTCATGTTCACGTGTGTGTAGTCATACACAGTGTAGAATTGTGAGGGTGTGTACATGATCACTGCTCGTGCATGACGATTCTCCTGTTGATTATACAGAGTGAAAACGTTTCGCAGTCTGATTAGGGAATTGGCAAACACATTATCACATTTAAATAGGTAATCACAGATCAATAGTAGACCAATCAAAGTATGTTCTTCTGAACTGAATCATTTATCTTGTTCAAACACTCTACTCAGCATCAGCGATTGGATAAGACGAGTGATTAGTCCTACAAGTTAGAATGGAATCGTGCGTAAATTATTGTTGTTCACTGGTATTTAGCACATCGATAATATAATTGGAAAAATTACAAACACATCAGATTCATGTACAGGGGTTTATGTAACATGTGAGAATATTGGACAACAATAATTATTATGGATTAGCCAGTCACTTCTGGATAGTAACTGACGGGAAAGTGCTAGCAATCTTATAACTAGGCTCTGAGTACAAATCTAGAATGAACTAGAATTAAGTCATTTTAAATTTTTTTCAAAGATAATGTGATAGATGATACATGAGAAAAGAATGTGGGAATCGATATGAGAGACTGACTGGCTCCTCTTATAACTAGGCTTCAAGCTGAAATTTCACATGAACTAAAATTAAGTCATTCCCATTTTATTTTGTGAGAGATTATTATATGCGAGAAAGAGTTGAGAATTAATATGATTGACTGGCTCCTCTTCGTGAAAGTTGAAGTCTCATGGTAGAGTCAATAATTTCAAAATCAAGTAGAGGGAGGGTAGTTGTTGTAGTCAAATACGGTTATTTTATTAATAACGGTGTCCTGTTGAGAACATTATTATATCATCATCGGACAATCTAGTTCCAGTGGACTTGAAATATGTTTGGAAAAAAGGTGACGTTGTGAATATAGTGATTATTATATAGTGGGTATTATAAGTGATTAATGATTAATTTCTAATATCAGTGCCTATTAGTTCAACATTGTATATGATTCAAGTTTTAGGAATTTTGTTATGGAGATAAAGGAGCATAAGGACAATATTTCTTGTCTCTGATATAATCAAAGCAAGAAAATTTCCATTCAACTGGTACTTCAATATTTTTTAGATATTCCCTTTATTTCATTGGAATTAGTACCGGTATTTTATGTTTATTTCAAATTTCTAGATCCAGGGTTCAATTTTCTGCTATATACATGTAGATGTTGATTTGATAAAATAACCAAGATAATTTCCTGAAATGAACTGATGATCTGTCCTTCTGGTAACCTAATCATGTTCTTTATTTTATTTTAATTGGGTTTTTATATGTTTATTGGAAGTTTAAATGCAAATCAGAGTTTAGAAATTGATAGTTTTTGTCTCCACCAACTTTTTTTAAACTTTCTCGCAATGCCTTTTTTCTACTAGCTCGTGCCTTGTGGAAAGAGAGAAAAAGTAGAAGAACATGTTTCAATTTCTAACGGAATAACTGGTTTCAGGTATACTTGCTCGCAAGCTTATTGTTCTTGGCAAGTGAACGATTTGAAAAAACTAATTGAAATTGCAGAAAAGTATTTGCACTCGCTATTGATTAATCTGTCAAGGCTGTTGAGACCTTGCTTGATGAAGGCCTAGGTTATATCCGCTACTGTAAATAGAATGTCAATCAATTCAGCAATTGTGTGACAGTGTGAGAGAGTAAATTCAATACAGTATAATGGAATTGGTAACTGAGACTATGGTAATCAGAGCAATCAATCATTAAATATATGTGAATATGTTTATGTATTCGAGTGATTCAGCATTGGTATTGCAATGGTTCAACGTCGAACCAGGTTTATTTGTATTATTATGATCATGAATTACAACAGGAATTGTGGTTTTCAAGCTGAATTATTATTATATTTTCCAACAGTTATGATCAGCAATTTCACGAGAACTCCCAACTCTCATCAAATTGTTGAAATATTAGTTTCAGTGTTCATTGCGCTCTTGGTCCCCTTTAATATTCTCCATGTTGAAATATCCCATAAAAATATTTCATCGTTTTAGTCCATCAAAATTCCTGCTTCACTTTCATATTCTTTATTCACTTCTACATAATTCTCCACTTTTATTCTATTTTTCAAATATTTAAATCAATCCAGTGCATTATCTTATTTTGTTTTAAATTAGTAAATAGGAGTTATCCCAAACAGGCGTACGTTCTACGGAAGAGATGATGGGTGAGAGTAAAGAAATCGAAAGGAAATGGTAGGCTATAGAAATATTCAGGGGAATAGGAGCGCTGTCAATGAAACTTGCTTTCCATAAGAAAGATGTTTGGATGAGTCGAAAGCCTTGACATTGTAACAAGAGAAATATACTAATATTACCGTTAGGTACGATATAGTACACCGGTTTGAGTCGTTTTTGTGGCGTTATTTCAAGTGTGAGGTAGCACACCAAGGGCGTTGAGAGTTGAGATGCACTTGTATCATCATCATAACAGTCGAGACGATCAAGGTCATGAGTCATCCACCTGATGACCTTCACTGCACTGACATCCTTGTTTACACACATATCGTCTGACAAGTTCAATGAATTGAGAGAAAAAACGTTTTATAGGTGAATGACCAATAAAAATATGCTACTGTATTTCCCTATTCATTTTCTTCACTTCCATACTTCCCTAATAAAATCAAGCTGATGAATCTCCAAAATGTCAAAACGTATACGTTTACGATACGATACGATGAACGTTAAACGTATACGTATGATATTTAAGTTGTTGTACAGTGGCTGGTTCAATTCTTCTTTGAATTTATCAGAACCTTATTAAATTTATACAACAGTGGGAACAGCGGGAACGAAATTGTTTTGTTGGATAGACTAGTAGTTTTTCACTATAGCTACTGATTCCTTTTTTCCTTAAATTGATAGGTATATTTGATAAGATAGAAGCTTTTCATTAGTGGGAATTCTACGAGAATAATATATATTTCTCATTTCATTTCACAAAGAGTTGAATTTGATTTATCGAACGTATAAATGTTAAAAACTGGAGGATAAATGTAGATTCAAGAATTCAAGAAGCTTTTCATTAGTGGCAATTCCACATGAATAATATATAATTTTAACAGTTTTAAATTTTATTCATTAAGAGTTGAATTTGATTTATCGAACGTGAAAATTGCAACTGAAGGATAATAGAAATTCAATAATATTCGGATATTGGAAAATGCGAATAGCTTTCTTCAAAATTCTGTATAAGATTTGGTATTCAAGAAATCATTGATTCAACTAAAGTCGTCACTTACTCTGTAATCAAGTATATCATAAAGATATAATATCATATCAGTATCATATCATATTTTAAAGTTTTTGGTAAAGGGTACCACAATTTGTTATATTGGTTTTATTAATTTGATATAATTGTAGCCCATATAAGTTGAAGTGATTTTAAGTATCATAAACTATGAGAACACCTGGTGCTGTCTGATGATAGAACATTCTCAAATAAAATTCTTGAATTCAATACGAGAACGGAAATGTATTGTTTATTTTAACTCTATACACCAAAATGTATTTGATTCGAAACTTGAGCATAGAAATATATAGCGGAAGAGCATAATCAAGCTCACTACTACCTGAAGCTCTACTGAAGAATACGTGAAGCTCACTACTGATGTGGCCTACGCCTACCTCAAGAATGCACTACTCCACAAATCCTGTCTTGGCAATGCAATGCTATTACAAGATCTGTCTTCCAATAGCCCCAGGACATAATAAGGTAACACTCCATACAAATACGGCAAACTATCACATGCCGCAAAAAATAATTGTCTTCTGCTCTGGAAAGCATCAGAATGCGACGCATGCAGGGAATACGTTACAAACCACTCCTTAACGAACTGACAAATCTTCCAGACATAATAGACTTGAATCTCCGACCACAGGAAACTACTTGATAAGCATGTAGAGATGCATGTGGTAAACTTTATATGTCCTATTAAAATTATAATGTCCTATTGTGATTTATAGTTCACGTGATAGTTCACATATCATTCACGATCTATTCTCATGTCTGGGGGGTATTGAATGGTCTATAATCGTTAACAACATAACGTAGCTAAGCTAATTTAAACCAGTTTTGTGGTTTCTACAAACACATTCCTATAGCTCCTCTACTTAGCTGGAGACATATCTTCCTATTTTTAATCATAGTGATCACATGAGATTTATTGCCAATCTCTACTGGAACCAGACAGCAAATGTCCAATGGGATAAGGAGTTGTCAAAAGAAGTAGAAGTTCGTAGAGGGGTAAGACAGGGCTGTGTGTTGTCACCAACATTATTCAATTTATATTCAGAAGCTATCCTCTCTGAGGCTCTTGATGGATGCACATGTGGACTGGTTGTCAACGGTGAAGTTGTGAATAATCTCAGGTATGCGGATGACACAGTGTTGTTGGCTGGAAGTGCAGATGATCTCCAACTGCTGTTGAACCATGTGAATACAACCAGCAATAAGTATGGATTGTGTATGAATGTACGCAAAACAAAGTTCATGGTTGTTAGCGGAGAACGTGTTGAGGCAACAGTGAGAATTGCTGGTAAGTTGGTGGAACGTGTACAAAGCTTCAAATATCTTGGATGTTGTGTCAATGAGAAATGGAGTTTCGACCAGGAAGTAAGGAGTAGGATTGAGCAGGCAAGGGCAGCATTTTTCAGAATGAGAGGGGTATTATGCAATCGGAACCTTGCTCTCAAGACTAGAATTCGTTTGTTGAAGTGCTACATCATTCCAGTGTTGTTGTATGGGCATGAGGGATGGACATTAACGAAAGCATTGGAGGCAAAGCTGCAGGCGTTTGAACTGTGGTTGTATCGGCGCATTCTTCGTATTTCATGGACAGAAAGGGTGAGGAATTCTGAGGTATTGGAACGAATTGGGACTACAGTGGAGGCTCTTTACTGTATTAAGAGTCAGAAGCTTCAGTATTTTGGACATGTGATGCGCAATGAGAAGTACAGATTCCTGCAGTTGATAATGGAGGGCAAGATTGAAGGAAGACGCCGGCCTGGAAGAAGGAAAACATCCTGGTTAAAGAACCTGAGAGAGTGGTTCAACATTGACTCAACATCTCTGTTCCGAGCTGCAGTCAATAGAATCCAAATTGCATTGATGATCGCCAATCTCCGTCGCGGAGCCGGCATATAGAAGAAGAAGAAGATCACATGAGAAATTCACTGGTCATCAATTGAGACTGCTCCTTATGAAGTGTTAATGTGTAGGCCTAAATACTGTAAATAGTAAGTGGTAGCCTAATAGTGTAAATTACACTAACAATAATTATCATAATAATGTATTACAATTGATTTGTTGTATTTCTAGTAGCGTGATTACTCTTAGAAAATTCATGAAATAATTATTTTTCAGATAGCAAACAATTCCCGATGAATGGGTGAATGACGATGTGAAACCTCCAGCCTCAGATTGAAAAACTAATTGAAAGCTAGCGGATTCATTCAGGCATGATAAACCGTAAGCAACTATTTTTTTACTGTTTATGAATTTTTAAAGATATTAATCACCAATTGAGATTACAAGAATAGAATTTCCATAGTAGCCGTGTCTGTTAGATACTTAATTTGTACATTTTTCTTGACGAAGGCATATTGTTCATATTAAATGAAAAAGACTAAGAAATTGTCAAAACATCAAGTAAATCTGTGGTTTTTTGACAATTTCTTAGTCTTTTTCATTTAATATGGATAATTACTACAAAATCAACTTCTCAACTATACAAAAAGCATATTGTTCAAGTTTTAATAAAAATGTTATTTCCATATTATTGACCTTCACCTACCAGACAGCAGGGGAAGGAACCAATCGAAGTCTACAAGAGCTTCAGTTTGTTATATTCTATATATTTTTTCCCATATGAGGAATGCTTCTAGAATTTTATCTATACTAATAAAGTAATAATAATATACTGATAATAGAGTAAAGAACTGGCTCATACACGTGTAAAGGGTAGGAAAATTATGTTTGACGCATCATCACGTCTGAACTACTGGACTGATTAACTTGAAATTTTGCATAAATATTCTTAATTAACCGAGGATGGTTATAGGCTATTTTCAATTCTTTAAGATTTCATTTTGATTTCTTCAAGTTTTCAGTTTGTCATGTTTCAAAACAGACCCTTGCGAACCAAGGGTTCCTGCTAGTTACTTACTAAATAAATAATTGGAGATCACCAAGCGGAGCTCTCTCATTGCTCTTCCATAAAAACATCGATGAATTATTTCTAGTAGCCTACTTTTGATTCTCGATCGCTTGAAAACACACTCAATTTTTCACATGAAAGATCACTCAGTTTAGGCCCTGCCTGCTAGAAGATTCGAAGAACGATAGATGATATTAATCACTTTCCATTTCGGCAGGAATGCCGCCCTATCAGATGTGCGGTAATCTGCTTCGTTCATCTGATTTCGTCAATGTTTTCGAACCAGTGACCTACAAACCATTCAAAACTGTGCTGACTTCACAAGTGCTCATCAAGAGTGTTCTGAATTCTCTGAGAGTCGATTACAATATTTGTTGTTCATCAGCATAATTAATCTTCTAAGAAAAACGTCTATAGTGGTATGAGTCAGTGTTTTGAGTTTGGAGTTATCCTAATAACACCTTCTCACGTAACTCTATTAAAAAATATGTGAAACTTTATTGTATATATTTCTTGAATCTTGGTCTGATATACGTTCGTGGTTCATCTCAACTGGATCATCAATCCAGTTATATTGATGATGAAGATTGAGAGTAAAAAGTATATGTTTTATCAAAATGCGAAGTAATTGTTATCACCACCAATGCATCGATCGTTCTAAACTCATTCAAACTCAGAGAATTTGCTTTTCAAAAATGTGATAGCTATGAAATAGAATCAGTTTCATATATTGACTAGTTTGAACAAGTCTCTCCATGAATTGGAGTACTTTCAGTGTGAAAGATGTCACGAATCAATATTTTAGCTCTGCAGCTGAGGTGAGTGAGTCATCATAACTTTTCTCTGTGGATTACTGCTACTCTATGTTATTCGTTTCCCAAAATACTTTTCACACATTATTTCCAATGCCATTTACAAAAAAATATTAATTTTTATAATATTTTTTAATATTTTAAAAATATCAATTTTATTAAAAAAAATACTATCAATTTTTAAAATTTGAATACCCCATACGGTTCAACAATTATTTCCTACCAAGAAACTAATAATTATTACTAGCTAAGATGTTATGAAACATGTGTGGTAAGTAGTTTCAAGTTGAGGTACACTAGCGTATGAAATTGATTGTAGCAATAATTTGAATGGAAATATTCCCAAACTCTAAGTGATTTATTGGTGATCAATACTATGCCATCAAGCTACATTTGGAAGTTTCTAAATAATTATAAAACTCGAAAGCTCCTTGTTCAGAGTAGAATACAAAAAAAAGATTATCTATAATCTACATGCTTGATCACACAAGTTCGTATGAGTACATTCTCGATCAAATCTAAATTATTTTTTGATCTCATACCAGCATCAATCTGGCTATTGGTTTTGGATGTATATAGATGCACCGTGTTTCACATAAATAGGTAGATGATTAAATATTCTCAACTTGCTGAAAAGGATCCAATTTTGGCAGAAGAGCTTTGTGAATATTATCTGCATTACTTCTTTCTGATAAGATTTTGATCAGGAACTCCTGCCAGTCAGAAGAAAGACTTATGAGAATTATCTCCATTATTTCATCAAATAAAATTTATTTATTCAGCAAAGAATGAAGAAAGCTTTGGGTATTTTTGTTATCTAGTCTCTACGTTAGTCTTCACACTGCAATCAATTAAACACCTGAAAATATACGTCCTCGCCCCCGTATTGATTGATTAGTTCAAGACTATATCAGTATAACACTCCATAGAGCATTATTCAATGTCCACCTAACTGGTCCAGTCAGCTCAAGATAGAAATGGAGAGTAGAAATTCGAAGCTGTTTTTCACTTATTGAAACGGGGTCAAATGCACTGGACCCCTGTGGGCTTCTAGACGGCACCAACAACATTGCACACGAGTTGACCATATCTGTTCACGATGCAGTGAAGGTTACATATTGAGCTCCCTCCCCCCACTCATTACCCCTCGACCCAGAATCCGCCCCCTATTATAAACGCCTGCATTTTTTCTATGAAGCGCATGCTGGAAGTTCACACGAGCCGATTTGTGACCACACCCCTTTCGCTTATTGGTTGTATAACCTGTGTTTCATTGTAATATCTGGACTAACGCCTATAAAGTGGTAATTTATTCAGTGTTTCAATGCAATCTGGTGTACTTGAGTTTTATTTGTTATGTTTATTGGAGTCTATTTATCGATATTGAAGGAGGACAAGAAATAATAATGCATTGAGTACGGTGTCTAGTTGTTGACTTTTGTGGAAATGTAGACTAGATCAAGAGAGGAGGAGAGACTGGAAAAAGAGATTGATTCTTAAATAGTTGAATTGTTGTCCAATTGAGAACATGCAAATTGTTAACTGGAATAGAGGAAATTAGTAAGCCCAATCAAGAACTTGAACCAATAATTTTGTATAATATGAGTTTCTGAAAATCGAAATGATGAAAATTTCTGCAGCTTTATAATAAACTAGACATGATTATTATTTGTGATGTTTGTGCATAAATAATGGAATTAGCAAAAGGGTGGTTCAAGCCGGGATTCTGACATATACCTAAAATTCAGACCAGGCTGGAATTGCAATCCCAGACTGTAACAACATACCGGCTTGTGTAGCTTCGAATGAAAATATTTCCAATTCCATTTTGGAACTTCTGTTTGCCATCTATCATTATTTTCCTATGGATTATCGTGAATACACGCAATACCATTAACAAAGCTTGAAATATTTTCTCGTATTATGGGAGAGTTAAATGCTTATCTTTGAGAAAAATTCGTGAGTGTTATCACGCAATACTTGTCTTGAGGCTCTCAACTGGACTTTATGACTGATTATTATAATCAAGTCACTTAATTAGAAAACCGTAAAAACCTATGAGCTCATCACGTATCCCGGATCTAACTATCCAAACTTGTAACTAAAATTCCCTGTGAGTGAATCTTCTCGATATGCTGGGGTTCTTAGAATTTTGAAAAAAGACAAAATTCTCTCTCTCTTCAAGTCTTCAGTTTTTTTTCAGAACTCCTCTTAGATTTTCTCCTTCTTCCACACGAGAATCATGTTTTCAACCATCGTTTCAAGAGTTTATATTGGCTAAAGTCTATTAATACCGGCTACGTCAATAGGGTATTTTTATTACCTGTCGCTGTTTACCAGTACACATTAAACAATGAAGATAGCATCTCATCAACATCAACAATATTTCAATGTCAGTGTGCCTGCCAATTACCACATTCTCCTTCCAGATACCCATTATTTTCATTCACATTGTTCAGTACATTATCACTGATTTCCATAGTCAACATAAGTATATGAGTTATCGTTGAGCCAATAATCAATTTTATATCCTGATCCTATCATCGATTCATTATTCTCCTTTTTACTGGGTTTAATCCTAAGCAAGGATCTCCTCGTATATTGCCTGTATATAAATCCCCTTGTGTATAATGCCTCGTATAAATCCCCTGTATATATGTTGGGAGCGTGCTGCTATCTTCTTTTTATCTTTTTCTATCGAGACACCGAGACTGCTGTTTCCAACATGAACTGAGTTTTTAACTTGATTCATTTTTGAAAAATACATTCAAATTGACTTTTCCTTATTCCTATTGTTTTGTATGCTTCCCATAGATACTCTAGGAATCATTATGATGATTATAACTAGAGAACCATTGTTTATTAGATGATATACAGATCAACAGCTTTAAAATAGTGATAGGTTATTTTACACGCACTGCAATCTTACTGAACTAACACACTTACTTGTAATGAATATCTATTCATATACTTGTAATATGGTCACTGAACTGATACATTTCTTTGGAATAGTTTCTATCCTTACTCGAAATTAGTTGAATAAACTAATATGTTTCACTTCAATCAAATTTCCCAACTATGGTTTTCAAACTTCCATTTCAGAGAACTCATAATTTCGTGAGAAAGTTCTATCGTTAAACTTGTTTGGAATGTTGAATTATAAAAAACAAGCATTTAATCTGATTTATTAGCTTTATTAGCTGTACATTCAACAAATTCGTATCACTGAATGCTGTACCAGGCATAAAACTCTACGATGTTTATGGAAACCAACATACTATGTTCTATGGTGCCAGGTGCAATAAAACATTCTTTTTGGACACTATCAAGAACAGTTTCAATTACGTGATCAGCCCATAAACAATCCAGCAGTTGTTGGAGCTTCAAGAAGAATCCTACCAGCGACCACTATAGCCAAAAGCGCTAGGCTATTAACCCTCTTTCAGCCGTAATTAAACCAATAACTCAAAGTTCTCAAGGTAGTCTTTCTACGGCTCTGTCCACTTGCTATTTTTCACCTGACAGATCTCAAAATTTATATGGCTTGTTGTGTCACAGTTACGCCTAGTAATGCCAACCTAACGCAAGTTATGGTGTTATCCCTACCGAGCAAGCTGGCAGCCTGTTTCTGGTACTCAGTGAAAGTCCTTGTAATTAGAATGAGATCGGTAGTTATATACATATACCTTACTAAGATATGTATATTCATATAATAGTGCGTGCAGATGTGGAACTCATATACAGTGTTCTTATTAGAATCGTTTATCGTATCGATATTTTACAGTAATAGACTATGCAAATTACGATATTTTCCCCAGGCAACTGTCCACCCTTGCAACATACGAGTATATTTAAGACAGACGCGATGGTGAACAATGGTGTATTTTGGCTGTTTTGAAATATCGGATTAAAACAATAGACTGGAGGCTCCAATAAAAGTAGCAACGATAATATCCACATCAAGAAAAAGCTCTTGATATTGATGAGTTTAGCCAGAGATCAAAAATATTACTACAGTATTATCATAGAGAAACAATAGCGTAAGTAGATATTCCATGGTATAGGGAATTTATGTCGCAGCTTTTACTGTTATCTCAAGCTGATTACTGTCGATTATTGTCAATTTTTACTGTTTTGTTGACGTGATAATGTATGAACGGCACAATTTGAGAGACTACCAGCGTCACACAGCTGCATAGGAGAGAACTACGTGAACTATCGGCTTGGGATAACAGTAAAAGTTGCGACATGAACGCCCTATACCATGGGATATCTACTTATGCTATCGTTTCTCTATGGTATTATTATCCTCTATGAATGAGTGTACTTCATTATAGAATATAATAAACGATAAATTGCAGGATTACATTCTGACTTTTTCCTTATGTTGGACTTGGATGGAATAGCTCATCATATTTTTCTAGAAGTTATTGTCAAACTCTAGGTAACAGCCAATCATAAAACGTAATCTTTGTACAGCGTTGAAGGATTATCAAGCTCTCATTTCATGAGGAAATATTGTCGCTATTGTTTTTAGGTTAAATATGTGATAGTGAGAATATCAGTCTATATAAGTGTGAAAAAAGTATTTCTACTCTAATCTCTTGAAACAGATCCTGGTTAAAAAAATAACGTTAACACTTTCTACATCATTCCACACTCATAAAACATGTAACATTTTGGTGACCCTCCTCGTCAATTGAGCTACAAAGATTTACGGGAGTAACTCTCTCATTTCTCCGCATGACGCATGCAATTGTCTGACATAATTATTGTCTGTAACCTAAATAGATGTCCTTGCTACCAAAATGATGTATTTCATTCGACATAAATTTGTAACAGCCTGAAATTACACTATTCTGGACAAGTAATCCGTCTTTAGCGCCCTTGAGTCATTAGCATGGCCAGAACAACACTAACAAATTGCTTACAATCTCATATAATTCAGAAGTCCAGTTCAATATTATATGCCAAGGATATCGGTCACGTATGCCTGGAGGTATATCCAGTAAGCCAGATTCATATATGTCAAACTTAACGAATACCAAAATTGGTTACATATTATTTCTGACACTTCTAAAGCATGACCTGTTCATTATTGATTGAAATTTATTTGAACATTTAAGTGATTAGTTGATCTTTAGTTGACCTCTTCGTGACCACATTGTTAACTAACCACAAACCACAGAAACTATTTCTCCATTGAAAGGGCAATACACTTGAAGCCTCCTACTACTTTAAATTGGATCATTTTGATCAATTTCTCTATACTTATCAATGGATCATGAAGATCAACTGGTTGGAATAATTTCTCAATTACTAGAACTAGACTATGGCTTTGTTAATCCAATAGTCATTATTCTCCACTCTATTCTAACAGATCTAACGTAGTATATTGGTGAAGAATTAATAAACGATCATATAATATGTTAGTATGTTATATGATATGTTAATAATATCATCGCCTCATCCATAACAATACTATGACTTCTTCTATAAGTTACCGTACTAGAATCAGTAGAAATTTTTCCTCTGGTTTCAATAAAAATGTGATACTGTATTTTTATCCTATCAAATTATCCTCCCACATGTCAATATATTCACCCACCAGACTACATTTCAATCCATCACTGCAAGTGGGAGAGAATTCTACTACTTGTGTGTTCAAAAACTCTTGTATTGTTATCAAATTAGCTATTCACCCATGGATCACCCACGAGGGACATTATACTGCTTATTGAATGAGGATAATAGAATTAATGCGGAAGAATTTACGGTTGAATCATCTTCTTATAATCTTCCATCTGCTAAAAATGAGTCTGACCTGTCAAGGTAAGCATCATTTTCCAAAATGTTGTTGCTCAACAATACCATTCAGGTTTCAGAACCTTGACTTTTCAAGTTGAGCAATTGATTGACTCCATCCATGTTACTGTACAGATGGTGAAGTTTCAGAAACCTATTGAAATTTCGATTTCTACTTCTAGGCTATATGCAGGATAACACCGCTTTCAAAGGATAGCTTAGTTCACCTTATGATTTTCAACAGATTCCGATTTGAAACTAATTTCCTATCTCATAAAACTTTTATGCCAGCTATTCTTCTCAAATTTATGTAAAAATCAATACGATATTCTTCTTCAAGTTTTTGTAACAGCTTTATTCATGAATCAATTATGGGAATTCTGGATTTCATGACTTCCTTCACACAATATCTTCAACCATTCCGACTTACTGTGAAGAATGTACTAATTATGATCGATTCATTTTCCTCCGTTCTTTTTCTCAGTTGTAACCCAAACTTAGAAAATAAAAAGAGATTCTATAAATTGTTGGTTATTTGTTCTGATATAATTGATAAATGTTCTTATCACATCATTTCAAAACAATTAACTTCTCAAGTAGCCTTTTCTTTCATAGTGAATAAAAATCAAGTATAGCGTGTGATATTTTAAATCACTAAGTAGCCCACCTGAACTCATTGAACATTCATCTTATATTATAGCTTCCATGATAATGAAAATAAAAAATACAATGCAGTTCATGACAAATAATTTCATGATTGAATGTTGATGATATTAATTGAACAGCAAGATGTAACTACAACAACTCGTCATCTCAGCTAGGAAAACAAGACTCCGTAACAATGTGGACGCAGCCTAGAGAGGATTCTCTGATAACTCAGGAGCAGGAAGAAGATCATATAATATGATCTCATGCAACTTACATATTGTACTATCATTCAAATAATAACGAGAGGTTTGTTTCCTTTCTCAAGTAACAGAAGGTGAAACTTTTAACTGCAAATCTAGGGAGAAACTTTTTCTGAGTTGAACTTCCTGGTGAATTTTCTTCCAAATCTGAAGCTTTTCACGACTGTTGTAACTGCTTAGACCCTATTTCATTGGGGTTTTGATCATTTTAAATCTCTTATTGAAATTATACTTCTCACCATCCTTATTTCTCAATTTACAACTATGAATTCGCTATAAATCACTCCACTATCCCTACTGTAATTGATATTCGGGAATCTATATTTGTAGAGTTCCAGTAGGTACTCACTAATTTCCTCACAATCATTATGAGTAGGTTTCTAACCAATTTGGCAACTTTTTTGAAGAATTTACTTCAAACTTTTACCTAAACTTTTCTTCATGATTCGTTATCGACGATTCATGATGAATAATATATACTCCACCATAATCAACAACATCTTCTGGCAGTTTCCGGCAGTATCTTCCTCTTTTGTACATTCTTCCTCTCTTAGTCCAGTCACTATATACCTACATTGGTGCTTGCAATTTATATTCTAGTTCTGATTTTTCAATATAATTATTATTTGGATACATGAGAGCAGTCCAGAACCAATTTCTGCATGCAAAATTTTCTTGTGCTAGATACAGGGTGGCCCAAAAACCTCGTATTTTCGGTTCATTTCCCAGTTTCTAGCTATTTCTGCCAAATCCAATAATCGGACAGAAAAATTTGCTCTCACATTTTGTTTTAGATTATAAAATTCTCAATAAAATGAATAAATAAGATCATTCGGAACTCTCTATCTCCAATGAGTACTGAGTTATGATTTGAAAAATGAATAAAATTTGAAGTAAAAATCAATTCTGATGAATTTTAGTTTTTGATCAACAATATCTTCCGATTGTTACCATTTAGATGTATAATTCAAAATCACTCTGAGCGTATTTTTATGCTCTACAATCTGAGATCAGGTAGAGCGCTCTATCACATATAGATTTCCAGGTACACCTGACAACAATGCTCGTTGTAAAGTGAAAAACACATTATTTACAGCGGTTCATGTGTGTTCCCAAACCAACTTCTTGTACTACCACCCCTTTGGTTCCGCAACTTTATGTAACACCGCTTCAAGACACCCGTTCAGACGACAGGTCTAGGGACGTAAGAGGACGTCGCCGTCAAGCAAATTCAACCGGTAAAAGCTCACCGCCAAAAACAAGGTACTGTAACCCCGACGATAAAGCAACGTACAGACCAACGAAAGTGCAGTGTAGTGAAACAAAGGTTCATTCGAGAATGTCAATCAAAAGTGGGGATTCAAAATTATTATGAAATGGGTTATATGGGTTACTATCGACGAAACTTGGTTCAACGGGTTTCTTTCTTGAGTAATTTTATGTTGAAGTTAATTATTTGTTATTTGATGCCTGATATTGTTTGGTTTTGTGACGTATTGCTATCTAAACGGGGATAGTAATGCGCCCCCGAATCAGATGAAGAATGTCAACAAAGTAACATGAAATTGTTGTTTCTGTTGTTCGATTTTAGTTGCCAATGTTTATTGAAACTGTTTGTATTTTTCAATTATTTCAAATTGTAGTGTTTTTCTATAGTATAAACCTATTAAATCAGGCATGGCAAGATTAATTGAAGTTTTCTTGACTCTAGCCCGTTCACCTGCATGAATTAGGTATAGACTCAGGTATTTTCTAGATGTGTCGGCCTATTTCTAGATTCTAAATTTTATTCAAAATTATCTTCTTTGGCACACAAATGTAATAATTATGATCGATTCATTTTCCTCCGTTCTTTTTCTCAGTTGTAACTCAAACTTAGAAAATAGAAGAGATTCTATGAATTGTTGGTTATTCGCTCTGATATAATTGATAAATGTTCTTATCACATCATTTCAAACAATTAACTTCTCAAGTAGCCTTTTCTTTCATAGTGAATAAAAATCAAGTATATCGTGTGATATTTTAAAACACAAAGTAGCCCACCTGAACATTCAACTACATTATAGCTTCCATGATCATGAAAATATAAAATACAATTCAGTTCATGACAAATAATTTCATGATTGAATGTTGATAATAGGAATTGAACAGCAAGATGTAACTACAACAACTTATCATCTCAGCTAGGAAACCAAGACTCCGTAACAATGTGGACGCAGCGAAGAAAGGATTCTCTGATAATTCAGGAGCAGGAAGAAGATCATATAATATGATCTCATGCAACTTACATATTGTACGATCATTCAAGTAATAACGGAAGGTTGTTTCCTTTTCCAAATAACAAAAGGTGAAACTCTTTATCTGCAGATCTGGGAAGAACTTTTCCAAAGTTGAACTTCCAGATAAGTTTTCTTCTCCCAAATCTGAAGCTTTTCACGACTGTTGTAACAGCTTAGACCCAATAATAGAAATTATTGTAATGTCAACGTACGTATTCTGGTCTCACGTCTGGTAGTTGAATATCATTATAGTAGTAGTGAAAGGGAATATTGAGATTTTAAAGGTCAACCCAAGTAAATTAGGAAAATTCGGAAATTATTATGGGAGAATGTTTGAGGAAAATAGGAAATTTTTTTGATAAGTTTAGGTAGATCGAAGGTAATCAGAGAATAAATAGTAAACTGTTTTATTAGTATTGTTGATATGTAGTTTTGAAAAGTTGATGAGTAGTTTTGGCCTTGAGATGTTTAAACTAAATAATTGGGTATTGTAGATTAAAGTTGAAACGATAATCAAATCCTTGGGAATTTGTATGAAAATAAGTTGATTCAGATGAGGTTGTTAAGTCCCTTTATCAGTAATGTTTATTCTCGAAAAGGTGAATCAGTTTTATTATTGGAAATATTTTTTTTAGGTGTGATTTTTGCGGTAGGCATGCGTAGTGATAGTGTAAAGATCCGTTGTGTTGGTAACGTTTCCTGTAGACTGTGGGGAATTTTTTTTGTTTGTTTAGTTGAGACTCAAGATTTAGAGGAGGACAAGGGGATGTCCTGCCTGTGTGTGTTGTTGTTGAATTTAGGTAATCGGTGCGAGTGTAGGCCCGTGTCCAGAGAGAACGGAGCACTGCCCGAAAGCTGTCCATGTAACAAATCAAGGAATTTAGCTGTGACTAACCTTGCAAATTGTACGGTGGAATTGTATAATTTTAGCGAAAGGCACCGAAGATGGTGTGAGCTAAGATTTAATTGTATCTAGTAAACGGTCTGGTTCATTCGAGAGTTATGGGGCTCGTCAGTAGAATAACGTAAACCGAAATCTAGAATATTTAGTGAGTCTTCGTAGTGATTGTAAGGAAAACAATCAGCGTAATGCAGTTTAGGGAAGCCCAGTCAAAAGGTTCGTTAATGTTTGGTAGGAAAGTCAGCCGCAAAAACACAAGTAAAAATTGGTAAAAAAAGGGGTATTATTGAGTTTAAAGTTGCTTAGAATTTTGGTATGGTAACGAAAATTGAAGGTTTTAGACAATGAATATTTAAAGTGATTAGTTAAGGTATACAAATAAAATAACAGAGAAACTTTTTCGAGTACCTAGGTAATGTTAAAATGGTTATCAGTGAAAGTAGAAATAAATATTGGAACACTAATGAACGGGTTAAATTAAAATAAAATTAACAGTGAAATTCTTCTAGATGAATTTGAAATGAAAGGGAAAAATCTCTTGAGTTAAGCATGAGTTTAAATTATTCTGTAGTTGAGAGTTGAAAGGTTGATTAAAAATTTAAATGGGGATATAAGGTAGAAATATGTAGGAAAATTCGTGTCAAAAAGGAAATAGAATTTTGTTGGGAAAATTAAATTGAGGTAATTAACAGTAGTAGGACCCTTTAGAGATAAGTAGTCAAAAAGAATTAATAAATAAAAAAAATAGGAAAATCTTTAATGAAATGATAAATTTTTTAATGATGAATAGTAAAATTGCAATCAAGTTTTCCATGTGAATAAGTTGAGATATTTTGAGATCTAGTAGAGTAATTGAAACTAGTTGGATATGAAATTTATTGTTGAGAAATAATTATGTGAGGCTCCAGTAAGGTTGAAAATGTCAGTGAACTTGAGAATCAGTAATAGTGTATTAGTAGCCTATTAATGTGTTAATGTGTTGGTAAATTCAATAATGTTGGTAATCAGAAGGCAAGCAGTAGCAGTCCAACAATGCTAAGTTAGAGCTGAACTTTCATATTATTAAATCATGCGATGAAAAGTATGCTTCCAGTGTTTAGAGAAAATGTCACGTACTCTAGTGAGAAGCGAAATACAGAATTATTATTGTCGATTAAAGCCTGGCACTTGATCATAGTTCTGTTTGACTAGCGTTCTGTCGTGAAGGTTTCCTACTGGAATATTATAATGCAAAATCACGCTTGAGTCATGTTGAAAAATATCCGAAACAGATCAGAAAAAATAGGAAACAGATCAGTCTATTGAAGACAAGATTTTTTGTCGTGAGTTATAATTGGATAAGTTTTGTGAGTATGGCGCCACTCTGTAGCCTTGTCCCTATACACTCAACGAGATGATTCCTAATGAATGAGAAGGAGAAAGGAGAAAGGAGTTATGATAAAGATATTTACCGTATTTGTTATAAGGATTCATTACGGGTTCATGAAGGGTTTATTAGTCAAAGATTTTGTTACGTGACAATATAATGTATATAGAAGAAATTCCGGAATGTAAATAACTTGCGCAACTAGATTAGTCATTAAATTATGTTATTAACTTCGTAATATTAAATATATTTAGGTAGGTGAATTAGGTTTAATTTTATTTCATGCACGGCTGCATACTCGCGGTAAATGAAATGATTGTACAGTTTTCCCACGGTAGTAGATAATTGATTGTTTGGCAAATCGGGTGATTATCAATTTTTGAAGTTATCAACAGTCATAATATCCTATGTAGCAATGTATGTATGTGATGTCTCTAATAATCATAAGTTATTTAGCATAAGACGATTTATCATAATATTCTATACTATACCCATTTTCAATAGCTTAATACTCATCCATTCATAGTTAAGAATTATACATTCACATAGTTAGGAGTTAGTACATATAGATAGAATATATTCTCATTCATAAAATAATAAGAATAATGTCTAAGGCCTTATATTTTATATTCTATTCGCTTTATAATTCATATTATTTGTTGATATCCCTATTCTTTATTAGTTTACCTTCCGTGATTAATATAATTATAATCTTATCATAGGTTTATTCTGTTCAACTGATTCCGTTTTAGTTCACTTTAATACAATTCAGTGATAGAGATTTCCTGCTGGAATACAATAATGGATAGAAAATTTTCATAGCTACGGAATGTACATCAAGCGTGTGTCATTGCTCTCCGATGACTCGCTAGCGTTGCAGTTTCAACCATTATCTTTGAATCGTAGTCGATGTAGAATAGTATTGCCTATTGAATTGCTTTATATTGTTAAAAATATGTTGCACTCTCAACTCTATAGTAATGATAGTTAGATTTCAATACATTCAGCAGAGTGAAAAGGTTTCATCCTTTACTATTATAATCAACGTACTCCATATTTTACAACAGCAGAGTAACATAGGACCAATTAAAACTATGATGTCTTTTAAACGTTTTCCCTTGTTAGAGTTTGCCAAGAAAATAACCAGGGACTCAATAAAGTGATTGAAGTATTCAAAGATTATTATACTCGGTCCATCTTTAGTGCCTACTTAAAAGTGGACACGCCCATATTGTTTTGTCCTGACTCTTGCCACAGTTTTAAAGACTCTTGCCACAAATCTCTATTAGTTATACATTTTGCTGAATTTCGGAATGATTAAAGAGATTTCTTTTGAAGAGGGCCCGCTTCAAATTGGATCCTACTATCAATCCAGAAATTCGACTCTCCAAAACATACAGAATGCCTCTATGGTAACATATCCTGATTAGATTTCTTTTTGCGTGTTTCACACCATAAGGAAGGGGAGTGTGCCGAGCACTCCTTTTAATTCAGGCCTTTTCCCGAGTTATAATAGTAAATTTAATACGCAATAGACTAGAGCCATTATTGTAAGTGAGTTAGCGAAATAAATTATTTTCTCTCTCTATTATGAACGGCCATGACTTCGAGTTTCCCATGATAGATATTTAAAAATTGTGGCTCCGAGTCGTCGAGGAATGTAGATTATGGAATTATCTCTAAAACTTAGCCTTCTTGTCGCGACATAAAGTGCGATAAGTTGGAAAACAGCAAGCATTGAAATTATAACAAACTACCGATTTTGCAGTTACTATTTGGTCCAAAGGCTCTAGAAGCCACGCGACGATTGGTCAAATTGATTCCTTTCGCCCAATAGGAGACCTGTTTCTAAATACAGTAGTGGGGATTCCCCAGTCGAGAGACCAGATTACGTTTCGGAGGACACTTTGCTAGGAGCACTACGAGAGTAAGATGTAGTCATTATGTTTCGCCCTTTTTGGGCAAGTTTATGAGTTTATATCATTTTTAGTTAATGTAGGAGCTAGTTTTATTTTTATTAAAGTTTAAATTTTCTAGTAGTGCCATGTCCTGAAAAGTTTAATTGTGTTTCTTCATCATGTACGAATAATTGTTTCTTCAAATAACCGCTAAGGTACGTAAAATAAGGTTAAAATATAATTTAGGGAATTTAATTGATTGAAACTTCCATAAGAGTATTGAATTAATTAAGCCTGTTATTTTTCAAGTTAATAATATTGATTGAGAATAATCCTTTTGATTGTATTAGTGATGGAAGATAATATAAATTTTTTTTCTAAAGAAGTATAGAAAGTTTTCCGTTATGTTACATTTGAGTTATTGTTTCTGGAAATATATTATCGTAGAGTATTGCTGAAAGTCAGGAAGATAGCCTTTAAATTGGAATGAAATTTTTAAGATTATGTTCATATTGAGTTTAAGACTCAATTTTATATTTTTCTGACTGTGTTTTCTCATGGCGTTAAGGCTTTTAACTGAACGTGAATTTATTAAATTATAACAGAACTTTTGAATTATTTGTGAAGAAAGATCCATTAATTCTGATACAAAGAATCAGTAGTTTAAAGATCAATTTCTCTATACTTATCAATGGATCATGAAGATCAACTGGTTGGAATAATTTCTCAATTACTAGAACTAGACTATGGCTTTGTTAATCCAATAGTCATTATTCTCCACTCTATTCTAACAGATCTAACGTAGTATATTGGTGAAGAATTAATAAACGATCATATAATATGTTAGTATGTTATATGATATGTTAATAATATCATCGCCTCATCCATAACAATACTATGACTTCTTCTATAAGTTACCGTACTAGAATCAGTAGAAATTTTTCCTCTGGTTTCAATAAAAATGTGATACTGTATTTTTATCCTATCAAATTATCCTCCCACATGTCAATATATTCACCCACCAGACTACATTTCAATCCATCACTGCAAGTGGGAGAGAATTCTACTACTTGTGTGTTCAAAAACTCTTGTATTGTTATCAAATTAGCTATTCACCCATGGATCACCCACGAGGGACATTATACTGCTTATTGAATGAGGATAATAGAATTAATGCGGAAGAATTTACGGTTGAATCATCTTCTTATAATCTTCCATCTGCTAAAAATGAGTCTGACCTGTCAAGGTAAGCATCATTTTCCAAAATGTTGTTGCTCAACAATACCATTCAGGTTTCAGAACCTTGACTTTTCAAGTTGAGCAATTGATTGACTCCATCCATGTTACTGTACAGATGGTGAAGTTTCAGAAACCTATTAAAATTTCGATTTCTACTTCTAGGCTATATGCAGGATAACACCGCTTTCAAATGATAGCTTAGTTCACCTGATGATTTTCAACAGATTCCGATTTGAAACTAATTTCCTATCTCATAAAACTTTTATGCCAGCTATTCTTCTCAAATTTATGTAAAAATCAATACGATATTCTTCTTCAAGTTTTTGTAACAGCTTTATTCATGAATCAATTATGGGAATTCTGGATTTCATGACTTCCTTCACACAATATCTTCAACCATTCCGACTTACTGTGAAGAATGTACTAATTATGATCGATTCATTTTCCTCCGTTCTTTTTCTCAGTTGTAACCCAAACTTAGAAAATAAAAAGAGATTCTATAAATTGTTGGTTATTTGTTCTGATATAATTGATAAATGTTCTTATCACATCATTTCAAAACAATTAACTTCTCAAGTAGCCTTTTCTTTCATAGTGAATAAAAATCAAGTATAGCGTGTGATATTTTAAATCACTAAGTAGCCCACCTGAACTCATTGAACATTCATCTTATATTATAGCTTCCATGATAATGAAAATAAAAAATACAATGCAGTTCATGACAAATAATTTCATGATTGAATGTTGATGATATTAATTGAACAGCAAGATGTAACTACAACAACTCGTCATCTCAGCTAGGAAAACAAGACTCCGTAACAATGTGGACGCAGCCTAGAGAGGATTCTCTGATAACTCAGGAGCAGGAAGAAGATCATATAATATGATCTCATGCAACTTACATATTGTACTATCATTCAAATAATAACGAGAGGTTTGTTTCCTTTCTCAAGTAACAGAAGGTGAAACTTTTTAACTGCAAATCTAGGGAGAAACTTTTTCTGAGTTGAACTTCCTGGTGAATTTTCTTCCAAATCTGAAGCTTTTCACGACTGTTGTAACTGCTTAGACCCTATTTCATTGGGGTTTTGATCATTTTAAATCTCTTATTGAAATTATACTTCTCACCATCCTTATTTCTCAATTTACAACTATGAATTCGCTATAAATCACTCCACTATCCCTACTGTAATTGATATTCGGGAATCTATATTTGTAGAGTTCCAGTAGGTACTCACTAATTTCCTCACAATCATTATGAGTAGGTTTCTAACCAATTTGGCAACTTTTTTGAAGAATTTTACTTCAAACTTTTACCTAAACTTTTCTTCATGATTCGTTATCGACGATTCATGATGAATAATATATACTCCACCATAATCAACAACATCTTCTGGCAGTTTCCGGCAGTATCTTCCTCTTTTGTACATTCTTCCTCTCTTAGTCCAGTCACTATATACCTACATTGGTGCTTGCAATTTATATTCTAGTTCTGATTTTTCAATATAATTATTATTTGGATACATGAGAGCAGTCCAGAACCAATTTCTGCATGCAAAATTTTCTTGTGCTAGATACAGGGTGGCCCAAAAACCTCGTATTTTCGGTTCATTTCCCAGTTTCTAGCTATTTCTGCCAAATCCAATAATCGGACAGAAAAATTTGCTCTCACATTTTGTTTTAGATTATAAAATTCTCAATAAAATGAATAAATAAGATCATTCGGAACTCTCTATCTCCAATGAGTACTGAGTTATGATTTGAAAAATGAATAAAATTTGAAGTAAAAATCAATTCTGATGAATTTTAGTTTTTGATCAACAATATCTTCCGATTGTTACCATTTAGATGTATAATTCAAAATCACTCTGAGCGTATTTTTATGCTCTACAATCTGAGATCAGGTAGAGCGCTCTATCACATATAGATTTCCAGGTACACCTGACAACAATGCTCGTTGTAAAGTGAAAAACACCTTATTTTCAGCTTCAACCATCATCACCAACTACATTGTCCTCACATTGATATTTCGCACAATGATATGAGTTCACGAGATTATGTTCCATGAGAGTCACCCGTTAGATGCTTTTCATTTCATTATTTCCTAGTGGAGAGGCGCGCATAAGGACACCTCACGGATCAAAATTTCAAACACTTATAACTTTTAACACAATGCTCAGATTCCATCGTACTTTACTTTATTCTTCTCAGCTAGTCAACTGGGTACAAAATAATGCATCATGAGTCAAATTCGGTTGAAAAATGTAAAATTTATTGTTGCTCATATTTCAATAAACAATTTTGCATGAAGGATGATTCTGGACTCCTCTCATCTATCCAAAAATATATTGAAAAATCATAACTACGATATGAATTGCAAGCACACCCCCTTTTTATATCTATATTGTAATTACATCTCTACTTGTACAGCTCCACCTCTGTACCACTTTCTTCTTACAACTCTCCACTACTCTCCATGTTCTTCCCAATTAATTCAACAAATCTGAAAGGATCCAAATACTGAATTATCACGACTATAGTCATCAGATCCCTCTGCTAATTTCTGTCGCAACAAAACGCAATCTTCGTGGTTCCTGTCTGCGAAATTCGGCAACAGGCATTCAATCGGCATTCTTCTCAATCTGTCAGCATTTCTCATAAGAGTAACTCTAACGCTTTCCATTCTACCAATGCTGACAGTTTCAACTGAATCTCACTACATCAGCAGCATTATCAGCAATAAGCTGTCTGTCAGAATTCCTCATAAATAATAGCTACGCTTTTCATCTAATTAATGCTGACAGTTTTAAGTGGTTTTTGACGGTCGCGATTTCAGTGTCGAAGTCACCGTTAGTCACCGATTTTCACGCTCAGCTCTTCGCTTGGCTTCGCCTAGTCCTGGCTCTAGGCCTAGGCTACTGTCTGATCCAGGCTTCTAGGCTATGATCATGACAAAGCCTGCCTTGACAGTTCTCCACATAGTGCTGGAAAATTGCCTGTCTCATGCGACTCAAGACCACAAGGTTGACTCCAATCTGCAAGCTTCCAGACTGCACATTATAATTTTATCAGTCACTAGGTCATATTTATTTACCACTTGAAATAGCTTACTTCAGATCTTGTACGAACTGTGGTTCTTATCTCGTGTTATTAGATTCTTCCTTTTATTTGATATATTTTATGTATCATTATTGTTTTTCACCCATCACTTCTACATGGAATTTGATCAATTCTTCGATTGGTGATACTCAAATAATGTAAGGATGTGAATGATTTGGTACTTAATATACTACTATGATAAGGTGTTACTTTATCAGTTATCCTACTCCATTAGTTATTTTTATACTCCACTGTTAAATAAAAGAGACATAAATATTCAAGTATTTAATTCTTAATTAACAAAACCATTATGGAAGCAACAAGTGGTCAGGCGCGGATCCAGGGAGGGGCGATCGGGGCGATCGCCGCCACCCCCCCCCCCACTATCAGAGTGGTGTTGAGAAAATCTAAATAAATTACAGTTACTATAAGTCCAGTCAATATTGACATGAAAAAAGGAGGTGTGCTTGCATTTTATATTTTAATTTTTCAATATATTGTTTGGATACATAAAACAAGTCCAGAACCAATTATTTCATGCAAAATGGCCCAAAACCCTCTTATTTTCGGTTCATTTTCCAGTTTTCAGTTATTTCCTTCAAATCCTGACACAAAAATTCTTTTTCCTTTTTTTCAGAACATGAAATTTCTAATAATGAATTCTCCATTGTCATCACATTAAAATTTCGCACCATGATATAAGTTTAATAGATCATGTTCTATGAGAATAACCCGTTAGATGCTCTAATTTAGTGGAGAGGCTCGCATAAGGACACCTCAAGGATCGAAATTTCAAACACTCATAGCTTTTGACACAATGATCGGATCTCATTCTACTACAGCTTATTCTTCTCTGCTCGTCAAGACGGTTCAAAATCATGCATCATAAGTCGAATTTGATCGAAAATATGAAATTCATCCCTGCGTGTAGTTTAATCGGTATTCAATACGGTACTCAAATAAATAACCAATAATTCAGAGCTACGTGAGTCGGTAATCCATTATTATAAAAAAGGTCTTGATCTTGAATTTTAATTTTTTCCCTCTTTTAGTCGCTGTAAATGGAAGAATATGATCGTAATGTAAGATTCAATCATTAAAAAAATCAAGAAATCGAAGTTACTTTCCTCATATTAACGGTCTAGGAAGTTCTATGATAGGAAACAGTGATTCAAAATGAATTCAAGGCAATTGAGCTCATAGAGGATGGAATCGTCCACAATTTGGAATCAATCATGAGTTCCTATCATGAGACTCTTTTTGCAAACTCTTGATTAACAGAAAAATTAGCGGAAAATGAGGAGCAGAAATCACTATTTTTAAGAGACTTATAAGAAACACTATTTTAAGAAACTTAAAATCGGCTATATCTCTCTAATGATACTGGAATCGAAAGTATTCTTCATTGAATTGGAAAAGAAAATATACTTTTCCACATTCACATTTTGAAATTTTATCCGAAGTATTTCACAAGATACACAGCTTTGAATATGGGAATTGGTCATTTTTTAGTGAATTGAAATACTGGTTGAAGTACACTCAAGGATGTACGATTTTTTTAGAAAAATTCTATTTTCTAATCGAATTTCACTAATGATGCATGATTTTGAACCGTCTTGACGTGCTGAGAAGAATGAGCTGTGGTACATTGAGATCTGATCATTGTGTCAAAAGTTATGATTGTTGTATACCTTCATGTTTGTATACCTTCACTGTTATCAAGATAGTTATGTACCCATACAAATAATTGAGTTCTTGGAAAGGAAACTTTATGTGCGTGATTAGGGGCTGATACGTTTCATCATTGCTGGATAGTGGATAAATTAATGATCTATTGTTATCTCTATGCTATGATCCTGCAGCCTATCATAGCAGAGAATAACTTTTATATAAAATTATAGTGAAGATCATAAAATTATAGAGGCATTTTTATGCTCCATGATAATGTATTACTTGACTTGGGAAATGTGTGGTTTGCCTGATGAGATTCTGGAAGGGAGTTAAGTGTGAATCCTCTCTTTCTATTTATAGTTCGTCCAATTATGAATATTTATTTACTTTTAAGGTGTCTAATTATCAGTTTTCACTGATCATATATTGATGGAATATTCAAAAAATATTGAATTTGAGCGTAAAATGCATTTTCACGTTTCGAAAATTTGGAAGCTCCTGTCTCTCATAGTTTTTTATTGATCTAGAAGGTGACTGCTAATAATTGACTGTATCGGGGGCTTTTCTGCAACAGTTAAACTGCTTGTTATTCGTTGAATAATGTCCATGGAAAAATGTGCAAATGGCAGTTCAAAACAAATTTCAAGAAAAGGTAATCAATGCACAAATGTACAAATAATCGATCATATAATAATAGGCTAATCCTAATAATACAGAAATACTGGAATACTGGAATACTGGAAAAAGCCAACAAACTTACTTCTGTCAAAATAACCATAACCAGGATTAAATAAATGAGTATTCATTCCTGGACAATCTATTTCAGGTTTCTCAATAGTTTACACCTCCTTGAATGAAGTTGGATCTAAACTGTATTGTTGGGATGAAATTCAGGCTACTTGATTTCTTCCAATCAATCGTCCATTCTCTATATTCTCCACACTCTCCACACTACAACTAATAAGGAGAAACTTGAAACAGACAAATAATAGAAATGATGAAAACAATAAAAAACCAACAGGAAAGAAAATTGACTCATACAGTATGTTTCATAGTATAGTGAGTAAGATCATAGAGTGAAGATACTGTTTAATCTATTTATTTGTCTCTGGTAAGTTCCTCCTAACACAACAAAAATAGCAACCAAATTATCTATGTAATATTCAATCAATCGAAATGTAATAATTTTATATATTTTTTCATATATATAGTATTTTGATAAATAATAACTATAGATAATTTCAATTTTATAATTGATAGATTATAATGAAAATATATCAAACAAAGCCTACCTCACACTTCCTCTCCAAGCAATGACCAAATATCAGCTTCAACACTCCTAGATCACAGTGATCGAAAACGACCGCACGCACACCGGTACAGCAATCGGAGTGCTTCAATCAACTACACGTGTCCGCACCTCTCTGAGTACGGAGTCCGACTGACAAGTCCGTCGTTTGTACCCGGCTGATGACCATCCAACCGGTAGACCTGCCCTACCATGCTCTTGTGGCGCTGGAGAAATCACTTCAGGTCAGGTTCACTTCAAACTGTCACCTATGTTGAATGGGCAGGCATTGCTGTTATTCACAAGCGAACACTGCCAATGTGAAATGGATCTCAATGTTGTGAGACTCACTCCATACTGTCAGCATTGGTTGAACGGGAAGCTTTGATGTCTATGCATGAGGAATGCTGACTGTTTGGAATGAGTCTCACTATAGCAACAACCTTCTCAAGTTGTAGGCTGCAACAACGTAGCCTCCGGCTCTGCTCCTCTTATCAGTGCTAACGTAACATATTATGCTAAATTGTGATTCACTTAATACTGTCAGCCTTAGTCGAATGGACAGCATTCATGTTATTCATGAGGAATGTTGCCAGTTGAAGGGAATCTCAGTATATCACATGTGTGTGGCTCTTTTTGTCTAGATATTCTATCCGAGTTCGTTCTATCAGTGCAATAGTAGTCATGCGGTTGCACAAGATCACTAGTAGATTTTGTTTTCTGAAAGTGTCCTGTGACAAGATGCAAATTTATTTATTTATTATTTTAATTTTCACAAGAAAGCACTGGATGGGAGAGAAAAACAAAGGGTACTCCTTGTAATACAGTATTTCTCTCCCAAATTTAGATAATAGTTTAAAAGTCCAAAATGAGGTTATGATGATTTTGAAAGTACGTGACTCGTACAAGTGAAGTTGATCCTATGAAGTTGGGAATCGTATCAACCGTACAGAATCAAAGCTAATTATGTAGCGGGTTTTGTTTTTTCTCCAAGCTTCCAGTGACAAAATAAAATTTTTCCAGCTAGAAGCTCACATACTTACGACTGGCTTTTGAGTAGCAAGTACGTTCTATAACAACCTGAGTCGAACGAGCGTAGCGAGCTCTCTCTGATGATTAAATGCTCAAATCGTTGCTCGCTTGTGGGGCTGTTTGATTGACGATTATCTCTGATTGCATTCATCAGTCAACTTCGAAAAATGTTCTAATGTTCAACACGATGATGCATGATGCATGCAATATTAATAACTGAATGAACCTAATTTGAACTATTTCTCATGACTCTCAGCTGTTCTCAATAACACAGCTGATAGAATATCAACGGCATTTTCGAGGGGATTCTCCAGCCCGTGGGGCTCACTAGTACTTCAAGTACCAACTTGTTGGAAAAGTCTACTTTTCTCTAAGATATATTTTGCTGAAAATGTAAACCAAATGTATATCACATAGTTTTGTGTGTGAGGAATGATGATTGGACTACTTAATCCATATAGTAATAAGTATATCCGTGTGAATTCCAAATTCCATGTAGATCACATTTAGCAGACTGAATACTCAAATCCATTATGTAGGCTATCTTCGTGCTCAAACTCCTCACTTCCTCGCTTTATACTTCACTCGATGTATCTTTAAATCCAATAATTGCAATTGGGAATTTTAGGTTTTATTGTTTGAGCTCACTTCCGAAGTAAATATCGCCAAATGTTTGTAGAGCACCAGCTTGGTAGCTCTGCATTTGGGAAGTGAGTTACTGCTCATTATTGATAACTGAATAACAATAAGAACCAGTTCTGATATTTTGATATTTTTTATTTTGGATTTTTACACTTTTGATAGAGCCAGAGGATGAGGTGTAACTCGTTCATTTGGTATAGCAACTGTGATGTATCAAAATTGATACATATTGTTTGATTGAGTGTTTTATGAGATATGAGATCGAAATTTGCATTTGAGCTTGTTATCAGTTCAGAAATTAGTCCAGTGAAGGAAAAGTTACAGAGGGAAAAGTTGGGAGCACAATATTGTTAAGCCCGCAGCTCTTTCAAGGATAGTTGGGGGTTGAACATTTCGAAAGTCCTCACTCTTACGCCTTGTGCTGAGAGATTGAGAGAAATAAAGAGATCCATTAATTGGCTCTTTGTTTATATCTCAAACAATATGTGTTTAATGAATATCATGATTGAATACAACATTGAAGCTCAAGACTTTTCCAACAAGTTTCATCTGAAACAGTCTCCCATATCTCCATCACAATTTTCGAGATATACGCTCTCGAAAGGGTGAAATTTCAAAGAAAATCCCTTTTGTATCTTATTTCTTCATCTTCTTGTCTGATCAGTTTTCAACGATTGATTAGAAAAACTGTGCTGAGCGATAAAAATTGTCTTCCAAACTTTTCACGGAATACCTTCTTCCGTTGCTTAGACTATTTATGTAAAAAGTAGTTCATTTTACTCCATCCAATATATCAGATGATCGGTTGCATTCAGGTGGAAGAAAAATTGTATGCACTCTCAATGCAGTTTCATTGAAGATATCAAATTCAATGAGTAATCAATCACAAGAGAAAAAACAATGTAGTTGTAACTGGAAGCATGTAGGTCTGATGTGTATGTCTTTCTTCTCAATGATGAGATTGAAAAAAATCTTTCAGAATATCTATAATAAGATCAATATTGATAACATTATTATGCAGTTGTGATCTACTTTTTCTCAAATCCAGTGTAATTCGATGCATATCTAGAAAAACTAAAAATCACTAATCACATCTAGAAATAACCTTGTATGCAACATTGCTGTATTTTCAATGTTTCTGGTATCGTGATATCGCATTGGGAGTCAGTTTTTCCAGTTTCCAATTAGAATACAAGGTGCACAACTTGTGCAGTAGTATTGCACAATGCATTGCACTTGCATTCATGTGACTTTGTTGTAAAAGAAATAATATCTGAATATTAGGTGCATTGGGTGCATATCATGCTTTTCCACTTTTTTTAAAGATTATTTATTCATATTGGATGTTGGATTAACTCTACATACATGAGGAGCATGTGAGTGGGACACACCCATTTCAAGCTATGGATTTCTGCGACAAGATTGGCAAATTCAGATAATCGAATGCACTGATTACTGTTATGTATTGTGACTACTTTTTACAACATGAAAGTGATTTTTGTCCCACTAGGGATTGAATTACTTAGGAAGTGGGCAACAAGTGGAGTATGGGGTATCGGGTTTGTGTTGGTATTATATCAGAGAAGGTCGGAAGATTTTGATACTTGGAGAAAGTGTGAAAAAACTATACAAGTTGGCCTAATTTATGTTTTTTCTAGTTTAGTGTTGTAATATAGATTACCTCAGAAGCATTTCTATGAATATGTTTTTTTTTGCAAGATAAGTTAGTGAATTGCTTAGTGCTATCCTGAAAATTCGAATTTTGTTAAAATATCGATGAATTAATGGAAAATACATATATTCGAATCCATTTGTATTTCTGAATTATACAAAATTTGTTGAATGAAAATACTTCAGTCTCACTTTGAATTATAGTGGAAATGATGTAGTTACTCATATTGAAAATTTAGTGGAAATATTCGATGTTGACACACAAATTTATTAAAATAACGAATTACCGGTTTCTGATTTCTACACAATTTCTGTTCCTTGGTTTAATCTTCTGGTCAATTAGAACTGAAGTATGGAGCAGCAGAAGATTAGTAATGAGCAAGCGCTATGATTGGTAGACGAATGACCAATGAAGGTGAACTCTGCCATTGACGAAGACAAGCCACTCCCACAATGAGTGGTTCTTTCAAACTTTACATCAATGGCGGTTCATACACCAGACCTCTTAACAAAAATCAATAAAGATTCACCAGTATATAAATCATTTGATTAATTGTAACTGGTGATTTTCTATACATTTTCATTTTAAAAATCTATTCTTATTTTTATTTCCTCAGAAAGTTCATATAATTGAGAGGACAGAAGGAGAGCAAAACATCTTATAATGTGATTATATGATACCCGCTAGTGTATCATTATTCTCCATTCATTTTTGAAATACTTCAAATTAAAATCTAGTAGATTATATTCTTGGATTTGCTACTAGTGTTTCCTCTCCATTCGCATCTAATCGTATTCAATTGCATATTATTCAGTCACAAACATATCATACGTAACTTCAGGTTCACAATTGGATTGCTCATTTCAAGCTCAACAAACTCCAAAAAGATGGAGCAGGAGCAATCTAATCTATATTTCCTCAAATTGTTTTATTTATTCGACTTTGTATTCACCAAAAATCTCATGAATAATATTATTTGTCAATTTTAGCGGCTACAAACTCCAGTACCAATGCCTGAAGACAAGCTTTGTTAACGTAAATATTTTATTGGGTGTATTGAAACGGATATCTTTGAAGGTTATTGGTTGTGTAGATTAGTTGCTTGGCCGTGAAAGTAGCAGCTCAGCTATTGCGCTAACAAATAGTTGGAATTTCCAGTTGTGCTTAAACTTATGGCTTTATTTCATCACTACCAGCACTCTGAGTTTGACGTAAACTACAAAGGATTTATTGGATGTGGTTAACTGGGATAGCTGATCCACTATTCGGTTAAAATGAGACATAAAAATTTCAAATTATCACAATATCTATCAATCTTAGACACTATTCTCTGGCATGCCAAATTCGAGTGGTTGACCTTGAATTAGAGGGCTTGAAGTGAGCTTTATTCTTGACTGGAGTAGCTGAAGCTCTTTAATAAGTGTTGTAAACTTTACAGTTTACAGTTTGGTGCAATATTTTTATTCTTTTCGGTTTCCAATCTAATTAAATTCTGAATTTCGGTTTGTATATTTCTGGACTCTGAATTTGATTCGAAGTGAATACTACTATAACAATTCGGAAAAGGAACAGTTTTGGGCTAGGCCTGTTGGTTCTTTTATAATCATGCATTTGATTTGTGCATCTAATGTAAATGAATATAGGAATTTGAAATGCTTCATCCAAGTCCAGCAGACTAAAGAAGCAGAACTTCTAGTCAAAATTCAAATAAATTGTTTGAACAATTCAACTACAACCTCATGTTTTGTTGAAGATATATAAGACGGATAAATATATAAAACAGATAGACGAATAGCCCATAAGTTAATGTTAGCGTGAAGGTTACTGTTAGTGATGATAGAAGTTCAGTACAGAACTTGATAAAAAACCTATAACCACTCTTTCATTTCATTATGCGGTCAATTCAATATTTTATCGTGATTTGAGTAAGAGCTTAAATTTATCCGTCATCCAGAAAAAAGTCAGAGTACACTAATCAGGAAAATATGATTCACTGAAATGTTTCATTTGGAGTGTTGGCTATTTTCAAGAACTTTGATGAAATTTCCTATACTTGAAATTTCAAGAAAATGTTCCTCTCAAATCTCTACGAATGCTCTGATTAATCTTCAGAATCTATTCAAACTCTCACTTAAAGTTTATCTCAGTTAGAACATAGTCCTGACTTCATGTAAAAATGTAAAAGAATCAATGCATCTTTTTCTAACTCTATTTTTATTTTTTATTTTTTTATATTTTTTATTTTATTCTTCTAACTCTTATTTCATCTCGAAATACTATGACTTGAACCTTCCACTTAAACCGACTTTTCACGAAGTAGAATAAAGTTGAAAAAGGGTGTACTTGGATTTTTAATTTTTATATAAGTACGAGTAGCCCTAACCAAAAACGTCGATCCTGACGTCACGTTCAAATTATCCCATTATCATATTGTAAGCCTATACCTCATCATTTAAACAGTTGGGTCTATCACTATTGATAATTCAGAGTGTGATATAAACCACAATTTTAGACTACCAAAATAAGACAATAATCGAATTCAATCCCAGCTTACCGCAATTATGATTTCAAAATAAAGTTATCAATCTAGAATGACGTTTTGTGGTCGTTTGAAAATAATACAATGGAAATAATATTTGATTGAGCTGTCGCATTGTTGAGAACATTGATAAAGACTGCAAAAAGTATCAGTTTGATCAGCTGATTGTCAGAAGGTAATGGACATTGGACCTCAACAACCAATGAATGCGTAACCAATTGATCTATCACTTGATAATAGTCACTGTTCCACTGTACAATGATTTAGATAAAGTGCTGCATTGTTCTTCAGCTTAGTGCACTGCAATTTACTACTGTAAGCTTCACTCCAAATTGTCAGTATAGGTTGAATGAGAAGCTGTAGTGTTATTCATAAAGAATTCTTACTGTTCAATGTTAATCTCACTATACCAAAGTGTTCAACGATTCTGGTTCTGGAATGTAGAATTTTATTCAGTTTGTTCACATTGTAACTCAAGCGTACAACCTTCTATATTCAATCGAATTGCAATAATCAGTTTTTCTCCCAAATGATACACATTCAATATAGTGTGTACATGCATCTGCAATATTATTTTTGCAATGAATATTGTGTTGTGATTATGGGAAACTCCAGGATGATATTATCTTGTACTCAGGATAACAATGGTCAGAATAAGGTTTTCGTATTTGTTCGACTTATCCACAAGACGTTTTGAAGTTTTAAAGAGGATTGCTCTAAGGATTGTTTTGATCGAAACTATACTAGCGACTAAACTCTAGTTTGATTTTTTCTTACTGAGGATTTAGTCCAGTCACAAGTTAGTGGAAAAGGGCCGATCGGGTAACTAATTCCGAACATTCTAAATTTTTCGTGTAATTATCCTGGAAATTGAAATCTATCTGAGATAGAACGGTCTACCTGGTCTCAGGTTGTAGAGCACAAAATTATGCTCAGATTTTGATGCTACATTTTAATTGTGGAAATCGATGGAAAGAGTTGATTGAGAACGGAAATTCCAATTTTTCTGAAAATATGACTCCTCATTTTTGAAAAATTGTAACTAGTACTCCATAAAGATGGAGAGCTCCAAATTATTTTATAATTTTCAGAATGTATAAAAAAGGCGGGAGTGATTTTTTTCCCGATGGCTCGATTTGAAAACTGGGAAAAGAAACGAAAATTCAAGGTTTATGGGCACTCTGTAAAGCTCCTCCGGGGCTTGAAAGTCAACTTTTTGTAATAAAGCTTTCCAATACTCCAGAATAATTGCACAAGTGAATAAGCGTGTTTGTAGTTTTTTCCAGCAAAAAGTACCTGGTCAGTTATGACTGGACTAATATTAACAAAGTTGTCTTGCGCTCTACTATGACAATTATTATTTGTCTACAATCATCAAAAATATCAAATGAATAGGGTTGAGTATCAGATGAGATTCTAATATTGACAACTCATGTCCCAGAATCGTTGAAATGGAATGAATGTAGTTGAAGAGAACTTATATTGAATCTCAGTCGCAACAGGCGCCTCATTAATGCATTAAATTGTTGTTATGTATAGTTCAAATGTATGAGCATTGTACACGTGCCAATGTTCCAGGGTGACTTTTATCCAAGCCAGATATGTAATAAGTGGATATTTGTGTCTCACATGAACTGAAAGTGGGTTTTGCTTTTCTGAAGGCCATTTTAGAGCCACGCCTGTCTAGCTAACTCACGACCTGTGCCTTGTTCTATGTATCCTGATACTCAGATTTATGTTGGCAAAAATATGTTTTGTTGGTGCTAAAAGCATTGCCAAATAGGTAAGTAAGCCCACAATCAAGCTTTTAATTCAATTCCTCCTCAGGACTATTCATCCAACAATAATATCAAGATTTGTTTCCCAACCACAATACCTGACTCTCTATATACGAGTTCACTACATCTTCCTTTTTCAACTTTGAATCCATTTCAACATCATTCAATTTTTGTGTGGAGAGTTCATAATCCATTTGTCAATAATTTCTCTTCTATCTCAACATCATCCAATCTTTGTCTTTATTTTTATGATTATAGAGTTCTTAAACCGTATGAACTCTCTAATTCTTCTTCAGATCCCTTCAGCATTGAATAAATTGTGATTCTACTCAGAGACATGATTTTTATTTCACGGTTTGTTCATTTGTGAGTGTCAGTGGTGAATAGGAAAATGTCTAGAGCTAGCCAGTAACCTCTTTGACTGCGTTTATATCTTCCTCCTTCTCCTGCATTCATATTTCTCCTTGGCTTCTTCTGTAAATGGATGCGATAGATTCATCAGCCTGGTAGTTATCAGAGAGTACAGCTCTTATCAAAATCCCTTTTAGCTGTTCTCCGTGTAGTCAATTTCTGCAGTCAATTAATGCTCCTTATTATGGATACGGTACAATAACATTGATATCCTTTTATTGAGTGATATGGATAAAGAGCTCTTTAGATATTAAGGCCCGGTTGCACAAAAGCCGGTTAAATTATAACCTTGATTAATTTCACGAGAACCAATGAGAGAAGGCCTTTTAGAAAAGACGGCTTCTCTGATTGGTTCTCGTGAAATTAATTACGGTTAAAATTTAAATGGCTTTTGTACAACTGGCACTGAGTCATTTTCAAGACATTCAATTAAAAATTCTTATCATTTTAACAAAAGTTTTTTTTATAATTCTGTGAAGCCTGAAGGCGACGATTAGACGATTCGAATTAGCAAGAATGGCACGATCTAATAAACTTTCTCCATCTCAGATAAGTCACCTGATTGGTCATTGAACTCCCATCCAATCACGTATCACTTCTTATTAGTAGTTGCAAGATACGCTACTAATTATAACTTTTTAAGGTCTCAGCTTTCTCCCTATAAGGCGTCAAGTACTGCTAAGTGCTTAACTGCAGATTGTCAACCTTGTCAATTACATGTGTAAATTAAACTTGAAAAATAATCCAACGCGGCTTGATCCAACTCGACCTGATTCGTTTCACATCAATCAATCCGTTAGGCATTAGGCGTTAGGAACGATTCTATTAATGAATTGCAGCGTTGTTGGTCCGAATCCGAATTGGTTGTCTCATTACTTGATTCTAAAACAGACACTGTATCTGGTTGACTGTATTTTTTATAGGTCTGCCTTGAAATACACGTGTATTCCAGCGCTTTCATTTTAATGTATTCTGCGGTCAAGGAGGTCTCGTATGGATAAAGATGAATAAAAAATCGGCGCATGGGGGTTCTCGCTAATAGAAAAAATTGCGTAAAATTATTCTGAAACGCTACTTTTTGCTAACTGAGATTACAAAGTGATTGAGATTGACGTCATTCGAGACAACTTTAAACTGTCCTGTCTCGTGGTCGAGATCATAATACTTAATTGAAAAATTTATGTCCTATCTAAAAAAATATGATCAGTAACCTAATCTTCATGATAATACATGTTTGAATTAGTTTGTATCAAATTGATTTGAATGTTTCAAATTCCAGGAGCTCAATCGTATGATTCATCCTTTCCATGAATTCAAATAAAAACATCCATTGATGACCCAATTCTAAAGCCAAATGAAGATTTCAAAGTAAATTTGAAAATCATATCAGTAGAAACATTTGAGTTCAGATTGCAAAATTGAACGTGTTGAAGAGGTTTTTGATTTTAATTACACAACATTCTGCTGACTGTGAAATTAATAACTTACGTAGATATTCTCGTTGGATTCCAACTAGATGGAAATCATTATGATTTAAAAATAAACACACTTGTATTATTAACATGTAAAATCAACAATATAATGTACAAATTCAAAAGCACTACAAGTCCTCAAGTGATTCCAAATCATTGAGAATACATTCGTATCAATATTTATCATTAACTTTAGCTAGACATAATACTATTCTATATTTACAAACATGGACCAAGTTATTTATTTAATAATATTTGAGTTATAAATATTAATCATGATATCATTCTTGAAAAAAGTGAGTTTATTTATTAATCCTACCCTCCATACTCTAGGTCCCATTCATACTCAAATTATACTCTTAATACAATTCACACTTTCCTTCATTTAATACCTACTCTCCAATTTTTCCCTCTGTTTATGGCATTCGTAGCATACTATATTCATCCAATTCTCTCCACAGTTTTCCACTCTCCAAATAGCAAAGGATATTATAATTTATTTTTTTCAATCTAATACTGCTTTCTCATTTAACACATGTTCGCATGTCACTCTTTTCCTCTCAAACACATTTTTTCATCATCACTATATTCTTTTTTTCTCTCCATACCTTCCGTTCTTTCACATGCATTTCTCCACTTCTAATACATCCTTGCTCTCAATCTTCATATTGCATAATATTCACTCTCTCATACTTGATCAATATTTTTAATATTATCACAAATTCCCCATTTTATACAATTGATAGTAAAAGGTTTTCTGAGACTTTGTTTTGAATGATATTTTCGCAAGGGTTATCACATTTGTGCTCACAATTCATACACAATCCACATTATTTCATCCTGAATGAAACAAAATGGAGTGACAGAAATGTTTTCTGTCTCTTCAAACTCAATACCATGTCAATCAATATTCATTAGTCAGTGTAAACATTTCATTTACATTGTAGAATATCATTCCACATCACATGAAACTGTTCAAAGTCCCTTCAAACCCAATGGAATCCTATACCGTATTGAATCAACCCTACGTCACTTATCAAATTAATTTAAAACCATAATTTATTAGATTATTGGTAACACATTCCACTTGGAGCTGTTCACGATCACTTCAAATCCAATACAACATAACTTATTCAATTGAATGTCATCATTTACTGAATCTCATGCAGGCGCTTTTTTGAATCGAATGTCATTCTCTATAAATCGGAGAACAAATTGCATCCGCTCTCAAGAAAATCAGCCAAACTTTCATTAGCACTATAAATCTAATTCAAATTCGTTACAGTGTAATTTATTGAATACGATGTCACTTATCAAATTCAGATGATTATCACTCATCAGATCACTTATCACGGATGAAGATATATTATCACTTATCAATCAATCAGTGATCAATGAACAATTAGAAACAGTCACAACCACTCTTGACCAATGGATGGAGTCGTACATTAGCACCCATGCCTCCCGTTGTCCCTGCCAGGTAGTCGTGGAAATTGGACTCGAGGACCCATTTCAACCTCCTAAACCCGGGCAGAACCTGGGTAGCTAGGCGGCAGTCCCCTCCCTCTTGCACGGCAATAAAGTTACTAGCCTTGAAACCTGTTTCGGTGTTCCACATCCAGATGTCGGACTGTCCACGGTACCTGTGAATAAAATATGAAATGTGAAGTTGATACATGTATTTTCAAATTTATTAAAATTTCAAATGAACACATTTTAGGGACGGAAGAAGTTTTGGGCTTCTGCCTGTTTTTATACCACTATTGCGATTCTTCTGTCTCAATGAATGAATAATAATGAAACTTGAATTAAAAAAACACTTATGAAGTGAAATGTACTTACTATTGGTAGTGACGATCGTTTCGACCTGGTGTGGGACATCTTCAGAGTCAGAGTCTGTCCCACAACAGGTCGAAACGATATACAAATACGGATCAATAAATACGAGTGCAGTTGTTATTATGAAAATTGAAAGTTTTCCAGCACTGATTAACTCTGTCACTTGAAAACAAGAATTAAAACACTCATATTCACTTTACATATTCGTTTAACTATAGTATTTACTATATAAGATACTCGTTAATAAATGTAGGGCTACAATTTATTAGAAAATTGAACGAGAAAATGTTGCTTGCAAATTATATGGAAATTACGGAACATGTTTTCTTGGGCAACGCCCATGGAGAACAACTTGTATTGAAGTAGCTTGATTCTATTTAACGTCAATTTATTATTAGAGCAATCAATTTCATTCAAATGTAGAGTTTAAAGTAGTAAGATTTAAGAATGTTGATCATTTTGATTCAACTGTGATTTTCGATAACCCTGACACTCAAATAGTAGGCTCTAATGAATTGTCATTTCTTGGTGAATTTTCAGAACTATATCCTGTAGCTCATCTTTCAAGTAGTGAATGAACAGTTTACAGTCTCGCTACATAATTCTCATGAGGTTTTCGAGATATTGATATCCTATCTTTTAAAATCTTATAAGAACATTTTCTCTGGTTCATAAAAAAAAATCTGAAAAGCATTAGGTTGAAAAATCAGTAACGCTGAGATTGGTCCTATATGGTCAATCTGGTCATAACCATATCAGACCGATTCACATATGATATTATCGAGATAATCTACTATTTAGTTCATGACAAGAATCCAACTCTATCAATAGCTTCAAAATGGAAATGTGATTAGACGCAATAGAGCCAACCAGTTTACTGGCTATCATATTTTATGGTGCAAAAAATTCAAAGTATGTCAGCAGAAACATATCCGATTTATTTTTGCTTTTTCAAACGTCAACTACACCTTGCAGATCCTTTTATAGGAACAATACTTACATATGATCAAATACTTGTGTGTTGTCAACAGTAATTACTGCAAAATAAGTGATACATTCATCAATTTGCAACTCTCCTTTTCTAGCACTGACCTAGCCCAACGTTGAAAAATAACAGTTGATTTTTCAAGCCAAATCTGGAGGGACTCAGTTTTTCTGATCGTTAGTATTGTTGATAACGGCGAAGGAAAGCAATGATTGTTTCAGAAAGAAAATTGATCGTAATAGATCATGCCAATACCGACAATGATTGAGACGTTAATCACTGATTAAGAGTTGATACAAAGTTGCATCTCCAAAGAAAACAGAACGTGAAAGCGTTTAGTTGTATTGACATGAACGAACAGCATTCCTTGGCTTGTCAATCCTATTCAATCAGTTAGTTGATTTATCACTTCGCTGAACCATATTAGCTGTCGATAATGTCCACTCAGGTGGTGATCAGGTATTTCCAACCTATGAGCTACTAAGTGCTGATTAGCAGGTCTTTTAATGTTGGATACCGTACTCTGATAATTAACAGATGACAATTAACAGGGGTACTAAAAGAGAAATATTGATGGATGGGATTCTAGATTCCCATGTAGGGGGGATAGTAGGGGAATGATTGATTAAAAATCAAGTAAATTATCTGGCGCAATGACATCGATATATTTCGATTTCACTATTCCACAAACATTTAGATATTGAGTCCAATCTTCTGCTATCATAATATCATAATTTATCTTGAATTATAACTCGATGATTCGTTTCAAACTCAAAAATTGGTGTCTTCCATAATCCAATACCGTGGAAATAATATGCACATATAAAAAATAAGCTCATTCTTATCCATGTATTACAGTCTCTTTCAAATTGAGGTTTATTTACAAATCCATTAGAAATACAGTACATGGATAAAATAATATAAAGCACTCGTGAATTTTTCCCACATAGACAAGTCTGTGTATGGGGAAAGAGTTCTAATGAAAAAAAACTCTGTACTAAAAAGAAAATAATAAATATTTACAATACAGCTTAAAAAATAAAAAGTTGATTAAATTTAGGGAAGAAAGTAAAAATTAGTTGGCCTTTTCCATTTGTGAGTTGCTACATAGAACGTATAAGAATAGATAAAAAACCAACTCTCGATCTTCTCTCTATAGTTTTTATAATCATCATATTCACTCAAAATCTGAATTGATGAGTGAAAAAAAATAAATGAGTGGAAAAACTGAACAAGTGAAAAAAATGAATGAGCAAAAATCAAGAAATCCGTAGAGCTTTGGTTGACTTACCTGAAGAATAAGTTCAGCCCATTATCAGTGCCGAGCAGCACAAACTTGGTAGGTTTCAGTCCAACATCTATAACTGTTCCATTGGCAGATTTGCGTCTCAGACAATCAGTATCGATTGCGAACAGATGCTTAGCTGACAAATATGTGAAATAGAGCCGGGAAGGTCCGAGCGGCCTCTTGACCAGAGCTAAGTAGAGGACGTCCCGACGTCCGCAGTCCATGGTGGTGGCTGTAGGGAGGACGACACGGTACCCTGACGCGTCAGCGACGTTCCAGACGATAATCGCGCGAGTCGCTGCGTCGCTGATGTATAGGAATGCGCGTCCGTCTGATCCGTATTCGACCACTAAGTACTGGAGGCGACTCACCGTGCAGACTAGCTGGTTGAGGTTGATCGTTTTCAGCAGCTGCAATTCATGATAAAAATAAATATTGATTTTTTTTTAAATCCGTCAAAGAATAAGAGTGAGAAAGTAGAAGCATAGTCTCTATCTTATTTCAATTTATCCTAGCTCTTATCACTATAAGTGATCAAGTGGTAGAGTGGAGATCACTGTCCAAACTTCGCCACGTCAACAAATAATGAAAAGTCATTCTATTTTATCATATTCTATAAGCATTTATGATGCTTATGCTTTTTTATCGTACAGTCTTTGGAAGAAGGTGAGAGCACGGAGTAATGAGCAACATAATGTTCCAAGTAATGTCTCTTTTTTCTGTGGTGAGAGGATATAAATTGTCGAACGTTTTTTTAGGCAGCCGTCAAAGCACAATTGAGACAGTATAAGCGTAGAATAATCAAATATGGAATAGTGTTATGTTTTTTCTATGATACAGTCCTTGTAAAGAGGTGGAAGGGTGTAAATTTCTAAACGTGATTGAAGATTGGTCCAGCATTGGACAGAAAGTGAGGATAAGACGATTTTTTCTTGTAAAGTGACATAAGGAAGAGCTAAATTTTCTCAGATCATTCTCATGACTGTTCTCTGATAGTGATTATTATGTGCACAGTATTTTATTCTTAGTTTCAGTTTCATTAAGCTATTATTGTTTCTGTTACTGATAATATTATTGATCAACCAATTCATAAACTGATAATGGGCGAATGGAGAAGCAATGAAGAAGAATGAATAATATGTGGGTGACATAAAAATTGAATGAGAGTATTTGTAGCCTACCATGAAATTGAAAATGGTCAGTCACATTGGAGGAAGAGTGATTATAAAAGACATAATATTGAAAAGACAACAAGACTACATTGAACTGCGAGTAATTAACTTGAATTAATCAGATTACTTGATGTTACTTGAATTTTCAAGTAGAAATTGTAATGACAGAAAAACGTTAATCATTCACTAGCAAAGACGATAATTATGGAGCTAATTCTATAGCTACTACTTAGTTTCCCTGTGCCACTAGCTTCCCACCATATACATTTATTCATTATTTCCCCAATAATAATCACTTTTTTCTATGCCACCTACTACACAATATATTTTTGAATGACTTTCCTAATACTGTAATGATTGATTGATTGATTGATTACCTTGCCAGTGTCGGCATCGAACGCCCACACCTTGGGTGAGGCTCTCCTGACAGGCGTGTCGAGAGTATTCACCACTCCAGAGTCGAGCACCCACAGAACACCCTTGTGGTCCAGGAAGATGTCGACTGCATTCTGTATGGCATCTGGACTGCCTTCCTCGTGCATCTCCCAGCAGGGAAACGGAGCGATCCGCGGACGACATTTGTTCGCTGTTCTCAGGTTCACCTGTCCAATTAGATTATTGAATTAAAATCGAAAGTAATAAATATTAATCACAGAATAAAAGCATAATTTGGAATTAACTCCATTATTCTACTTCATTAACTCTATTAGACTATCGTATATCTCATCAACTCCATTAGCTGGAGTTTTACACCAACCAATAAAGCAATCCCTCAATCTACTAACAACCCGGTTCTCTATTCGAGTTTTGGTTCTGTAAAGTAGTGTTTTATCTATAAATCTACAAACTACATTTTCAACTTTATAGCCCTGACTATCAGTATTCCTCTGAATCATCGATGATGAGCATTGAACTATAGAGAGGAAAGAATTCATAGTTTGTCTTTGATTGAACAACTACAATTATTATTATCAGGTGGAATAACTTATTTTTGAATCTCATCACATATTGATATAACTCTTAGGGGCTGTGAGAAATAATATCAGTGATAATAATTGTCATTATAGATGAGATTATCGTTTTTCTCAGTATGATAAAGAATACTATTTTTAAAATGTAGGCTACCGTACGTCAGAGTCTTATTTCTGCATAATATTATCCAAGTGACTTCTCAAGATACTTCTACCTCTGAACGATTAAAATTTTGTTTTCATTATATTCTCGAAAGAAGAATCTTCCACTACAAAAATAACAGGCACAACTCGAAACTTACGTTTATCCTATTCTTTGAGTGGATTTCGAATTTAAGATAAGATATACGTCAGATACAATTTATTGACATAATGTTCATTCTCATTAGTCTATGATTCTCAGCAGTAATTCATGATATTGAAGAAGAAAATAACTTAGGTGAAATACTTCTACTACTTAGAAAAGACTTTTTCTTCCAAAACACTTTAAAATCTACTTTGTGAAAATATTTAAGGACTGAAAATTTTGTGAAGTGAAGAACTACAACACATAACGGAGCAAGAACTAGTTCGGACTATGTGTAACCTTATCTAAATTTTGGAGAGGGATAAGGTTACCTTATTTTTCCTCTCCCTATAATTTCGATGATGTACTTGTATGAATGAATAAAGAATAACAATCACTTCTACTTCTTAAAAAATGGGGGAAAATTATTTCGCAATATTGTTCAATGTAGAGTCTATAATCATACCTTTCCTATGGTGAAAGGCACCCCAGACCGATAGCGGGGAGTCAACAGCAGTGCCCAGTCTCTATGCATCTGCACTTTGGACACGATGATGTTTTTGGGAATGTAGCGGCCTGACTGTTCATAGACACTCCTGGTGGCCGGGCAGGGCCACTCCAGGTCACTGGCCATCAGCTGGAAGGACCAATCAGAGAGCAGCGCCTGGTCGGGGTTGAGAGGCAGCCATGGTTTGGAGCCCTCAACCAGTGTGGTCGACCATAAGGTGCCTGTCAGGAAGGCCATCATTGTGGCTGGACTGGTCATGGTTGCGGTGCAGCCTGTGGTCGTGTTTAGGTGTCCTAAAAACAATCAGGATAAAAACGTTATGTTTGATTGAGTGGATTTGGGATATAGAGTGCTATAAACCAGTTTTCAGAGTTTTCGGTTTAAGAAAAGGTCTGAGGTCTCGCAGAGTTGATAACTCCTAGAAAGCTCAAAAATTCGCGATTTCTCAAGAAACTGAAGAATGGAAGAGTTTTGATGTCCTTGAAAAAAAAGATGCATTTAGATAGAAAACAAGATATTGTCCTATTGAGATGTCGCAAGAGAATGAGAGGGATCAATTATTATTTTATGTTTTTTCAAAAGAATTTGGTATTGAAATCTATAGTTTGAACTATTATAGAGAGACTACTAGAATGTAGACTGTTCTCCTACGTTTCCCACGATGTTCCATTTCAAATCTTCAATCCAATATTCGTTACTTTTGAAAACTTATTGATTCCCAATTTTTATCAAAAGTCTGGTTTATGAACCGCCATTGCTGTGACGTTTGAATGAGCTGCTACTGTGGGAGTGGGGCTTGTCTGGCCAATGACAGACGTTTAACTTGAATAGGTCATTCATCTACCAATCATAACGCTTGTACGTTATTTGCTGTTCCATTTTCTAGTTCAAGTTTGTCAAATGACAATTGTCACTAGCTTAGCGATTGACAATGGTGTAACAACCAAAACCGGTACATCGATTTGAATAAATTTGTGGTTGTGATAATTTTATGTATTTTTATTTAATAACAACGATTTTGCAGAACAGAAACTACAATAAATGATAATCTATAGTTCTCTCAAACCAATTAAATAGTGTATGTTGTCATGAACTGTATTTGATAATTCTCATGTTTTTTTTTTCAAAATTATAAAGAGAGAATATTATTGTCAAATATCATCTCTTGTTAAATCACATTTCTGTACTATCACGTCGTAGCTTTTTGCATTTCCACTACTTATAACATTGTAACGTTATATTTTTCACGTAATAAGATTCGAAAAGTATATCTGTTAATGAGAGTTAAACTTTATAAATTTTGAAAGGAACAAAATTTCCACGACTAATAAGAAATCAAATTAATATCTTGAACATAATATAAAGTACTATGTCCTCAATTGCATAGAATTTTGAATTAAATCACACTACGATTATTTTTTGGAGTTGAACTCACGTGTTGATAGGATCGAGAACAAGCAAACATCTCAATAAATATACCGACTTTATTTTCCTTAATGAACCGCAATAAAATTGAGGTTACCTGATCCTTGTTTACCCACTACACACAATATCAGTCAATTCTATAATATTCATCCATCTACGAATGAAACACACTCAGATCATATGATTTATCACTTGTTCCCACAATTTGATGAATGATATTCCTGGGAATGCTATTTGCTGAAAAAAACTCAATTCTACCTTGTTAGAAATAACCATAGCCTACTACAGATAGATATCTAAAGTAAGCCATGAAATAACTCAATTTCACCTTGTTCTCCCAACATGTCTAACTTTCCAGGAAGGATCCAGCACGATTCTTCTCTAATTCTGATTGTTTAATACAAATAGTTTAAATACATTTCCTCATAATTGATAATAACTTGAAATCAATTATCTGGGAAAGTAACATGAAACCACACCAACACTTTATCACCAGCTCTAGTTGAGGGGAGTCGCTACACTAACAGCACTTATATTAACATTCAGAGAACCATAATATTTCGTGCTTTAGAATTGATTAGTAGAACTATTGCTCTCAAATAAACTATTATTCCTTTTTTGACGTAGTACAACCTACATCATTATCTAAATCTAATTTGTATAAATTATTTTTCGAACACTAGTACGCAAACTGAAAGTTTAAAACGTGAAATGGACTCTCAGTAATTGAGAAGTATCAACGTAAATCATATTGTACATGTGCACTTTATAAGAACTTGAAATAAGAACTTAAATATGAATTTGAAGAGAAACCCAAAACAATTAAATTACAAAAACAATAACACAACAATTAAACAACAAAACAATACAACTTTCAAATGTTACCCAGAAATCCGTGATTGCTATGATTTATTGGCACTAATAAGTCTATCTGTCTCGATATTTTATTTTGATCAAACTCTTGAGCTATGAATTTCAAACTTTTCAATAATAAAAAACTGTATTCCGTATTTCTTCTGAATTTACTAGATAAGAACTCATCTTATTTGAAAGTATGTTGACTTGTGGAAGTACTCTGGGTCTCAATGTATTGAGTATTTCCTATTTCTTGAGTGATTTGTCAGACATTCAATAATAATATAGTCGAGTTCTCTGGAATAACAGATATAAACTCACCTTATATTCAACTCCTGGATAATTAAATTGGTGCACTAGATAGATTTATCCTCCAATCACTCTTAAACCACCTTTTTTGATGTGAATAAAACTATTGGGAACTGTTATCACTCTTCTGCTACATATTCAAAAATGAACGCAGTTTCAATACTGATCTCTTTCTACGAAACTGTTATTTAGGAGCCCATTATCTTCTCAAACTCTTTTTATAAAATCGTATCAAATTTTTTTGTGCTTTATCTAATCTAGATGAAAATCTGGAAAGGCGTCCTCCAAACGTAGCTTTCATCGCAACTCACTTTAGTGAACTTCACTGTCAGCATTCTCCATATATATAACATTGATGATTCCCCTTTAATCAATGCTGACAGTTTGAAGTGAATCTCACTCTAGTAGAGTATTGAGTTACGGTACTGATGAATGAACTGCCAGTTGTCAAGGACTCACGTTTTATCTGTTATCTCTCCATGTGGAAGAAGAGCCGGCACTTCATCCATCCAAGAGTTTACTCAACTTTGGAAAAATTGCATCATATATAATGCGAATTTGAGAATAATTAGAAATTAGCAGCATAAAATGTGGAATATGATTGGAAATGGAGTTTTCTGTAAAGCATGTAACAAATTATGAAGAATTGGTTTTTTGTAAGTGCCTTACAAACTGTACTTTGGCTGAGCTCTGGCTATATACATTCAAAAACATCAACGATTTTATGCTATACGGATATTTGTTTACATTGTAATACTGAGCTGTATGGAATGGTTTCCATTAATGGTTCTTATTCTCTACTGTAGAATCATCCATAATTGAGGCTTGAGGGATTTCTCCCCCTATCTCAAGACGCTGAGTTACCTCTTCACTTAGTTGTCTAGTCAGTTTTCCACTTCCCTTTCACATAACTGATGATTAGATAAATAATAATAATTAATAGAAAAATCAGGATAGTTGAACACCAACTATAGAAGACTCGACTATAGAAGGGAATTGTCGACATTGTGAAGCATTGAGAATGGAACTTATTTCGTATGTGGTTTTCGTCTTGAAAAAATTTCTTTCAAACTCTCAATTTTTTTAGTTCGTCATAATGAAATTTCTGAAGTGGATAGATTGATCATTCAAACTGTTGATAGATTGGAACTTGAATCATCACTGAGTTGTTTAGGCCTATAAATTTTTCCACTTCCCTTTTACAGGACTGATTATTAGATATTGATAGAAAAATCCGGATAGTTTCACACCATACTCGACCAGAGAGGGAAGAGTTATCTACATTGTGAAGTTTTGAGAATGGAACTTATTCCGTAATTGGTTCTCGTCTTAAAAAACGTTTTTTCGAACTCTCAATTATTTTAGTTCGTCATAAAGAAATTTCTGCAGTAAATGGATTGATCATTCAAATTGTTGAATAGATTGGAACTGGAATCATCCTCAATCAAGTTTCAGCAATTGAAAAAATTAAAGACCAGTCATGATTATCAGTGAATCAGTTTGGATTAGAAGCGAAAGATTCTATAAAGCGAATACCTACACAAAAATTTTCCTCAACTCACCTTATTATAACTGTAACTCCTCTTCTTCCAAAGTCAATGACAACTCCTTCTTCAAAAAAGTATATTCTATATTTATTCCTTCAGAATTGGATGAATTTTATTATCTATAATGATCTATTAAACTCTACTATTAGAGTAAGAAGCAATATTCTATTCCATAAAGACACCAGTTTTGCATCATCAACATTCAGTTTTGTGATAGCTTGCATTCAGTCTATTACTTTCCATGATCTAATTTCAGAAGATTTATCCAATTGGAAGAATAAAGAAATCTTATACTTATTCTTAATTGTGATAAAATCTTTGATGCAGTTACAAGATTGGCCAGTTGTTTATCGTCCCAGAATATTTCTCTTGTAAACACTTTGGATTATGATTGAAAATAGGATTTTAGATTTTGATTAGCTGGATAAACCAGTTACTGAATGGTTGGTTTAGTGAAATACTCTAAGCATTACGTTTAAATATCACCAATGCTGACAGATTAAAGTGAATCTCTCACTATAGCGAAGGTTGGTTGGGCGTGATTAGGCTAGAGCGTGAGTTGCAATGAATGAACTGTGGTTTTAAATTTATGACAATGTCCAGGTGTTTCAATGACAAACCTATCTCATAAACTTGGTATGTTTGCACGAAATCTAATCGCCTACCTTTCCTCAATTCACTTTTTGCCTTACTATTTTGGCTGAATAAATGGATCAAGAACTGGTTAATCGTTCATTACAATAAATTGATATGGTTCAGTTCCATTAAGTTTCAGACTCATGAATGCAAATGGAGAGTTCAAGACCCATGGAATGATTTTGATGTGAAGGAGGTTTGTTTGTTGAAAATTGGAAGTTTGTTGAAATTCACGGGAGAGCTTTAAGATGCATTTTAATGCTCTAAAATTTTATTAAATAGTAGATTTATTGTGGATGCTTTTGGATTATTGGAACTGGTTTCCCGTTAGAGAAAAAAACTTGCGTGGATTTCTATCCACTTTGGTTGTTCGAAATCCTAGGACTTCCACGTGATATGGTTATTATAAAATTTTCCATTTGAAAATAAAGTGTAAATCTCCCAGCAACAAAATAGAACTGATGTTTTTGAACAACTATCACAATAAGTACAAAATGTAGATGAACATACTATTGACAATACTTCCAAGTTGAGAATAATATAAATTTCATTCGAACTCAGTAATTACTTATGTATAAGAGAGGTAAGTCGAAGTTCTTATTAATTATTTTTCAACGGAGCACACTAAGGTATACCATATAGCTTGAGAAGACTCTCAATGATTCCATAATATTATTGTCACTATTAATTTCTTGAGCTGACATAGTATAAAATTACTCATCGTTGAGTTCCAATTCAATCTCTGCAACAGTTGTTCTCCATTGACTGCCAAGTCAATTATTATGTCTTATTAATGGCTTTTCAATTCAAACCTCAAACAAGGGGTTGTTTGGCATTAGAAGCATTTCCTATTTTTCATCTTGAAGAAGCTTACATTGTTATTGACTTTACATGCCTTTCATTTATAGATAAGCAGAATCTACAAAAAAATCATCTTGATTTCTCTTACTTTTCATGGAATAATTTATCATTACACTTGAAAATAACTTGCTCTTAACATTGGAAAATCATCAATTCTTAATAAAGTTGAATCTAACAATTTTGGCATAGCTGAGTCTATTTATAAATTCAGCGTTAATTTCCCTCTATATTCCACCACTAATCTATTCATGGCTCGATGAATCAGCAAGTCTCCTGTTATTTCTAGTCACCAAAACATTCAGCCTAACTAATAATTTATATTGTATCAGCTAATGAGATGATAATTAGCAAAAGTTCCTGTTCATTTTAAGAAAAACATTCATAGTTTCTCCTAAGCTCAGTAGCTTTAAGTTACTCTCAATATCATACTACTCACATCAAATCATAAGACTTCTCTCTCTTGTCGCTCTATTTAATTGTTCTGTTTTCACCAAATTACACTTCAAAAAGACGAACTAAGTTCCTACCTTTTTTCTCTTGAGGATCTATTTGTTACTCAACAATCAATATTCCAGGGGTGTTCACGGTGGGGGGGAGGGAGGAGGGAGCGAAGACGCAGACTGCGTCATTAAAATTTCTTGTATTTGGAAAGGTCCAAAAAAATTTAATTACTATTAGAAATTAACGTCCAACGACCTTTTCTTGTTGTGAGGGTGCCTTATTTATTTGCGGGGGTTTGGTACTAAATTTGAAATATTTGAATATAAAGGGGGGTGCATCATTGAGCTTGGGGGGATTCTCGACTTTTTCACCAATTATTATTTATCATTAATTTTATTTTTAAATTTCTATTGAAATAATTAAAATAAAATTCTTGAAATATATGCCACATCAATCATTTAAGCATACCTTTCGATAATATACAGTTGGCCTAGGTGTAGTCTCTAATAAAGAAACGATAAGTTCGATAAATTTTATCAAAATTTGACCTACTGAAATCATAATTATTATTAAAAAGTAGATAAATATTATGTGATATTGCATAATGTCTTGCAATCAGACAATATAGGACCCAGTCACATCCTAGCTTCAATATAACAAAAAAAATATATATCATGTTGATAAAATTCTTTCAGTTATCTGGTATTCTAGTCTTGGTGCTGTTGGATAAGTTACGGTTTATGAGTCATTTCCAGAATAAAATTGGAATAGCAATTCGGTACTCGGCTCTAGAACTGTATACGCCTTTATCACGTATCCAGATGCATATCTAACGGTGTGACAGAGATAGTATCATAGCGCACGTTCAGCTAAAAAAGCCTTCTCTATTTCTCTTGTACTACGTCACGTGTGCTGAACCCAAGTTTATAAACATGCAGCCATAACTATAAAATTAATAGTCAATCAATTAGTCGAGTTTCGTCTTAGATTATTGAAGCTGTTAAGAAGACCGAAGAAACAATAGGTGAGTCCATTTAAGGATAGAAAAATTCCATAAATTTCTACAATAATTGTACAGGCTTTCCATATTCAGGGGAATTAAATCGATTGTTTATACTCTAAAATCTAAACTTATACCAATTACGTATGTTTGTTCTGATTTCCAAAGTCACATTTTTAGCCTAAACCAAGTTTCATAGAAAAATCTGGAGTATTTTCTCAATAAATTCTTCAATTCTTTCCTGTATAAGGTGATGCCACTGTTGCAAACAATGCTATTAGTTGAGAGCTGGAATTTCAATAATTTGTTTATCACGCTAGTAAGATGCATTGTTGGACGTTGAGTCATAATATTCATCTTCACAAAAATATGATAGAATATCCCAAATGTCGTTAATCTTAGTACATAACCATAATCTTTGTCATAATCTTTGCACATAGCTATACATTGTAGTTGTCAATTCCGTTTACCAGTGTATTACGGTGTTTTTGAATACTAATTGAATTCTTGGTTCGGAAATTTCAAATTCTTGCTGTGGTCTTCTTATTTTTCATGTACGGTACCAAATACACTCCTATAATATTTTAGGTTACCGGGTACAAGCTATTTGGAATGGAGGAAAATCCAATCAGGAATTCCTTGCATGTGATTGCTATGCTTCTCTCTTTTTTTAATATCATATTTCTATGTCAATTCGATAGACCTCAAATAACTGTCAATTGATAGACAATTCGATGCACTCTCGATCAGTTGTGATTCTGCTTAAATATTAGGCCTAATCATTCGAACAATCAATCAAATTGTTCAGTTTTATCAATTTCAATTATATCCACCGATACTAAGAACACATTAGGCCTGTATGCCAGGAGTACCTCAGGGGAGGTCTTTGACGCAGACCGCAGTCGACCAATTTGCGGGAGCTAAACTTTATCTAAATTATAGAGGGTGCATCATCGGGAAGGGGGGCTCAGTAGCCCTACCCGTGCTTATTGTATCGATGAATAAGTCAATTAGATACTCAAGCAAAACAGATCGAGATTTTTCGAATTCCTCTAGGAAATTAATTAATTTTCATTCCAATACATTATTCATAAATAAATCCTGAAATTTTGCTCTGCTCTTGTTTGATATCTGTTCGGGTACCAGCTATGTATGACTTCTACATTTCTGCCTGTAATGACATTTCAAAAATCCTTTTTCAAAGCTAAAAGCAATTATATTTTTAATTTCTCCACAAGATGTTACACATACAGTGCGGTAATAAACGTAATAATTGGAAGTGAAATGTTTGTTCAATTATTGTCGGTTTTTGAACAGACTGAATGTCGTCGCCACTGGCTTGCATTTCACTTTGTTTGAGATAAGAATCAAAAAGTGACAGTAGTCCATGTAACATTTGTGCATGTCACACCCACAAGGCTACTCAGGGTACCACAACACATTTCACTCACTGTTCTCTGTAATATACATTCAGTTCTTTATAATACAATGTCTGCCCTGAGCACATAATACAAATCACAATAATTCGTGCTGTCCACAAATTACAAAATATCCCTTTCACTCCAGTTCTGTGGCAATGTAGACCCTTTTCCTATACATCCACTACGGCACATAATGTTATTAGTGCTTGAAACAGTTGAGACTACTAGGCAATATAGTTGAATGTTATTGGAATCGTGATAGAATACTGAAAATCCTTCCAGCGGTGTTGTTGTTGTGCTTTTCAATATGACGATTGTGTTTGACTTTGCATTCGATAATCTTGATGAAACTTATTCTCTAGAGAGGAAGAATTCGTCAACATTGTGGTCCAAGTATTTCTCTCCCCAACTATTGTTGTAGACCTCGATCCAATAAATGAGAAAATTATAATATCCTCCAGAGCTACATTCCATGGAGCTTGATAAGTGGAGACTATACCTAGATTCCTTGATCACAGAACAAGTCATAAATAATATTGGTAGATGTGATATGTTTATTATTGAAGTTAATTTGAATTTTCACATCCTATGAATATTTTTATAGTATGACTGATCTTTTTTTGTGACAGGCATGAGAAATTCGACAATATATTAACGTTTATCCTCAACTATTATTTGCCGAACACTTTTAAATGTTGAATGAATACATTCAGAGCTGGATATTGAATTGTTATGTATTCGATAGGAGTTACCAACCCCCCCTCCCAAAGATCTCTAGATTTGAAAAAATATTCAGCTACCCCCTCCCCAACAATCCCTCCCCAACAAAAATTGGGAATCCCGAAACCCGGCAAAAAAAGGTCACCAGTTTCAATGATATGGTCTGCGTCTAACACAATAATCATTCTATGAGCCCATTGGTTTCCATTTTTCCATGTAATAAATTCATTTTTACAATATTGCAGCGTTTTCATCCTATATTGTTATTGTTTTGGATCTTCCTTATCCTATATTAGCTTCTATTCTATAGGGTATTATTAGCCTATTGATTCTTATTCTTTCAAGAATAGATTAATTTTCTATATTTCCACAATATTCAAGTTTTAATCTTTGTCCTATCAACATTGTCCAATGTTTTAGGCTCTTCTAATTTTGTATTGTTTTCTAATATTCTTGCCGTTGTTCCCAGGCATGAGAAAGTCGACACTGGTGGCCGGGTGCCTGTTGGTGACAGTGGCCCTGCTGCAGCGCACAGCCGGACTGCTTCCCTCGCTGCTGCACCCTCTGCAGTGGTTCGGAGCCGCCTTCTGTTGGCCCACCCTCGACACGCAGGCCATCTACCGGCGGACGGGCCAGTTCAACCCAAGACACTGCATCGCCACACGGCTCCAGATAGCTAAGGACGACGCGTTCATGGTCTTGCCCAGGTTGGTGGTGATCAAAATTCAAAGTGAATTGAAAATTGAAAATCAAATCAACTCATTTTTCATTCTCCAAAACGAACTTAACAATCAAGTTTAATCATATTAGTACAAGAACAAAAATTGAGATTTTGGCAGAATACCTGTGTTGCCAAATTTTGCGAAATTGCAATCTTTTTATACAAGCCCATTATTATTAGCGTATGGCTTTGAATGGTGGGGAGATCCAAGGGTAGATCCACCTCGCCGTATGTAGTCCAAAGTTCCCTAATGGGAAACCAGCCACTAAGTTTATAGTGAGCACAATACTTTACATTTACACTTTTCATTTCAAAATAAAGTTCATTTTGATAAGCCCATGAGACTGGATGAATTCAATTTGAAAACTCTGCATCAACTGGTGTAGTCAAATTGAATATATATCCAGTCTCATAGATTAATCAACTATTGAGAAGTGATTCTAATTGGAGACATATTAGGAATATTATAATGGAAAAGTTGGAGAGTGGAAAGTTCTTATATCACGTTCGAAACTTGGAAAATTGAAACAGGATGGAGTGAAAAAATGTATTCTTCGAATGAAAGAAGAACATCTTATCATTTTTTACACTCAGTGTCTTCCACTTCTGGAGCTCAACAGCTAATTTATTTAGGCCTACTATATAACAAAGAATCTAAAGATAAAAAGTCTGGGAATAAAAACTTTCTACGATAAAATGAAATGTTAACTCATTGAATAGAATTGATTGTTTTAAATGCACACTATTCTACTTTTGCTGATAATTCGAAAAGTTCGCCAGAAAATAAATTTCACATCTATTCGAATCAACAATCAAACATTTTTAATCTTGAAAATGCATGGCGATGTGACATCTTTAATAGAAATATGCTATGATTCACATATTTTGATAGTTGTTTAAAGTGTTCAATACCGGTACTTGTTCGAGCCTGAGCAAATTGGGCTCACGTGGAAAAAGGGGATACATTTTTTACGAAAAAGCTGGACCTTTTATCATAATAAGAGATCATTATAAGATATTTTTCTATAACATTCTTTTCAAATTCAATTGAAAATTTTCATTTTCCATCAGGTATAAATGTGGGGTGCCAGCTACATTGGTGAGAACTTGTCTGAAGCAGAGATCATGCCAGGCGATGCTTGAGCCGTTCCCTTGCTGGAAGATGCAGGAAGAGGACAGTTGTGAGAGTCTCACAAACGCTGTCGATCTCTGTCTCGACATTCACGACACTCTGTGGGTTCTCGATATTGGTATTGTCAACACATTGGAACAACCTGTGAGGAAGTCCAATCCTAGGGTTCTTGGATTCAATACTAAGACAGGGCAGGTGAGTGGAAAATTCCGTATTTGTTTATAAATTAAGGCTGAATGATATGGTAACGTGATTACTGTTCTTAGAATGGGATCCGTTGTAAATAGAATTTCAAAACTAAACCCACAACTGTAAATTAGATTGGAATTAAAAAATGGAGCAATGAAATCTGGTGGAAAAAGTCATGAGATCAGTGATTGAGTGATAGCTGAATTGCTATCAAAATTTTAACCATTGATCGAGATTTTTGCTAGTGAAAATTCCACTGATACTGTACGCCGATCATCAATACGAGTTTTATGATCGAACCTATGCAACAATGACCTTCAACGAAGAGCCTGGTTCATAAAACACTAGAAACCCCGCAAAACTAATAAAAACAAGATAGGTCGATCATTTTTATTACCGACTTGTATCAACTCATTTTCAACATTGAATGTGTTCTCTTCATAGGATAAAACAGCTTTGTTAGATGAGGGAACATTGAATTATTGATAATATTATATATAATATTCACAATAAAGTTGGTTTGATAGAGCTAGCACTGGAGCTAGTATTTCTTTTCAACTTCATGAACGAGTCCAAGCTACAAGTATTTAAATTCATTCTATTAATAAATATTACTTTTAATACTTGTATTCCCTTACTAGGTGATACTTCAAGAAATTAATTAGTTGAGCCTTTTTCTACTGAAGTTTCACTTTTTGAATAATCACAATACTATTTAGAAACAAGAAAAATACAAAACCCTAGGCCTTTAATTCCTTTAAATCCTTTTTCTTAATTTGATGGACAGATCGTGCGACTCCGCCAAATTCCAAATCTCAAATTCATTGATAAGTGACCAACGGTGACTTATATATCCTCCTCAATTCCTCTATCAAATAACAGAACCGCATATTCATTTAATTTCAAAATTGAGAGACAAAAGTCTGGATTTTTAAATTGTTATGTGGTGAAAGGAGAAAAGTACGGTACATCTTTTTATCTTTCTCACCTGCACACCACTCAGCAGTAAATTATTGCTTCTTTTTTGTAATTTTGCTATTGAATAGATCAATTGATTTTTCTACTCCTTCATTACTGAGATTATTGAATGAATAATCCAAATTGACTGATACCAACCCAGAAGACTTCTGCCGCTGCAAATATTAACAATAGGGTAAAGCAGCTTGAAGGAAATTCGATGAGAGCTACTACTGACTATCAAAAAATTACCGTATCGGAACAATATCTTGGGCAAATAGTTATGTTTTCAGGACCAACTGACAAAACAATCTCTAGATTTACATTTTACCATTCCAATAATTCTTTGTGATTTTCTTTGCATTCCAAAAGATTGATAAAAAACAATTGAATTACTATGTTTACGTGCCCAGTGAGCTGCTTCCGAATCTATTATATTCCGAATCTACTATATAAATATATTAGATCTACCTATACTATTATATAGTTTTTGATAATTATTTTAATGTTTCGAAAATATAACTTTCAATCAATTATTATAGCAGGCTACCAATTGATATTCAATAATTGAATTGTCAATCAAATGGATTATTGTTGGTGTGATGTAACGTGATCGATGATGTGATACTGATGTTGACACAATGTACATTGTAAACAATAAAATTCAAAAATGTATACTATGAACAGAGATATGTTGTAGAATTTCTCAATATTATTATTTGTTCCACCTTAATAAATCTTATTTGAATTCGATTTTCAACTGTGTTTGCAGGTGATCCGTGTCGTGGACCTGGACGGTCTCACCTCGGCCACCAGTCGTCTGCAGTATTTGGTGGTGGACTTCAGTGCCGATGGAAACTGTTTCCTGTACATTAGCGATGCTGCCGCCAAGGCGATTATAGTCTACGACTTAGCAGCCGATAAGGGCTTTCGAGTGGTTCTGCCCAAAATCGTCACAGCTGGATGCAACTCCAAGCGAGATGTTCTCTATTTGGCACTGGTCAGTTCATTCACATCATTAACTGAATAACTTACTGGATCGATTGATTTAATAAAGGGCCGTTTACACAGTCAAAGCTTAAACTGAATTTAATCAGCTGTTGTCTTAAACTCGAATTAAAACACATTATAACAAACGATACTTGATACGGTATTAATCCATTTTAAAATGAAATTTAGTTTAAACTGTAACTGTGCAAAGGGCCCTAGTAAAGCAGTGCGTTGTCTAAATGCTCTCAAATAGAGTACGGTGCTGTATCTTATCATCTTATTCGTCAACCAAGCATATAGCAACTCTGAATATGCTTAAGGACTCTCTCACATTTTTGAGTATGTGGTACACAGTATTTCATACCAATTCCTAATAGCACATCTACAGTATTATACATATATAGATTACAGTCACACGAGGACACTTTATGGACATCTATAGATAGGTAGATGTGCGCATTTTTCCACATGAAGGCCTACTAACGTATTATTATAATTTCTCATTTATTTTTTTATCTAGCCTATTTATTATGTGTTGTGATTTGTCAATATTGTAATGAGCTAAATAACTAATAACTGAATTTAGCACTGATTGAAGCAGCATAGATCCATCAGAATTCTTTTGATTTTTGATAGATTTTATCTTTAGCTTAATAGCTCAGCTATAGTTTTCTACAAAAACAATTGACAAATATTTTGAAGAGAACTATTTTTGAACAACATTTTGTTGATAATAGTCTGGTGTGAACGGGGTTTAACAACTGGAGTTGCACTGATTGAAGCACGCATTAAAAGTGCCGACAGACAAACTTTTTATATTTTATATTAATCTCGATAAGGTATACTTTATAATAGACCTGAAAGGCTACCGTATGAGTAGATGGATGGATGTCAAGGGAAAAAAAGACACAGGAAAGTCAGGAAATAATACTGAAAAGTATAACAATCTCCATCGTTGATAGGAAATTCTGAAGTTTTTTATTACTCTGGATAATTTCTCCACCCATCAACTTATCTCACTAATAGATGACCATGAATGCAATGATGTGGGTACTCGCCCGCACTAAAGCTCGAGTGAAACCCATTTGAAAAGTTCAACTATGTCCTGCCTACTATTAAGTATTAACTAACCAGCGTTTGGTGCTAATCAGCTTACAATAATGTAGGAGCACCTACATAAAAAAACCTATTTTTACCAACTATTATTCATTATCTGGAGAGAAACTCTGTCTATTATAATACGCAATAATAGATTAATTATGTGATATACGGCAAGTGATTCAAAAGGTCATTGTTAATTTCAGAATCTATGTTACAAAATAAGTATCGTAAGAGAATAGAGAATCACAATAACTATCACTCAGATTACTAAGGTGTATTTTCACAATCATTATTGATAATTTTTAGAAATTTATTAAATATACCATTCAGTGATTGTTATTTCAATACAATAATATTAATTTCATTGAAGCTTTTAAAGCAAGTAAAATAAGTGTTTGAAATAATTTATCAAGAATTCTACTATAAGTGATAACATTTAAATTTCCTTACCGATCATGTGCCATGCATAATATGTTTGTATCCTTTGTGAAACGATATCAACATGATTTAAACCGGTTGTTGGATGATTTTCCATAACAGTAGGTATCAATTTTTCGCCAGAAGTATTTTTCTCACTCAAGAAACACTATGATGAATTTAATATTCATATAAAACTCATAATATAATGGATATTGTCACCTATGTAACAATTTTAATCCTGGTATATGAGGATAATTAAAAAAAATAGTTTCTCATTCAATAGAGTAGAATTTGTTGGATGTACTGAGTAGGTACCTACTTTATCCATCTACAAACTTCATTACCTATCATTTTTATGAGATTCCTATTCAATCACTTCGCATCAATTCCAATCAGAGTCATTTCTCTTTTATGTCACAAATTTTCAATGTCAGATCTTCCATTAAAATTAATAGAAACAATGGAAAAAGTGTCGCAAACAATCTCTACATCATTGCGGCTTATAATGAAACATGAGAACTCTGACTATATGATCACCCTGATTAGTAGGCATACAATACTTTCGGATAATAAGATTATTGCATAGATTACAGTAATATTATGAAATCTCTTCATATTTTTTTATTTAAACACAACTTCGAGCACACATGTCATTTTCAAGTGTCAAAATAAATTATCATTTCGGGCATGAGTGCTAGAATCTAGTTAAGTTTATATAAAAAAGTATATTAGGTAGTAATTTCGTAATATTTAAAATTCCGTACTCAAATAGTCCTGTTAAAATAATACACTATTATTGCATATATTATGAATAGTTTTGTTTAATATGGATATTTTAACTTCATCTGTTGAAAAATATATTATTCCAATACTTGTTATTCAGTATCTATACTATAGTAAAGGAAAGAACTGGCTTTTACACGCACGGGATTGGAAATTCACAATTGATGCATCATCACGTCTGAACTACTGAGCTGATTAACTTTAAATTTTTGATATAGCTTCTCAATTTACCGAGGATGGTTCTAGGCCTATTTAAATTTCTACAAGATTCCACTTGGTCAAGCTTTCATTTTGTCAAGTTTTCAATAAGACCCTTGCGGAGCACGTGTTACCTGCTAGTTCCAAATAATTACTACCGCACTATGGAATCATGTATGTGACCCTTAAGCATATACGGTACTTGACAACCTTGAACCGTACCTCAGCATGCTTAAAGTCATAATTTAGCGATCCTTAATTATTTTTAAAAGATGAATAGGAGAATTTTCCTATACGGCTGTATTTACAATATACGAGGAATATGAGTGTATACATTACAGTTCGTAATGAAACAAGAAAACGTCATCTTTGAAGGGATTATTGTTTATTGAAGACACATTTTCTCATTATTTACAATAGATCAATATATGGAGGAAAATGTACTGTCAATTAAATATCAAATTTGTATTTTACAGGCCAGGAAATGTGACGGCAGTTCATCGTTGTACTTCACATACCTGTCAGGACAGCGCATGTTCTCAATAGACACTCAGTACCTGCAGTGCGGAGATCCCCAGGCCAAGGTGGACGATTGTGGCCCCAAGCCAGGCCGACTAATCATTCTGGGCACTGACAACGGTGCTGCTATATTCTTCAGGTACATTGCATCTATATTCTCTGTTTTGAATTAATTTATTCATCAACCTAAGCCCGGTTTCACCGAAACTTGAATTCAATGGATCATAAAACCTTCAAAAAAGCATAAAATCTTCCTATTCAATATACAGAGTGTCCCATAAAAGGTGTAACAGTGGAAGCCCATAAATTATTCTAAATTAAATTTGCAACACAAAATGTCTAGTAAAGTTTTCTCATATCGACATTAGTTTTTGAGAAACGGTATATCGATTTTTGGATATTTTTTTAAAAACTTCAGTAGCTACAAACTATCAGTTTAATAAGGATATAATTGAAAAAATGAAGTCATTTCCAATAAGATTCATTTATATTAATAATTGTTCCTTTGTTTGACGTTCTGAACTTTTTATAAGCGCTAAAATTTGAAAAAGTACATTCGTACTTTCCAAATTTCAAAACGTTTAAACGCTAATAAAAAATCAAAAACGTCATACAAAGAGAAAAATCAAATGAATCTTATTGGAAATTTCTTGCTTTCTTCAACCACTTCTTAGAGTTAGATTTTGATCGATAGTTTTCCAGTTATTGGTGTTTTTCGAAAATATAAAAAAATCACTATACCGGTATCTCTACAACTATAAGGTCGATGTAAGAGAATTTCACTAAAAATTTTTTGTTGCAAATTTCATGTAGAATATAATTTTATCTTCGGCTGTTACAACTCTCGTGGAACATGGATGGAATGGATATAATTATTAAATATGAAAGGTCTTATGGACCATAAGATTTAAGTTTCCTAGAAACCAGGCCTGAATGTAATAGAGATTTAGGTTGGATTAAAACGTGTGATTTTTAGTTCAAGAATTTATGTGTTGATTGGAATTTTATTGTGTATTTTATACTTACCCATCATTCATAAATCATACATTGCATTATACAATGGTATACTATTGTATTGTTTTCAATTTTCTATTATTTCTTTATTATTATTATTATTATTTCACACTCATAAATACATATACAGAAATCTTCAAATTTGATAAATAAATTTGAATTTGAATGTATAGATTATTCAGATACTGATCTCATAAAATGCCCCCAGATAATTGTTTCCAAAAATCAATAAAATATATGTAAATCTATGTTGATCTTGCAGATACGAAGGCCTAGGAGACGTGTACCGTTGGGACGCCAACACGTGTTTCCATAGCAACAACTTTGTTGCCGTTCACAGGACGTGTGAGTCTTGCCTTCTGGCTACTCACGTAGCAGCTGACTACCGCCGCGACCAAATGAGGCTACTCGAGAGCAACTTTCCAGATTTCCTCAAGGGTTGTGTTGGCTGCGGTGCATACCAGACTATCACTACTATTGAGGGTGGTTACTGATCACCAGGTGCACCACGAATTTGGGTGCTGAGAACTGAAACATGCCAAAACTATACCTTTCATACCACAGACAACAATATTGACACGCTAAATTGTTGTATCTGTGCTTATACAATTTACAATAAAAATAATAATAATAATAATAATAATAATAAATTCCATATAATAATAATCCATATAATATAATATAAATAAAATAATCTTCAAATTCCATACTTAGCTTTTGCAGACGACCTTGCTATAATGTCAGATTCATTGGAAAGTGCAATAAAACAAATAGAAATTTTAAAAGAATGTGCTGAACAAGTAGGCTTACAAATATCATTTGAAAAAACTGTTTTCACAACATCAAATATAGAAGTTACTAAATTACAAACAAAATATGGAACAATTAAGAAGGTACCATACTTTAAATATCTTGGGGAAATTATATCAGAAAAACATGCACAAAATGAAAGGATACAGAAAGCTCGTAAAGGCCTAGGGCTAGTGCAATATATTTATAATAAGAGATGTATGTCTATCAATACCAAAATCAAACATTATAACGCAGTAATCAAGCCAACAATGTTGTATGCCAGCGAGACCCTAACACTTAGCAGAAAAACAGATACTGAAAATTTGAAAAAAGAAGAAAGGAAGATAGCCTAATTAGAAAAATACTTGGACCAAGAAAGACCGAAGATGGTTATAGACTACAGAAAACAGCCAAAGTTGAAGAATACTCTAACATAGAAGCAGACATCAGGAAAAGGCGCCTTAAATTTTATGGTCACATAATGAGGCTTCCAGATCACAGACTTACAAAAAGAATAGTAACATATGTAGCAACCCTTAGTAATGGAGGTGCATGGATGAAAAACGTCAAGAAGGACTTAATACTTGCTAACATTAACAATGATGAAATATACAACAGGAACAGTTTCAGAGAAAAGGTTGAAAAATGGGAAGTTAAACAGAGATGACTGTGCCAAGAGTGGGAACAAAATGGAGTGAAGCAAGGAAAGCGGAGTTCTCACTGAAAATGAAAAACTGGTGGATTGATAAAAAGAACAAGAAAAACAAAAAATGAACCAAATTTTGCTCAGCGTCTTCCATCTGGGAGCTTGACGGCTAATAATAATAATAATAATAATAATAATAAATTTATCCTTCCAATTGATATAGTACACATAATAAGAAATTATGAAAAGTAGAGTATACCGTATCACAACAATATTGCAACTTATAAAAATAAAGATAATACAATAATGCAATTACAAGTTGTACAAAAAATCACAATAACTCACCTACATCAATAGAAGAATGAATCATTTCAAGTTCTCCAAGGACTAAAAGTCCTGTCTGGGGCAAGAATAGACAAATAGCATGGTGACTATGTTTACTCTATAATTATTGTTGTACCAGAACAGAGAAAACTTATACAATAAGTTTGTAGATTGTTATTATAAGATTGTTCTATTCTATAACCAGACTATCAATTTTTTTATATTTTGATATTTTTACACAATACAATAACAATAAAAAGTTACATTTATTGCAAAAATAAACAATTATTTCTAAATATTGTGTTATCTATGCTAGAAAGAGGAAAAGGTGGAAATTAATTACGTTTCTTATTATTGTTTACCATCTAATAGGCAGGTAAAGAGTGGAAACAAAAAGGAGATGGATAAATTGAATACTAAATTTGTCTTCTTCGAACATGTGAATTATTGTTAATTGTGTGTAAGAACACAGGTGCTGATTGTGTGTTTAGATTTAATTATTTATATTATTTGAGTGTAAAATTTGGGCCTATGCCTATTCGATCAATTATTGAAACAGACTCAATTACAATGTAGTTTTCAAAGTCTGCTGTATCATTATAACTTATTCAACAATCTTATACATTTTTTATCCTCCTATTTATAGTTAGAAAGTAGTTCATTTACAAATTTAATTACGCTCTACTGACTTACAATATCATAACAAAGTTGCAGTAATGTATGAGTTTGAATCATTTGGGCCTATGCTCATAATGATGAAAAATTATGTTTAGAATGGAGTAATAAATCAATTTATCGTTGAGCATCTTGTTCAATATTTTTATTAATAATGATGAATAACATTCTACTCTTCTGTTCATCAAGCGATATCACCTTCTAGCCTTTATGAACAGCAGGAGCTTATAAGAGGCTTACTTTGTATTGTAAATATTAATAAAAATAAATATTTTGTAGAATAAAAATAGTAGGTACTGATTGTATTCATAGTAAATAAAAACTAATGATCTCTTTAATAAGTTCAATTTTATTTTATCCTTAACCCAATTATGCAACCAATAAAGGGGTGGGGTTTTGACCAATAAAATTCATAACAAATTGAATCATATAGGACATGATTTTTTGACAAGATATAGTTGAATAATCTGATTGAAGTGACAGTCATTAGAATAGGTAACAAGAAACAATAATTTACATTACCTATTGTATTGAACATTTTTAATTTTTTTACAATAAAATTCACATTTATTTGTAAATATTGAGCCACATGAAATTTCTAAAACAAAATATGCAGAGCTTTATAATGATTTGAAATTATTACTTTTGTCAATTCTCTGGGAATGTTTCAAATCAGACGTTCAATTCAACATGCTGTTCTTCCAGTTTCTTCAGTGCTAGTTTTTCTTTTACAATTTTCTTTTCAAAAGCAATCATTTGGTTATGCTTCTGTTCATGATTATCAAGAATCTCATCGACTTCTCCTAGCTTCATTTCAACGCTATTCATTTTTTCTTCCAAGTTTGAAAGTAGCTCATCCATTTCCTCCACTGTAAATAAAAAAGTTTGTTTAAAATACTATAAATTCCATCAATTTGTGTATTTGTTTTTTTTTGTTATTTCAATTTAGAGTATGAACAAAAACGTTAACAACTTTAAATAGCGCAAGTCGCATCTTCAAATTCATGCAATTCCACAATAGAATCTTTGAATTCACCTTGGAATATACAGCATTTTTCTGAAAGGCTCAACGGTATTCAATTGTAAAATCAATGCTCGTACGGTACCGGTATTCACTTTAAAAATCCTGAATTAAATTTCCATTGTTTTGAAGGTATTGTGCTTTTTGAATCTTATTAATTCAATAGTCACGAATTTTTCCAAATAGATTCAAAATTGAGATTTTAAAATATTTTTGCTTTGGTTCTTGGGTTTTGGGTATGGGCTCAGCAACAGCTATATAAGTCAAGGATCCGGTGTTTTATGCTATTGTGATTAAATTATTGTGCCTTAACAGTTCAACTCTACGTTATTTCACTCTGTACAGGAGAAACATAATTTTTTTCCCCTACCAACAATATTGATCTTTATTATGTTCATGTTCTATTCCATATTATATTAAAGACTGGATAATTCGTTTTTTATCATCTCAACAAGATATAGAAATAGGAGAATACTATCAGTATTGATATTTTTTGGAGCGTTGTGAGATTTATCCAATTCAACTCTTCTTATAATTCAAATCGAACATTTTTTATTAAATAAGTTGCACTCACAACATTGAAAGCGTCATATATGTTAGGCTACGGTATAATTGAATATTAAAAACAACAACAGAAATTCTAAACTGAAAATTACATAAATATTAAGCAGAAAATACAAAAAAGCAAAGTACCGGTACAGTAAAGAATAAAATAAGTTCCAATCAATCAATATTCGAATGCTTACTTGAGTGGAATAGAAAAAGCTCGACTCAGTATAAAACCGATTTTTATTATTTTAGAGAAAATTGGAAAAATGGATTCGAGGGGATCTGAGTAGTGAATAACGTTATGTTTGTCATTCTACTTACTTTTTGCAATATATTCATCTGTATTCATTTCACCAGCTTGGGAAATAGGTCTAGAAATGATACTGCCTTCTCTAATCAGCTTTGATGACGATCTTCGGCTCGGTGTACTCGAATTTCCTGATATAATGCTCATCTTGAACCTTCCTATGAAAAAATTGAAATTGATTATGAATAAGACTGTTGAAAATAAATTTAACAATTGAGTACCATATGAAATTATGATAGCTTACTGTAGATTGTTATACGTTTCATTGATTAGAGATTATTAGTCTATTTTTGTAGATTTTTTAAAAATATTTATAAAAACATAAAAGTTTGATAGTTATAATTTTATTCTTTGTGAAAGAGTGGATAAAAAAGCAAATATGCAATTTGTTACGAGGGAAATTTAGAATCCAAAAAGTTGTGATGATAATCATGAGCTATTATATACAGTGTATTTGTTTATAATGTGAATCTCTGTAAATCAATTAAATTTGAAACTCAATATAATTTAAAACATGATTGAACACTGTGCTGAAAGCTATAAATTTATCTATATAAATTAAATATCCATGTAATCAGCCTACTGGTACTCAATAATTTAGAAAACAACTACCACAATAGTAGAATATAAAATGAAAATTCATTCAAATTTGTATCCTCTATGGTTTTACATAGTGTTACATGGTAATAATATAATTTATCCAATATTTAACAGGAATCAAAAAATTGAACTTATTACTGAGATGATAAAAATGACAGTGAAATAAGGGACTGGATCGGACTCAAACAATAGACTACTTACAATTATTACTGTTTCTTTTCTTGAAATATTTGTTAATAAATTAAAATTTAGGATAAAAAAATATAATTTTTTTAGAATCAATTTAAATGATGTTATCAAGTGGCTCAAAATAATTAAGTTTGGAAAACATATGTGAGTATTTTTATTAGGTAACCATTGTAAAGGGGCATTCAGATGACTGTTCTTATTCTGTTCTTGTTCTTATTCTGTTCTTGATGTTTTTATTAGTGAAATCTGTTTATAAAAGTTTGAAAATTTTATAATTATTATATAATAATATTATAATATAACTAATTATTAGTTAATTTATTGATATTTGATGAAAATGCGAGAAATTTGCGATATTTTCCTCATTTTCACAGTCTTGCCTATTCAAAGTAGCGTATCTTGTGAAACACTTCAAATAAAAAATACAAGAAGTAATCAAAGTTGTAGAGAATTTTCTTCTCTTATCGCTCCCATAAATCATACTTCTGATTTCAATACCGTTCCAAAGTTACAGCCAATTCAAAAATTTATGATTTTATTTTTCTGCGATTTTACTGTAATTCAAGAGTCTCTAAATCGAGTACGATACAAGATAGAAACTTGTGTTTAGTCTTAAATGGAAGAAAATTATATGCTCTATAAGCTGCCCAAAATCCATCTTGAATCACTTTATATTATCGAAAAACTGTCAAGACTGTAAAAATTAGGGAAATATCGCAAATTTCTTGTTTTTTTTAAACAAACGTATCTCACTTCACGATTATATTTTTACAAGAATAATTCACTTTACATGAAAAAGGAGATTCTGTTCTTTAAATCAAGACCAATTACCATTTTTTATCATTTCGGGTTACCGAGATACACAGTTTTGAATATAGAAATTGGCAATTTTGTGTGTGTTTAAATATAGGCTAAAATACACTCAAGGAGGATTTTTTTATCAAATTTCAGTTTTATAGGCTACCTGATTTTGAACCGCCTTGACGAGCTGAGAAGAATGAGCTGTAGTAAGCGGAGATCTGATCATTCTGTCAAAAGTTATGTGTTTAAAGCTATGGTCCTTGATGTATTCTTATGCATAACCACCCCCTAGTAAAGACTGAAATTAAATGTATTTAATGGGTGATTCTCATGGAACATAACCCTCGTAAGATGATTTCAGTCGAAATATGTATTTTTACTTTCCTTGCCCTATTACCATAGGTAAGGAAAGTATTCCTTTCCAAAAAAAAATTAAGGTACCCTAATTTCAAGTTTTCTATACGTTTCAAGGTCCCCTGAGTCCAAAAACATGATTTTTGGGTGTTGGTCTGTGTGTATGGGTGTATGTGTGTATGTCTGTGAACACGATAGCTCCATTCCTAATCAACCGATTGACTTGAAATTTTTAACTTAAGGTCCTTATACTGTGAGGATAAAATTCAATTCAAAATGGCGAAAAAAATAGCGGATAATTATAAAAAAACCATGTTTTTCACGGTTTTCTCAAAAACGTCTCTAACGATTTTCTTCAAATTTATACCATGGATAGCTATTTATAAGCCCTATCAACTGACATGAGTCTCATTTCTGAGAAAATTGCAGGAGCTCCGTAATATTCTTGAAAAAAATGGCGGATAATCACTAAAAACCCATGTTTTTCACGGTTTTCTCGAAAACAGCTCTAACGATTTTCTTCAAAATTATACCATGGATAGCTATTTATAAGCCCTATCAACTGACATGAGTCCCAATTCTGGGAAAATTGCAGGAGCTCCGTAATATTCTTGAGAAAAATTACGGATAATTACTAAAAAACCATGTTTTTCACGATTTTCTTAAAAATGACTCTACTGATTTTTTTCAAATTCATACCCTGTATAGATATTTATCAGCTCTATCAACTGGCATGAGTCTCCTTTCTGGGAAACTAATGGGGGGTCCACCCCTTCCTTGAGAAATGGACTTTGTAACCTCCTTCTCGTGCATGAGGTGGGTAGGTAGAGCAGTTCATAAAAAGAACACATAGTCGAGATATTTCATCTGTAGAACAGCTGTTTTGACGACTAAGAAAAATCATCGAATTTCACATTTACACAAATAGTCCAGTCACTATATACATTGGTGCATGCTATTTATATTGTAGTTCTGATTTTTAAAAATATTATTTGGGTACATAAGAGAAGCTTAGAACCAATTTCTTCATGCAAAATTTAATATCCTTGTGCTAGAAACAGAGTGGCCCAAAAACCTCTTATTTTCGGCTCATTTTCGAGTTTTCAGCTATTTCTGCCAAATCTCGTAATCGGACAGAAAAATTTGCTCGCGCCTTTTTTCAGATCATAAAATTCTGAATGAAATGAGATCGTTCGGAACTCTCTATCCCCAATGAGTACTGACTTATGATTTTTCAAAAATGAGTGAAATTTGAAGGAAAAATCAATTTTGATGAATTTCAGTTTTTGATCAACAATATCTTCCGATTGTTAACATTTAGATGTATAATTCAAAATCCCTTTGGGCGTATTTCTGTGCTCTACAATCTGAGATCAGATAGAGCGCTCTATCTCAAATAGATTTTCAGGTACACCTGACAACAATGCTCCTTGTATTGTGAAAAACACCTAATTTCCAGCTTCAACCATCATCACCAACTACATTGTCTTCACATTCATATTTTACATGAGATCATGTTCTATGAGAATCACCCGCTAGATGCACTTCATTTCAGTATTTCCTAGTGGAGAGGCACGCTTAAGGACACCTCAAGGATCAAAATTTCAAACACTTATAACTTTTGACACAATGCTCAGATTTCATCGTACTACACCTCATTCTTCTCGGCTCGTCAAGGCGGTCCAAAATCATGCATCATAAGCCGAATTCGGTCGAGGAATTAAATGGAAAAATTAAAATCCGAGATTTTTGAAGTTTTGGGGATGAAGCGCCGCCCTCTGGTGTGTCAAAAAATTTCATTTTCGAATTCAGAGACCCAAAATAAATATATAGAACAGTGGAGAAAAGTTCTTTTAGGGCTGTTTCCTGAAAAACGACCATTTGACTGGACTAAACGTTGCCGATCCTCTGTCTTATTAATGCCTTCTATAGACTGTAGCTGATATAGGTTTATTGATCCTATTATATTAAGCGAGCAATTTCTGTATAATATATTTATATCTGGTTATCTTTATATCTGCATATTTTTATACTTGTTATCTGGATATTTATATGGTTATTTATGTCCAACGGATCTCGAAAACGACTAACAATTCTTACAAAATTTGAAACATAGTACTAGGTTTATGAGGTACGTTTATGATATAAAAATAACTAAAATAAAAATAAAAATTTCACTAGGTCTCAACCTTGGGAAAACTAACTGAACAACATTAAGGCTGTGCAAAGGCTGAAAAAAACTTTCTACTGGTGATATTTTTCAAAGTTTTCCGATTTGAATATCATCAAGCTATCAAAATGAAAATATTAGACCATAAGAATTGAGTCCGACAGAAATAGGCTATAAGCGTGTATTCTGGAATGTCAGTAGTTAAGAGTTCCTCTCTTCTTAGGCCATGTTCCGTTATAATGACGGACATTAACTGTTTTCCATCTTAATATTCAAAGAGGCCTGCAGGTAAAAATATATAGATTGTTAATAGATCTTTCACAAATACAGCCCTGATATCCTGATACTATCTGAACATGGTTTGCGAAAGGAGGAGCTCCTCTGCACTTCAATTCCGGGTTATTCCCTTGTTTCCTGTTTCTGCCGGACCCTTTACCTCTGGGGGGGAATAGCAATATACATTAAAGAAGACATGCTATCCAACACAACAGAAATAAAGCTGGAAGAGCCATTCAAACCAACTGAAAAAGAATTTGAAACAGTAGGCTTAAATATTCAAACAAAGAAGACAAACCTGATTTTGATTGGAACCTATAGATCACCTGACCCAGGTAATATAAAGGAATTCCTCACTAAACTTGGAGGCCTGCTGCAGAATTTCTCAGCAAAGCATCACAAAATAGTGATCCTGGGTGACACAAACATTGACACTCACAAGACATCTGAGCAGAACTTCAAAGACCTAAAAAATATGTTGACTCAAAATGGCTGCCAAATCCATTACATGCCTCCTACCAGAGTGACTCCAAACTCAGCCACAAGCCTTGATGGATGCTATCATAACCTGTCACTTTCAGATATCGAAGCCACAGTCTACCCGAGCCATTTCTCAGATCACCATGCTGTTTTGTGCAATATAAAATACAAATACAACCCGGAACTGCCGACATACAGGTATGCAAGAAGCTATTCAAAAGGAAACATTCAAGAGTTAAAATCAAAATTACAGGATTTCAACTGGTCACCAGTGATTGAGACACACGCTGTCGATGAAAAATACAATATTTTTGCCACAAAAATGCGACAGAAAATGGATGAAACAATGCCAAGAGGACCAAGGAAGATCACTACAGCAAAGGGGTACAAGTTTTGGGACGAAAAAACTATTCTTCTGAAACACAGAATGCAACTAGCTAGAGAGAAATTCATCTCAACTGCATCAGAGGACCATAGGCAGCAATACAAAGAACTAAAAAATCTATATGACCAGGATGTAAAACACAAAAAAAGATACATGTCAAGAGTAGGATCATGGAATCAGACAACAAAACCAAGACCCTATGGAAAATGATCAATCATGAACGGAACAGAAGTAATCTTAACAGGCAGGAAAACCTCTGTTTGGAAATAGAGGGCCAGAAGATCACTGATCCTTTTCACACTAGCAACATCCTAAATGAAGCCTTTACACAGCCAGCAACAACAACAGGATTTGACCCTCCTCTAAGACGTATGGCCAAGCTGACAGGCATCAAAGCATTGAGTGAATTTCAGATGATAAATACAGCACAACTCCACCATCTCATAGACAAACTAAAATCGAACAACTCTGCTGGGCATGATGACATCACTGGAAAAATATTTAAAAGTTGCAAAGAAGAACTAACAAAGCCTCTACTGGAAATAGTAAATTCTTCCCTAAAGCAAGCTGTATTCCCACAGGCTCTCAAGATCTCTAAGATCTTTCCAAAATTCAAAGGAGGAGATAAAAAGGATCACAAGAACTATAGGCCCATAGCAAACCTACCTATAACCTCAAAAATTATCGAACGAGCAGTATATGACCAGCTTATCCTGCATCTGGAGAGCAACAAACTTATAACAGCACAACAGCATGGATTTAGAAAACATCTAGGCACTACAACTGCAATATCTGAATTGTGTGACAACATAAACCAACTTTGGGAGGAGAAAAATATTGTTATGGGACTGTTTATAGATCTTCAAAAGGCCTTCGACACACTAGACTGGAACATCCTAACTCTGAAATTGAGAGAATTGAAAATAGAGGGAAGAGCATTGGAGTGGATAGTGGACTACCTCACCAACAGAAAGCAGTATGTGGAAATAGTGCAGCACAAGAAAACTGCTCTTATAAACTACAAATCCTTACTCAGAGCAGTGTCCCAGGGTGTGCCCCAGGGATCCATCCTTGGGCCACTGCTGTTCCTTGTCTACATCAATGACTTTCCCAAGGAAATTGACAACAGAAACAGCGGCATATTGTTTGCCGATGATACCACTATCTTGATACCATCGCAGAAACTTCAAGACCCACACATAATTGTCGAGACAGCACTGGAAGAGGCCACAGATACATGCAATAGACTGAAGTTGACCATTAATAGGAAGAAGACAGTCCACATAAGATTCACTCCAATCAAGAACAACCCGGATGAGAGACAAACAAATGATGACTTGATGATGACAGACTGTACAAGATTCCTGGGGATAACAATTGACTGTCACTTAACATGGGGAAAACATATAGAGCTGTTATGCAAGAGGTTAGCATCTGCCGTGTATGTTATACGAAGAATCAGAAACATATCAAAGAAAAGTGCATCATTCATTGTATACCACTCACTCTTTGCCTCACATTTAAGGTACGGTATTGTTGCCTGGGGATCGGCATCCCAGACACACCTTGACAGAGTCCTGAGAATACAAAAGTGGGCCTTGAGAACGATATTGGAGAAAAACATGATGGAGCACTGTAAACCATTATTTGTGGAGAGTAAAATACTCACAGTAGTCTCATTGTACCTGCTCGAAACAATAAATCTGGTTAAGAGGAAAGGCCTTACCACAAGACAGGAAAAACACTGCTATGACCTTCGAAACAACAAGAATCTTGACTTGCCACAACATAGACTGAAGAAATACAGCTGCTCACCAACATATGCAGGATCATACTTTTTCAATTTACTGCCGCGTGACCTGAAGGACATGGATGACGAGGCAGCATTTGCCAGAGGCCTAAAGTCATACCTATTGGTCCGACCCTACTATGCAGTATCAGAGTATGTTGAAGAGCATATATTTCAACATATACGACATGCTCATGGAGGAAATCACCTGCCGTGAAAAATAATGACGACTCCCCAGCCTTCAGACTGTCAGGAGGAAATTAAAGAAAAAAAAGGATATGCGGAGTGTGTTGATGTAGCTCTATGAGCAATCTATTTATTTTCCTAGTAGTCCTCTATGGATGTTTATGTGATATATTTTAATTAAATTTGTCTCTTGCCATTATAACACTGCAATTATAACGTGGACTTGATTATAACCGAGGCATGCGGGAGAGGCTGCCCCTTGATCAACAGTAAGCATGAATCTGTGCGGTGTGCGCCCCTCGATATTTGTGTTGTCACAGTTCTCAGTTGTCTGTTAGTCTGTACTTACTGTTTGTTCACGTCCCGGCTCTGTTCTGTCTTCGTTTCCTTTTGCTTGATGGTGCATTGTACGAAAATAATGTTTTAACAAGTGTAATATAAATTAAATTCATAAGAATTAATCAATTTTCATCGTTTGAAGGTGAGCACTTGTTGTAGTCTATATCCAAGATGTGCGATATCTCCAAAGTCATTGTTTATTTTTCTATTGTTTATTGTTTATGAATCTAGCCTCGGCCTAGTCGATAATAATTTTTAGTTTATCACCGGTTTGTACTGATTTTTCTAAAAGAAATCAAAATATTCAAGTAGATAGCGCGTACCTACACCTACACCAGTGTATAAATATATAAAATTGTTGAAGTAAATTCTGAAATTCATAAAATACCGTATCTTTTTGAGGTTATGTAAAGAACACGTTTAAGTGAGTTTTGACTAAGTAGATTTTAGCAAATTTGTTAATTGTAAACAAGTTTAGTAATTTACAATAATGCTAGAACACATTCAAGTTGTCATGATGGTGAATTCATTCATTTTATTAATTTCAACTTACACTTCTGTATTAAGTTTATATTGTATTAGGCTAGCCTATATTGATTCTGAGTCCATCAACTTGACTATTGCATCATTAAGCCTACCTAGAGACTGAATAAAGCCAGATATCTTCTTGTAAAGGGTCTTTGATTAGGGATAATGCTATCTTTTATTAATTCAAACCTTTATTCTATTTTAATAATTTATGATTTTTTATAGTTTGTTTTATTATCCGAATAATAACTTGGAAAGCCTTTGAATATTGTAGAATAAATTTACCGGTGAGGCGGTGAGTGTTAAAACCATAACCTTACTATTTACAATAAATGTATCTCTTTAGATTGTTATACTCTTCTTATAGTTATGTATTTATGTTCTATTATTACAAATATTGATAGGCTACTAAGTTATCACTATGTTTTTGTGTGTACTGATTTTCATTAAAACTAGTCTTAGGCCTATGGCTTTATAATGTATTAAAATAAAATTAACTTAGTCTCTTTGTTTCAGCTTGTAAAGCCATTACTAGACACCGGTAGAGTCTTTCCATTTCTGAACACTGTGAAATAATGAGTGCTGCAGGTAAATTCTACTCTAGCATTCCATGCAAATATAATTTATTTTAACAAATTTATTTTATATTTAATTACAGAACAGTAAAGCAGTGGTCTATTACTAAGTAATTAATGATTACATCAACTTCGTATAAGCCTATAGACCTACAGTTGGTAACTCATTCAATGATAACTGCTTCTTAAACATAGGCCTACTATCTTAATTTATTGTTAATTTTAAGTCTACACACTTTTATCAATACAACATGTCCTATTTTTGTCAACTCTAATCTCGTTAATGTTGGATACTTTTGATTAAGTTAACTTGATATAGTTGTGTGCCCATGCTTCAATCTAGCCAGCTTTAAATTGCATGTTAAGGGACTGCCTATTATGAATCACACTGAAGCTCAATATTCATGTTTATCTATGAGGTCCAATTTACATTTTAAAAGGCTATTTTCATTTAAACTGACATAATTTAAAAACATGAGATTTTGAGCTTGATTGTGGCTTCTAATTGCTTTTTCTACTTTACAATATCGTCAAATTTCATCTTTCGCTCGTTGTAGGAATTATAGGATAATGTTCAATGATAATTTGTTTAAAAATAGAATAATAATAGGTCTACATATTAAAGAACGTGGAAACTTAGGCCTATTGTATTAGAATTCAAGCCTTTTTATTCCAATAAAGCATTTTCCGCGGATTTTCACACCTACTTATTGAAATTGACTTTGAAGTTCAAGTTACAAAGCTAATTTGGTTTTTATATTTAGAAAATAATAATTCGGCTATTATAACTAACGGTGGATGGTGTTGGTAAATGTTGGATGTGTATAATTTATTTTTTAAATTTACTAATACCTAGAATGTGTAACTTAGGCACAATTCAGATAAAATATTCGGTCTGTAGATTTGAATTTATTAGTCTTTGTTACTTCAAAATCGGTGATTACAGATTCCATCAGAGATTGAGTCATTTTTTAGAATACTGTCACACGCATTAATTGTTTCACTAACTTATGTTGCAGAGTAGTATCACTGGTATGAATATAACATTGTAGAAGGATTGGCCACTCTTTTACTGGGAGAAATGATGTCCAGTTCCAGGAATCAAAAAAATCAAATCACAATATTCTAGAGCTATGAGTACCTACTAATCATCCATTTTATGTCAGTTTTAATAAACCAAGGCCACATGTGCAGTCCTATTACACGCAACTTGCCTAAGCATATACGGTACTCACTAGTCATTTGGCGGCATGTGATGAAACGGGTTGGCTGTAAAAGGGTGATGTGGAGGCCAACTTTTATTTTATTATTATAATTTCAATCATTGAAAGGTTAATATTTCAACTAGTATCTTGAACAGCAGCAAATTAATTGATAAAACTATCTTCAAACATCCCAATTTTGGATTTTATATAGCCTACGTAATCAACTGAAAAATATAATGTCAATGAATGGGTAAACACCTATCGGGAAACTCAATTTCCAAAATCAAATCTGTTCATTGAGAAAAACAATTTTTGATATTTCTGTTAATTTTGAAAACTTTCTATTAAATGATTTTTCCATATTTGGATGAAGAAATTTGGTCTATTCATTTTTATCATTTTTATGTCTCCACTTAGATAATCGCTATACAAATTGGTAGCTTCCCAATCAAGTACGTGATGACACATGTATAACTTTGTGAGGAACATGGTCATCACAACTAATGTTTAAATGGGTTTGACATTTTCATCTTGGAATAAGAAGGTCCCATTGGTATAAGTATCACCGATTCCCACTTCAATCGAATTTCATAAAATACATGAATAGCTGCAAATTTGAGGTCTACTACTCCTAGATTGGTACTATTTATTGTTTGATATTCAATACGCGTAAATTATTTGTTTCAAAGAATATATTCTCTTTGCTGGAATCTGTATAATGTATATTGGAGTGAATCTCTTATGGTAACATGTGTTGTGAATTCAGGAACAAGTATTGAAATTGATCCACCTACTCCACAAGCCGCTCCTCAAGAGGAGGGAGAATTTTCTGTTGAGAAAGTTCTTGATAAAAGGATTCGCTTTGGAAAAGTTGAGTACCTACTCAAGTGGAAAGGTTACTCAGAGTAAGTATTTCTGTATGCAATCCATGAAAAATGATCAGATTGCCTGACCATGTTTCATTCAAACTGATTGATGCAGACATGCTTGTCTTTATTATTGGTTTAGTTTGTTACTATTACAATAAGCTCATCAATAATAATCACCTTATTATTTGGGACTGCATTTAATCTTCTAATAATACACTTGCTGCTGAGTATGTTTCTAGCCTTCTATAGTGCTTGTTGGATAGCTTGATATCATTATCGGGTACTAAGGTGTCTAAAACGCGCTGATTTTTCTAGAGTGCTTGTTCGAGAGCTTGACATCATTAACGGGTTGACCAATGCCCAACTATACGGGCTTCTCAAACGTGCTGATTTTTACACTCTAACAGGAGACATTGTCTCTCATGGGGTAATCTATACAAGCAAAATAGACGCTCCCCATAAAATACCATAACTAAATTCAGCGCGTCTGTTCCGCCCATATAGTTGGGGTCTGAAAGTTTTTTCTTTTGGCTTTCTTCTAAATTCATATGTGCTTCATATTGTATGTAAAGGAGATTTGTACGGAATGCTGCCCGGTATAATTTCGTTGTGTTTCTATTCTTCATTTATCTTTTCCTTTGATAATTATTTCCTGTATCCATGTCAATCATAATCAATCAATTGCTCACAATAATGAATTTGGTAATATCCACTGAAAAATAATACTCTTTATTTATGACAGTGTAAACTACTATCTTGAATAAAGCTAGTAGCCTTTTCCAAACTAACAGATCATATTATAATTGATTATGCTTTTAACTGTCATCCACATAATCTTGGCACAAACTGAGTGCTAGATAAATATAAAAACATCACATATCATTCTAAGCTCAGAGAAGAGTACAAATATATTTCATTGATACCAATTGAAATATTTTGCAATATAGAATGATTGCATTTACATTGACGTATTCTTATTTTACAATCTGAAACGATTGTTCAATAATTACTGAGTACTCACAGAGTCTCAATCTATGTATCAGGAATTTACCGATGTTGTTTGCTGATCTTTGATTGAATTTTTGAATTTAAATTGTTATTGTGTCTCAATACAGACTTTCATCAATCATAAAACCTAGAAAAGTTACTGATTGTGTTATGACCTCAATACTAGGCTATTTCCTCCTTTGATGTAATCTATTCCCAAATGTTGAATATTTTGCCTTCTTTGATACATGAAATATGATTATTCTATTTCTTCTTCGTCTACTATTCGCTAGTTTTATTAGCTATATATTTTGAATTGATATTGTAATGCATTTGATGTAACTTAATTCTTGTCTTACTGCATTTTTTTTCAAATTCAATAACTGAATGTTGCAATGTGTTGAAATTTCATGTGTAGTAATACAGTATTTTGAAAGTATATTCGAGATTTTTAACGTGAGAGGTGATAAAGTGGACACATCATTATTACATTAAAACAATATGGCTTCAATCCTATTCATGTAAGAAATCAATGAAACAATTCTCTATAAATTAGTAGAAAATGTGTATGTAATCCATTTGAACCAACATCAATTTACATTGCATTTAGCAGTATTCTAAACAGTACATGGATGATTGTTATTATATTTTAAAATCCAATGTTGTCACGATTCCTCGATTTAATTATTGAAATTTATTTATTGATTATTTTACTCAAATATCCCGTTCCTATTCATACAGGTAGAACTTCAGCATAGATTAACGCAATCATTGTTCTGTCAGAACTTAACATACTTATTTCATAAAATAAATTCTCCAGTTCTAAATTTCAAATTAACATTCAGAACACAATTATTCTGAGAACAAAGTGAAAACAGGTGAGAATCATTTCTTCAAACTGTGATTGAACAGTTCACGATCTAACACCTCACATTTGATAATAAAATGGCGGCAATAACTACTAATCAAGTCAGCATGTAAATTAATGATTTATTGTGTAGGTTTCGTGCATCAAAAGTTTTCTATTAAGTTATTTTAGATGTTATATGCACTAATTTCTTACTTGCATTTTTCAAAACTTGATGTTTGGTGTGTGTGTAATCGTTAGCCTATAGTTGTAGTTGAACGTATAAAGCTCGGGTCACACTTATCATACAGTTTCCGATCAAACTCATGTCCGATGCGAGTTTGAAGGTGAGGTGGAAGAGTGGTGGTGGGACACGATATGTGACATGCACCGTTTTAGGCCGTTGACATTCGTGATCGGATCGGAGTGGGATCGGATTGCTGCATGAAAAGTGTGTCCTCGGCTTAATCCGGCCTCATGCAATATGCACCCAGTACAGTTTCTGTATCTAAATTTCCTAATCTACAGTATAATATGGTATCTATAAGTTTACTCTGAATAAAATATTTAGAGATTTGAGTTTTTAGATTACTAAATACTATATATGCGTCGGCAGATTTTGCGAAATTGCAACCTCGTTATGCAAGCCTATATGGTTGGATTTTTTCCAATCCATTTTCTATAAAACAATCCTGCATTGGCTGTGTGGTCGAATTGAATTATTGAATATATTATTTATAATATATTTGGGTGGCTCGTTGGAGTAAGTGATAACGCGCCCGTCTAATAATCAAGAGAACCCGAGTTTTCGACCGGGAGAGAGAGAATCTCGACCGGGGCAAAAGTTTTTGACCACAGCACAATCACATAGATACGGTCAACCCGTCTTACGGAGGAGACGATAAAGCTGGGTTTTCGTTTGTGCGTAAATGCCGTTGTCAACCACGACAGGGAGAGAATCTCAGATTGGGTAGATTTCAATTTGTCTAAATAACCTAAAAGATTATGTTCAATAATGTTTTAGTGGGGCAGGTTGAGCTTATACTTTTTTATACTTTTAAATGGCAATATGTTGATATTATTAGAAATTAGAAATGTTTAATTTTTTAATAATAAAGACAAATAATGAAATGTTATTTGATCAGCTGTTTTAGCACACTTGAAATTTGGACAATTTGAATGTCAACAATGCTTGTCGTCGTCGACTGCAGAAATTTACGCACAAACGAAAATGCACCTTAAGCAGTAAACTACTTTAAAAGTAGTCGTAATCTCTCATCATCATCATCCCCCTCACTCATTACCCACGCACAAGCCTAAGAGCTTATGTGGGCATCACCCTCAGTATTATTATCATTGAATATATAGCCTTTTAGTAGTCAGCTGGTTATCAGAATAGGAAATAATCAATGTACCTTGAATACATTGTAGTCTGTATAGGTAAATCGGAAATCAACAAGATATTAGCTTGTATTTTATCATGCAACAAAACCCATATGGGCATGATAAGTTTACAATTTTTCACTATCTGACAACGCTAACGGTTGAGTCCACACTCAACCCTCACATTACTAGTTATCTCATTGTACTATATGATTGAGCGCCTTATTATACAGAGCCATCGCTGTTGCATTCACCAGTGATTTTCGGTGAAGCACTGTGATGCCTTAGCTGTAGCATATAATTATATAAGCAACACCCATCATTTGATGCTTTATTATTCTGATGTATGACATTCTGTCGTGAGGATATCAGACGACTCTTATGAGCTCTTTCAGCTGTCAATGCAGCTGTCAATGCTCTAGGCTGTTCGGTACACTTTTTCTATTTATTTAAATTGGATAATCTTTCTCAATATAATTGTTAAGATCATTATAAGAGTGAGAAAAAGTGGCAACTGAAATTTCTAAGTAGTCCAATAAGCGAGTTATGGGTTGTTGAAGTGCTAAACTCCGTTTTCTTTCCAGATCATAAACGGTTTCGAATTTTCTATTGGAGTTTTTTTTTAATACATTCAGTATATCATTGGCTTTGTTCTAATATGCGTTTTCGCGATTTATGCCAAAATAAACAAGTTATCGAATTTACAAAAAATGTTACTTTTTTATTTATGAACGATATGGGGAAAAATGTTTTAGTTTGGAAAGATACATTTTTTGAATTTTTATGAGAAGTTCTCTTAATATAGTCGAAACCGTTTATGATCTGGAAAGAAAACGGATTTAGCACTTCAACGACCCATAACTCGCTTATTAGACCACCGACAAATTTCAGTTGCCACTTTTTCTCACTCTTATAATGATCTTACCAATTATATTGAAAAAGATTATCCATTTTAAATAAAAAAAGTGTACCGAACGGCCGGTTGCAGACAAACCACTATCGCATGTGGGATGTGGGAGCTACTATTTTCCTTCTGTGGTACCACAAACGCAGTGCATATGGAATACATTGGCAGACATGGCAGTGGCACTGATACTTCCACATGGCGTTGCACTCTGTCGAAGCGATTATTTTCCTTTCGATTGTGGTACCACTGGTTTGAGCACCACGCTTCCCCTAGCTTCTGTACCACAAATGCAATAATGAGCGTTTTCTCAAATTTAGTGTGAAAGACTCTGCGTTAGTCGTATTGTTCTGTGGTATGTCGGTTCCACATCCCACATGCGATAGTGGTTCGTCTGTAACCGGCCTTATCTTCACCGCACTTCACTTGGGAGTGTATCAGATCTCCGAGATTTTAAACTGTCTAGTATATGAACATAACCTAAAAGGTTGTATTCAATGAGGTTTTAAACGCAAAAGGAAAGGTTAGGGATTTTAGGTTTTGACTTAAACAGCATATGTTAATATTTGAAATGTTTCTATAATTTTATAAGCACAAATAATGACAAGTTGAAATACTCGCGGTTTTGGGATATGGCTCATATGAGAATGTCACCCCTTAACTTGCAGAAAACATATATACTCCGAAGAATGTAGCAGCACAGACAATGCGGGCCGAAAATCATATTGGCATGAGAATTATTGCGCCACAGATTTTATGTGGTGCGTGAAAAACCGTAGCTGCAGTGCATGAATGGGGTCTATGCATGGGCAAGAAGGAGGCTACAAGAAAGCCTAAAGCATTAGCCCAAAGCTGTTAAACTTCCAAGTCATAAAAGCAGCGAAAAAACTTTTCTTCAAATATTCTCACATATTCCATAGTTTATTATTAATCATATCTATTACTAAATAAACGACTTTCAAATTATCATTTCTAAGACTGATAATTTCTGGAATTAGATATTGTTGAAATCATTATTCTATTTTTATGAATTCTATAAAATTATTATCCAATATCATGCTCTCTTCTAATTAAACTTTGCGATAATCATTTTCAGTGCTGACAATACTTGGGAACCAGAAGAGAACCTGGACTGTCCTGAGTTGATACAGCTGTTTGAAGATTCAATCGCACCGAAACCCATCAAGAAAGAAGAACAACCGCCCAAGATGTTGAGTAGAAAAAGTACTCCTGGCACCACACGGAAGAAGATGATTGAGGTGAGAATATTTTATTTTGATAGCATTTGTCCTGATAAATTGTAGTTTTAATATTATGATTTTGGTGTAGGACTACTTCACGATCAGATAGCCCTATAGTGTGGTCCACGTTATAATGGCAGTGGATAGATATATAAGAATAGCGATGCCGATTCTCTCCATTAATTAATTATATTTCAAAAAAAATTATTGTCATCGTTGTGGACCTCGAAAAGGATAGTACCACCGGCTTTGTCGGTTGATAGACAAGGATAGCAATACCAAAGTTGATCAAATACTGTCATTATAACGTGGACCTTACTATAGTAGACGGAATGGTGTAACACCTTGGTCTTCTCAGCTATCCTGTCCGGCTATAACTTATAATTTATTGTCTCTTTTTTATTTAGGGCTACTTGTAATATAGATTGAAATACAAATCTCAGTACCCTTTTTTGAATTATTTTATCACAACATGTTTCATTGTTCATGCCATTTTCAAGTCAAAATAAAAATGGTATTAATGTTGAAACATGTTGTGATAAAATAATTCAAAAAAAGGTACTGAGATTTGTATTTCTACTTATAATTTATATAAGTTCATAACTTTAATTTGCTCCCTGTAAAGTAATGAAGTCTGTATTATTATTTTACAGGAAATCGAAATCGATAAACCAAGAGGATTCGACCGACAATTAGAACCCGATAAAATTATCGGCGCAACAGATTCTAGTGGGGAGCTAATGTTCTTGATGAAATGGTTAGTATTTTCTTGAATTTGTTATAACTTTTATTACTGTATACTCATTTTTTGATTGTACGTCACTAAAAGTCAATATTTATTACTGCAACAATATCGATTTTTTTTTGTCATATCGATAATTCTGTTGATATTGTATGTATATAACTAGTAGTTCTGTGAACAGTAGGCCTTGCGCAGTAAAAAAACTCCTGCCTCCTCTAATTCTGTCCATCAGAGTGAATCATGTCCTGTCCTGACGTGTCGGCGAGATATCGGTGTCTAAACAACTAATGGCTGTTTGGGTTGTTGTATCGACAATAATTTATAATTATTAGCATTATATTTATGTGAATTTTTAGTTAGTTAATTATTAGCATTACAATGCTAATAATTTGTTGTAAACAACTATGCTACTATCATCAAAAGCTGACCGAGTTGAAAGGAGAGAAAAGTCGGGAGAAAATGATAAGCTACTTCAAGTTATCTATATAGCATGCCTCATTGCTTGCAATTAATATAGTCCACACTACAACTGACCTTTCACTAAGATATATTGAGATATTAATTTCATGCGTCATTGCATGCGATTAATAATCCACTCGACAGCTAATTTATGATGAATAATTCTATTGTCTGATTTTTTATGGTAATATTGGCGTTTGAAGAAGACTCCTTTTCCTTTTGTATTATACTTAGAATGCAAAATTTCAAAAAATTAAGTACCTATACGTGGACGCGAAATTCAAAAAGGAACATACCTGTCAAATTCCATGGAAATTTATTGCTACGTTTCGCTGTAAATGCGGAACATATAAACAAAAATATAAACATGAAGAGAAATGCAGAACCGTCGACTTGAATCTTAGATCTCACTTTGCTCGGTCAATTAAGTTTAATATATTTCCAAATTTATCTGTGAAAGAAATTGAATTTCAGAATCCTGTGCCAATCATCAGCCATATTAAAAGGTACCTATATCAAAGCAAACCTTAAATAGTCCAGTCACTATATACATTGGTGCTTGCAATTTATATTGTAGTTCTGATTTTTTAATATATCATTTGGATACATGAGAGAAGTCCAGCAATTTCTTCATGCAAAATCCTTGTGTAAGATACAGAGTGGCCCAAAAACCTCGTATTTTCGGTTCATTATCCAGTTTTCAAAAAAGACTGTACTAAAAATACTCAACTACTGCAGATCTCGTGGTAAATTAGGTCTAATGAGTGTCCTGCAAAACGGGCGTAAGAATATTGAAGACTAGAAGATTTTTTTCAATTTCGTTGTATTCTGAACACTGTGTTTCTACGTAAATATTTGAAAAACACTATGAGAGATGAAGTATTTACTTGAAAACACAGTGTCTAGACTAAAACAAAATTATTATAGAGTGTTTCATCATGGAAAACAACATCAATTATTTGAATTTTTTTCGATATCTTTGTTCCAGGAAAGGCACTGAGGAAGCTGACTTAGTACCATCAAAACAGGCCAACCTCCTTTGTCCCCAGATCGTGATTAGGTTCTATGAAGAGAGGCTCACATGGCATACCTCCTGTCATGACGAAGAGGAACGTTAGGCTGTTTCAAGTTCTTCACTAATACTGCCAAATTAGGCTAGTTTTACATATTTTATTTTAAATATAAGTTTTTATCTTCTAAGTTGGTGATGAGACTCTCTACTCAAGCCATCTACCAGTATTATTGTAATTGATTGATTTTGTATGTTCCATCCACGAAATAACTCCCTGAGAGTTCAGGAAAGTTTGCAGCATGTCTGTTGAGTACATAGTTTAGTTCTTAGGTTATTTTAGGCTACTGTGAGTTATTTTAACTTTTGGTTACCTTCTCACCTTCCTGGTGAAGTAATGCAATATTTTATTAATTTCTCCTCTATGTGTGCTAATGGAGAACTGTAATAATACTGTATACTGAAATACTATATAATATAATTACAGTATATTATTTTAGTGAAATATGCATAGACTATATTGGATAAGTATAATACTTCTAAATGTAACTTCACGTTCAGGATTTGCAATCCTCGGAGTAATTACAATACATTCCTTTATCAGAAGTCCATATATAAGGGTGTTTTTATAAAGTTTTAGTTTTTCTCACGATTAAAATGATATGCAATTGTATGCTATCGATATTCACAATGATATAAGTGAATAGTTATTTTATTTTAATGTCGTGTTCCTCAATATTCAACAGTGAAAGTAATAAATCCAACTTCAGAAGAGACTTTTCATCAAAAATCTGTATATGTTTCCCAAAATCGTCATAGTGTCACAATTCATTTTCCAGCTGTACTAAACTCAAATTAACCTAATATTTTTAACATTGAATCGTTCACATTTTTCTTATCATTCTATTTTCTCATCATTGTCCATATAATGGTGCGAAAGAAATTTAGTAGAATACAATTTCTATAACTAACTTATAGCTATTGTCCCTGGAGCTTTAAAACTCGCTATCGAACTACTTATTTTTGATAACAAATTCAATGATTGCTCTGATAAGAGATTTTCAACCGATTAGTTGCCCTCCTTCTCCTAAATACAATAAATAAAATGTAAACCATATCTAAATAGAGATAATGAAATAATTATTCCCAGTAACTTTGAGCTTGCTTCAAGTTACCTCTTATATTTTTATTTGTAATTCTGTGGCAATTGGAATTTAAATAACATTTATATATTCTGTCCCTTTATATAGTTTGTATTCTTAATTTAGGCATAGGCTAGTGTGTTATGAGTCTGAGAAGTATTTTCTAATGTTCCATTGTCATGTGAACGTAATTACAAATTATAAGAAGACTATTATCATAACATTGCTGTGATATGATAAATCTTAGTTATTTTATGATAATATTATCTAAGTACTAATTTATATTATTCATAGTTGAAAATCATTAAAAAAAATCATAGTTTGGTTTAGTTTTTTATAGCCCTATTATTTATGCAACCAAATTATTTCTTAAGTAATACAAGTAGGTAGTGTTTGTTCTATTAAAAATAAGTTACTTCAATTGAAATATGACAAATAACCAATAGATTTGGATGTTTGCGGGTAAGAGCATTGGAACCTCTTGCATTGTAAATTCTTTGTCGTACTCAGTCTTCGATGTGCTTCTGAAATTATACTTCTTAAACCTTAAATTGTTTTCACTTTCTTGTATGATCCTAGTCCATTATTATGTTTTTTATTTTAGATGGAGTTGATTCAATGTAGATAAAATAATCAATCATACGGAACTGGATGGGCTCATAAATACTCTCATTCACAAAATCATGCCATTGATTGTTACTCGATATTTACCGTATATTGCGATATAATAATAATTATATTGATTGATAAGAGAAAGCGAAGCCAAAGTCACGATTTAAGAAATGATATTCCGTAGCCCAGTTTATTACACAATGTGAAAATGAAGCTGTGTGTTCCAAAACTTGACTAAGTTACTTGCTAGAGTGAACGTGAAGTACGGTTGTTACAGTACTGAATATAATTATAGTATTCAGTCGGAGACTATAGTGAGGTCCACGTTATAATGGCAGTGTAGGATTGACAATACTGTTGCTGTCCTTTTCTATCATACAACAAAACAGATAGCGCTATCTCTCTCTAGCTTTGCAATGTCTGTTTTCCAGAATATTTTATTTTTACTTTTGACAGAATGACAGTGACTGTACTAAAGTAGACAAAGAATTCTCAGCCGCCATTTTTTTTTCTTCATTCTATCAAAATACTTTAGTACACAAGTCGTATAATTGATTTAAAATGTATTCTTGAATCAATTAAATAATTTTTATACATTACAGTATGAGAAACACAAATTAAAATACCGGAAATGATATTTTGAAAGTAGATAACTAACCGTCCTAGACTTCAGTTAGCCTACATGTATAGTTTAGACCTACTCGTACCAGTATAAATAATTGAAAGATTATTTCATAATTATTTCCATTAAAATTACTTATTTTTAATAGGATTTCTATTTTTCTCTTATTTTTGAAAGAGATTGTAATAGAATACGTACCTACCAAATAACTTAATTTCTGTTGTTTTGAGATTCAGATTGGTGTATCAATGCTTTTTAAATTAGCCGTTATTTAAAAATGAAATCTGATCTCAGTTATGGAAGCAAATTTTTTTGAATCAAATTATGAAAAAAATATATATTCTTGATTGATTTGACATTAAATTGATTATTTTATCAAGAAAATTATAATTATTATTAGATCAAATTTAATGGGATGAATTGAGTAACAGCTGTGTTCACTCAGTGGCAAAATGGAGAGACTTGGCAACGTTTTTCTCCTACCTTTCTTCCTGCCATTATAACGTGGACCTCACTATAATAGCCCAATCAAATAGTAAGTACATCGGACCAAACAATAATTAAGGTAATTGATTTTATTGTTTTAATCGGTCCATTTGAGTATTAGTAAGAGTAATCTAAGGTTTCCCACCAAAATTTCTGAAGGCATAACTTTTGGCAGCCTGAAAACCAAGAGATTTTGGTACTTTTTCAGTTTTTTCGCGATATCTCCAAAACCAATTGTTCAGTCAATATTTTTACTCTATTCTTTTTTAAAGAGCATTTTAAATGCTATACAATTTTCATCCCCTAAATGTTTTTCAATCTCCAATAGGAAGCGAGTTATAGCTCGTTGAAAATTGTTAATTTTTTTCAACTTTGCAAGAATCGCTAAATATACATGTTTTTTCCTATTCACTTCTTATAAAGTGATATGTGGTATTTTTTGATCGTGATTAGAGCATTTCCAAGTTGTCAATACAATCACTAATGATAGAGTTGGAACAAAAAAGGTATATTTTATATTAGTATATTTTAGGGTGGTGATTTAATTTATGAGACTCATGATTTGGCGCTAACTTCTTTTGGGTGAATTCAGACCAACTGCTAATTGCTAAAAACGGTCATTGTTGGGAATAAAAAGTGCACGTTATACAGTGTTATAATGTGAAAATTATAAAGTATTCAATAGAGTAGATTTCATAAAAATCTGGACTATTGAGGATGAAACAGCAGAGAGATAGTTTTTTATTGAAAAGGAGCCAAGTCAATTGTCATTTGGGGTTCCCAGAAGAGGAAGATGGCAGAAGAGGTATGATGTGTGTGGTTAAATATCAGATTAGATTAATTCTTTCAAATAGATAACAGTATTTTTGTTTGGATCCTAGATTTCAATAATAAGTGAAATAAAAGTTATTTTACTATAAATTACACAGAAAGTTATATAAACTTCTAGAATTCAACGAAATGGTGATGAAATGCTTGCTAAATCTACAATAATAATTTTTATGCTATTTCACCTCAATCCTACAAGTACAACCACGGCCACATACTCTTCATTTAAACCATAAGTGGTTGTGCGACAACATCTGCCTTTTTCGGCTGAGGAAAATTGAAGTTTTTCAATCACACAAAACCTACACTCAAAACCCACCCACAACTGGAGGACACAGTAAGCAATTTCAACAAACCTAATGGAACCCAACAGGAGGTGGTGGATGCAGGACAAACTTTTCTAAAGATTCTGTACAGTGGTGCAAGACTTAACCCTCAACCAGCTCTCTGCCAAGTCTGCTTTTGGGAGTAAACATAGCCTCCCAAGACTTCCACCAACTGAGGATGCTGTGCGTCATAACTTCTGCCACTGCTACCACCTAATCCAATCTTGACAGCAGGTTAAATCATGTTGGTGGTCTGTGAGTGGTGATGGCAGTGTTCTTCCGCCTACACTAATGTCACAGCAGCCTGCACCAGAGTCTCTTCAGCACCATTGTGTCCTGCTAATGTAAGACTGGATGCAGTAGGGCATATAAATGCATCAAAGCAGGACTGAAATGATCACCCATCTGCAAAAATTGCGATAAACTCTAGAAATTGGGGTAAACTACGAAAATATGGTGGTGGCAAACCTTGAGAATGAAGATGACCTGTCCCCGGACTCTGGCAACCCTGAAAATGATGATGACAATGAGGCCGGCAAAGCACCAGAGCACCAGGAGATAAACAACAAACAACCTGGCCCATCCAAACGTCCACGGAGGCAGCAATAATAGGTATGACTTCCTCAAAACTGGAGTAACCACTAGAGTAGATTTTATAGTTCTTACTGGAATAGGGACTATTTACCTAAGAGTGAGTTTATAGTCCAGTGAGAGTTGATGCAACGTTGCCATACCGTATCAGCTGATTATAAATAAAAGTACATTCATATTTAATGTTTTAACTTGATGAATTTTTAACGTAGTTTGGTGTTTTGATGATGAAGGGGGGGGGTGTTGAGGAGGCTCTCTGCTGTTTCATCCTCAACTAGACTATTTTTATGAAATCTACTCCAGTGAATACTTTATAATTTTCACTCTATAACACTGTTCAACGTGCACTTTTTATTCCCAACAATGACCGTACCGTATTTAGCAATTAGCAGTTGGTCTGAATTCACCCAAAAGAAGTTAGCGCCAAATCATGAGTCTCATAAATTAAATCACCACCCTAAAATATACCTTTTTTGTTTCAACTCTATCATGAGTGATTGTATTGACAACTTAGTAATACTCTAATTACGATCAGAAAATACCACATAGTACCTCTTTATAAGAAGTGAAAAGGAAAAAACATGGATTTAGCAATTTTTCGCAAAGTTGAAAAAATTAACAATTTTGAACGAGCTATAACTCGCTTCCTATTGGAGATTGAAAAACATTTAGGGGATAGCATTTAATGCTCTTTAAAAAAGAATAGAGTAAAAATATTGACTGAACAATTGGTTTTGGAGATATCGTGAAAAAACTGAAAAAAGTACCAAAATCACTTGGTTTTCAGGCTGCCAAAAGTTATGCCTTCAGAAATTTTGGTGGGAAACCATAGATTACTCTTACTAATACTCAAATGGACCGATTAAAACAATAAAATCAATTACCTTAATTTTTTTTTGGCCGCATTATAATGACTATCTGACTGGGCTATAATAGACAATATTAAAAAGGTACCTTATCTCTTTACTCTATGATACAGTTCTACTGATATCTGATACACTGCTCCGAGTTGATCGTTCTCTGAGCTTCCTACTCATATCATTTCCTTATTCCAGATGTGAGCATTGCTTGTAGTTCGCTGCTCAACCGCTAGATAACACCACCTAACCATTGATTTTCATTTTTAAGGGTTTTTTGCAAATACTAATTAAATTTGCCGTTACTTAACAATTTTAGACATGAAAGTTGTAGATTTTATCTATATACAATTGATTGAAACCATTAATTAAACGAATAAGAACCAATTAGTATCGAAATTCTGGGTTCAAAAAAGATTCATACTGACAGTTCTCGCTACAGTTTTGCGTGGAGTCTGATATGGTCATTTTGGAAAGATATTGGCTCCTTGTGCCTTAAACTAATGAGTAAGGAAAATATCGAGCCTTGGTGACGCTTGGCTTATCTAAAAGATATATGTATTTTTTTGAGAGGTAAAGGTCGTCCCCTCGAGCGGTTTGTCTACTTTCACAAACTGTTCGGGTGAAGCGATCTGCCTCGTTAATTATGAGAACTTAGCCCATGCAAGTTTTTAAATTTTCCTGTTTAACACCTTTTATTTTTTATCTTCCTATTTTTACGTCTTTAAGTCCTCCTTTATCTTTTATTTTTATCATTCGGAGTTGCCCGGGTGCCTCCCCCCCCCAATCAGTGGTGTATCCGGGTCAGAGAGGGGGTGTTTATAAACCCCCCCCCCCACGAAATGGGATATGAACAAATTTTTTTTGGGCCTGGTCAACCACTACTAATTAACCTCTATTCCAATGTCATTTATTATTTTTATTATAATAGCAGCAGGTAACCCGTGCTCCGCAAGGGTTCATTTTAAAACTTGACAGTGTGAAATCTTGAAGAATTGAAAATAGGCCTATAGCCATCCTCGGTTAATTAATCTTTATGCAAAATTTCAAGTTAATCAAGCAGTCCAGTCAGACATGAGTAGTTCGGACATGATGATGGAGGTCAAACATGATTCTCCTATACCGTACGTGAATAAGCTAGTTCTTTCCTTTATTATAGTGTAGATAATAAAAAATATTATAATTATTGTCCAAGTTGAAAAAATATATAAGAAATGATAAGGTGCGTACAGAACGCGCCGCGAACATGAGCAATTCACTTTTAATCAGCTGATGCCAAGCTTTTTATATCTGTATCTTACCGTTTCTGTAAAAATACAGAATCAGCTGATAAAAAGTGAATTGCTCATGTTCGCGGCGCGTATATCTGTACGTACCTTAAGAATAGCACAATGATAATTAAAAAAACATTTATAGGTATTATGAGCTAGACAGTGAGTGGTCCAATGTGTAGGGGAAACTACAGATAGCACATCGCACTTTGAAAGTTGAGTAAGTTTTGTTACTTTTCACCATCTATTATTATTATTAAAAAATGCAATATATCTTATATTGCTTCAGTTTATCATAGTTTATTCAGTTTCATGCATGTGGTTGAAAAGTGTAGCTGCACACAGAACCAGCGAGGATAGATGAATAATGAATAATGAATTATCCTTTATATTATCCGTTCATTATCCTTTACATTCTATACTCTCTGCATAGAACCTATAATTTTCTCTGGGCTACACTTTTATCCATTAAAATGTATTTGTTTGGAAAACAAAGTTGTTTGTTATGATAGGTTAACCGTTATTTACATCTATCTGAAAATCCAAATAGAAATAATAACCCATAGAATCTCTAGCCTATAGTAAGGATGTAAGGTCCACGTTTTAAAGGCCGTATTTATTTACTAGCTCCGCAACGTTGCCAGATCTTTATTCAACAATACAGAATTTATTATAAATTAACAAAATATTCAATCTCAATATTATAGTCTATATTATCCTTTATTCATACAATGCACAGGCAGCTCCTTCTAGAGAGAACCCCCAAAATTTCTCAGTTATGATCAACGGGCGTAGTTGATACCGTGGGCGCGGACACACTCATCCCCTTGTATTATTTGAGAAAATCCCTTACAATTTATCCCTCATAATCACTAAAATTGTGATTATAAATGAGCATTCTATTTGATAATAAAGTAGGCCTATTCAGGGCTAGGCTACCACAATATTATTATTATTTTTTGAAATAATTGAATAAAATTATATCCCATTCCATTTTTTGTTATAAAAAACTATATGGGCCTATAACATTTTCCAAGGTGAATCGAAATAATAAGGACCGGTAAAGTGTAATAATGAACACAAAAAACTCGAATCAAATATTTGTTTTCTATTGGAAATTGTGTAAAATCGCATAAAGATATATTATTTTCAAGATTTTCCGAGGGAGAACCTCACCCCCGTTAAGCCCCACCAAAATTTAGGTGTTTTCTGATCTTGTTATACTCACCTCGATGTTTTTTTAGGATAGCAATACCAATGTTAACAACACACACTGTCATTATAATGATTTATATGATAAACCATTATTCAAGTGGACCAGAGAAACTTACTTATTTGAAAAGATTCCCGCGCTGTGAATCGGTCGTGTAGAGGAGCAGGAGCGGGCGCGTGAGGAGGGTGAAGTTCCAAAGTTTATACTCCCTCAAGCCATCATGCTCTGGTCTAGAGAGCAGCGGGCCTTCCCAGTCTAGAGCTTCTTTTCTAATGGTCGATCACTTCTTGTTGCTACGCATCGTGTCTTTCGCGTTAGATTTGAAACTCCTCCTAACAGACTCGTTCCTGGCCGTAATTCGATTCGGTCGAGGGTTAACTCATTTCGGGAGTGTGGAAGTGTCTCTAAACCCAGAAATGGACTTCAACGAACCATCAGAACTCCAGAAAATATCGAAAGTGAGGCAGTCAGTTGTGCGTTCTCCCCGGCGTTCGACTCGCAAACACGCAGTTGCCATGGAAATTTCTGACTCCAATTTTCGACAAAAAATTCTCCATGAAGACTGTTGGCTGTTGTTCAAAAATTGACTAGACCCTGAACGCCATTTTGTTGACCGTCAAAATGCATGTGATTGACAACCTGCCTGAAGACGCGGTTATTTCTTTTTTTCAGTGACGATGCTCATTTCCACATGCGTTTCCTCAATAAGATTTTTTTGTATGGTTATATTGAAGTCTCTGGTTTATGTCGATCGAAAACGGACCATAGCACACCTCAAGAACAACATTCGCGACGTCATTGCCAACATACCGATCGATTTACTGCAACGAGTGTATACTAGTTATTGTATATATAAATCGAGTTCATCAGTGTATGCGCTATAGGGGGGGTCACCATTGATCTGATGTAATTTTCAGACTGCATGAAAAAAAATTGGAAAATATTGTATTCTCATAATATATTAAAGGATTAATTTACTTTGAAAGTAAATTACATCAGGAGTGAAAGTACTAAAGTACTTTTGTTATTATTGACCTACTCTAGTCAATAAGGTCAAAGTCGATAAAAAATATTATTATTGACCTACTACTAGTCAATAATAACATTTTGTTATAATTGATAATAACAAAATGTTATTACTCCTACTTACTTTAAAATAAGTAAGTTTCTCTGGCGGATTTTGTATGAGTTGGATGATAAGATCTATATCTGTAATCTCTAAGTCATTATAAAAAAATCTGGTGTGGTACACTCACACAACTTCCCTTGCTCATTGATCTATAAGCCACATTCTTAAAAGAGGATAATTTCGGGGAATAACATTTAGCCGATTGGCGGCTAAATAATTAAAACTATGATTATACTATTGTTGTCTTCAGAGTACATTTTCCTTTGTTTGAATTATGAAATTTGAGGATTTTTTAAAAGTTGTCAAAACAGCTGTTCTACAAATAAAATATCGACATGTGTTCTTTTGAATAAACTGCTCTACCTACCTACCTCACGCACGAGAAGGAGTTACAAAGTAAATTTCTCAGGGATGGGGTGAACCCCCTGACTCATGATAGTTATTAGAGCTGATAAATAATTAACAGGGTATGAATTTGATAAAAAACGGTCAAGTCATTTTTGAGAAAATCGTGATAGAAATTTAACTTCTTCCCAGGAAGAAGTTATACATATTCTTCTCAGGAAGCTCCTGCAAGGTAAGTATTGAAAAGTATAGAAAACATGTAACTAGGATACCTTTAATTTTTTGGAAACTAATACTTTCCTTACCTAGGATAGAGAGTGATAGGGCAAGGAATGTAACTAGTGAGTTTAGGGACAGGAACGTGCACGGTTCCTGTCTTCAAAAACATTACTCTGTTCTGTTCCATCGAAGGACAGAAATGAGAAAGATTTAAGCGATGCTAGCAGAGTATCTACTGAATTGTGATTTCAAGTTATAATAATATAATATTATAATATTATATCATGACGACTCAACATACTCCTGCGAGAGTTGGCAAATAATTGACAGATAAATTCTATTTACGGCTTAGGCTAGTTACATACACATCGATTTTTGGTCGTACGATATTTTACCGTCACTATGAATTCTATCAGATTAAACGGAACTTGGCAAACATCATATGTTTGAAATCATCTGTTCAATCTAATAGAATTTATAAGGACGGTAAAATATCGTACGACCAAAAATCGATGTGTATGTAACTAGCCTTAGTAGAATAATTTTCCACTTCTCATCACGTTGGCCAGGTACTTCATCACAATATTTTTCAAAGAAAACACTGATAGCAATCAAATAAAATTCACAAATTACCAAAAACCACAGTTTTCAATTTTGATAAGATTGTATCGATGGAGCTTACAACTTTGGTTAACAGGTGGCGCTAGCGTTCCATACTTACACGTTCATATCTTGAGAAAAATGCGTTCAACAGACATGACTAACTATTCAGAAATAAAGCTTGATAAATTCTCTACAATATATTTGTTCTGTGGGGATTTGTGATATCTCCAACAGTTTTCGAGATATACGCTCTTAAAAGTGTAACATTGTTGAAATAACAGCTTTTAATCCTATTTTTTTATGTTTCAGGGCCTACAACTCTCCAAAAATGCATCATAAAACTGAATGTTCACCGTAGATTTGTAGAGCTTTGTTTTCTCTATAATTTGATGTATTATTTCACTACTTTTTGTTTTCCTTCTATTATTACAGCAGATTCAATGTGGGGGGGTAAAATTTTTATTTTGTAACAATTGATTAAACTTGACAATGAAATTTGAGTCTGGAACATCTGGTACACAATTTTTGACTTTGTAGCTTAATGAAGACTAGTTGGGAGGTAAAGAAGCCAGTATACGCATCTCTAGCCCGTCTATTGAAGGCGTGGAACTGCTAAGTTGACACTTGTTGCAGAGTTGAAGATTTCACCCCCCACATTGAATCTGCTACATAACAGTAGAAGGAAAACATGAAGTAGTGAAATAATACATCAAATTAAAGAGAAAACAAAGCTCTACAAATCTACTGTGAACATTCATTTTTATGATGTATTGTTGGAGAGTTGTAGGCCCTGAAACATCAAAAAATAGGATTAAAAGCTGTTATTTCAACAATTTTACACTTTTAAGAGCGTATATAAAGACAATTTTTTATGATAAATGAATCTCATTACAATTTCAGACCAAATACTATCAATGAATACGAAGTTTATTATGCAAAATTTACACTAGTTAGGAGACAGTTGATATATTTAAGCAGCAAGTTTATAAAGATATTACCTTTTAATTCAACACATATAACTAGAGATACCAGTAATGATATAAAAAATTGGATAACTGCAAACTATTTCACTTCAATAGAAAACCTTATTTAAATTAAAATTTATTGTATCCCTTATAATTTATTTACTTTTCTCTTTTCTTCATTCTCAGAAATGACTCAATGATGAGGATTTTTTTTAAATATTATTATAATATTTTCGATTTGCAACGGTCACCAGCGGGCAAAGTTTATTCTTTTGCTGGTGATACTATATACGTAAATTATATATACATTCTCTGACGTTATTTTTATAAATAACGGTTTGCCTAGCTTGGCTGCAGTCGGTAAAGCATGAGTGCAAAAAATATATAACCCTGGTTGAGGTTCTAGAATGTAACTTAGATAAAGTTCTTATAAGTTCGCTCAGGGGTTCTTGCAGTTTACTGTTCTTGGACAATTTATATAAATCTTTGGAATGTATTATTTCCAGAGATTTAATTAACAATGCAATATATTGCTGAGTAAACCAGCTTATTCTATTAATAATAAAATCGGATGGTAACTTTCTTGATAATTCAATATTGATAATTCCAATATGAGATTGGTCATGCATGGAATTGGGGAATCAAATAAAGGATACACCATAAAAAATTTGATACATATATTGTACAAATAAATATCAGAAACCAAATAAATGTGGAAACATATAGAGCAACAAGCATACACAATAAATATAGGAAACAAATATATCAAAAATAAAATATCACAGATTGGCTCACTACTTTCTAGCTCTTTAGCACGAAACGTTACCATGTGCCTTTTTAATTCATTGATAATATGTATTTATTTTCATGCAGCTTAGGTATCGACAAGCAGCAGTGTCGATTTAGAAAATCTCACTGTATATCTTCTTTCTAAAAATCATAAAAATAATAAATTGATAAATAATAAATTATAAATATATTAATTTCTATAGATTTCAGTATATTCCTCAATAATATATATATATATATATATATATATATCTCAGGGCTTAAGGTTCGGCCTCTGATGGAAATAGATAAATCAATTTATCCAGTGAACAAGAGCTACATTATATCATCACAAATTGTTAAATAAAATCAATGATTGAGTGAGCATATGTATATTATAAGATTAAAATAAAATATTCCTTTAATCTGTGCACCTTTGGATATGTAAATTTGATATAACTCTTATCCAATAAAATATATTTCTTGTACCTTTTTAAGACTTGCGCAAGTTTCATAATAATTTTTAATATTTATAACCTTTCCAACGAGCTAGCTTTTTATATTTGTTTCACTCGAAGCACTGAGGGCGCCCTAACTTTATATATTTCGATAACATATCACTCACGTGCTGAATTTTTACAAGATGTTGGCAGCGATTCGAATTTCCTGGTAGTCCTGGATTTTTGGTGGCCGAAGTCATCTTCTCCAAGGGATTAAATAAATATTAAAATGACTTTCGCTTTAATGCAGCATCACTAAGTCTTATAAAAAGTTAATTAATGAATTTAAACTTTAAGTCTTTCAAAAGTACAATTTAATAAATGGTCTTGTGCTCTACAAAATTTAGTGTCATTCCATAGTTGCGTCTGGCAGGCAAGTTGGTAGGTTCTACCCTTATTTCTACAATTTCATTTCCGACTTACAAATTTACATATATTTAAATAATTCGCTACTACGCCATTAAAGAGATCAAGTAGTCCATGCCAATCTACTAAATTATTACCTATATCTTAGGTATAACATTCCATAATTTCTCGGACCATATCCCATACATAAACTGAGTAGTAATAATTTATAAAATCTTATCATTTATAGAAATATTTATAAATACAATTGAATCGGCTCTCTATTGCCACCCATCGATTACTGCAATTTGATTGGTTCATGCAAATTCACTACTGTAGGCTATCCATGCGCCTAGGAACATCCTACTTCCTTAACATTCTAATTTATTTTTATTTGGTGGTTTATGTATATTCATTACAGATAATAGATTTTTTTGGGATTTATAAGTTGTTTCTCCCTCTACAACAATTAGCCATGTGCTTTCAAAAATCCTCTAATTGAATACCATTTGTTTACAACAAATTTTTTACCAAGGTGTCTTGGTAAATAATTCTTCCAAATAGCAATTTTAATTGCCTATAATATTTTAATGTTACAATACGTAAAGAGATATTTATGATTTTGAATTATTATTTTCCTATTTTCAAGTTAACACTTGTATTTTGTTTAAAATCATTGTTCATCATATTTGATTTGCTCTTTATTTGCGATTGTTTTTTTAATGGTGAAATAAATGATTTGATTTGATATCTCAAAAACTGTTGGAGATATCACAAATCACCACAGAACAAAAATTGTAGAGATTTTATCAAGCTTTATTTCTGAATAGTTAGTCATGTCTGTTGAACGTATTTTTCTCAAGATATGAGTGTGTAAGCAAAATATTGAAAAATGCAATTTTTAAACCACCCTCATCACTTTAGCACAAGGGTTACGGATGGGGACTTTTGATAGGGTTCAAGAAACGAGACGGGGCCGTGCTACCTGTACACTGGGCTATTGTTCCATAAAGGTTCATCCTCCAACTCTCGACTATCACACTCTATTGTCCTCTGATTCTGCTTCATTACCCTCATTAGTAGCCGGAGTGGCCCCGTCTGATTTCTTGAAGGCAGTTTCAGCTGGTAGTCACTCATCTATTACTTTCCACCTTACATCTGTTACTTGTATTTTCTAAAATTTATTATCGAATCTAGATCATTGATCAAGTACTTGTTATTGAATTATTCCCTATGGTTCAGTTGATGAATGAAACTCAACTTGCTCACAAGCTGTATACAGACTTACTTGAGTCACATACAATTCGTGGCTACACACCACGTGTGCTATCCATCAGCTGATGATATGCGTATTATATTTATTTGTATGAATATAATAATCATAATATATTATAATCGAATATAATATGATAATTATAGCATCAGCTTATGGAAAGCGTACAGCGTGTGTTCGTGCTCATCTATTTACTCCCATCATGTTCACTGAATATAATAGGAGGTAAGGATAAGTATAAAAGGACATAATATTTATAAAAAAATAATAATACATTCTTAGTTTTACTATAAATTTGTACTTATAAACGATAGTAATGTAAACTTAAATTTTAAAAAAACACTTTTGAAGTGAAAATACTTTTGTAGTGACCATCGTTTCGACCTGTTAATGGTCATCATCAGACATCATCATCTCCCAAAAATACACAAACAAGATGTACCAATAAGACCACTGATCAATCACACAACAGCACCTGCCTACAAACTAGCCAAATTACTAGATACAACCATAAGATACAACATAACTTTTCATAATCATACTTCAGTGAAAACAACATTGATCTCACCACAAAACTTCAGAAAATCCAAATACCACAAAACTCCACAATAGCTTCACTAGACATTTCAAATTTATACAACAATGTACCAATTCCCGAAACTGTAAAATTCCTTAAAACAATGCTGGAACAGAATAATACACCACCTGAACATATCAATGAAATTGTAAATCTCACTAACCTAGTCACCTCACAGAATTACTTCTGTTACAATAATCAATATTATTTCCAGTCAAACGGTCTCCCCATGGGGAGCCCCATTTCTTGCATTTTAGCTGAGATCTTCATCCACAACATTGAACAAAAACACATTCTCAATCAGTTTGACAAATCATCAGCTGGTTTAGATAATAATGTTGACGATATTTTCATTTCATACAAAGGAAACACCAGGCAAACTGAAATATTTCACTCCAAACTGAACAAAATACACCCAAACTTGCACTTCACCATAGAACTGGAAAACAATAGTACAATCAATTTCTTGGACACCACCATATTTGAACAAAACCATACTTTCAAAACATTTAAAATATACAGGAAACCTACCACAACTGACAGTAATTCACAATACCTCCAACCACACAACCCAACAACATAAACTTGCAGCTTTCCACCACATGATCAACAGACTATTGAATATCCCCATGACACAATTTGATTATAACCAAGAGCTCAACACGATCAAATTCATTGCCCAACAAAATGGATACCTACTCATTCACTCTAGTCGACAACCTACTCCACAAAATAAGAACAAAATCATCAACCAAGATTAATATGGAAAATGACCAAAAATTCATCACACTCATATACTACCTACAACAAAAAATCACAGAAAGTAGCATCATCTTTTAAGAAACTCAAATACAGAATCGCCTTTAAAACAACAAATTCACTGAGAAAACATTTTCAAAATTACCAAACAAACATACAGAGATTTGAACAACCATCAGGCATCTACAAATTGAAATGTAATGATTGTACTAAACTGTATATCGGACAGACTGGATGTGACTTTCAGACAAGATACAAAGAGCACATCAGAGCCATTAATAAACCACATAGCCACTCAAATTTTGCTGACCATATTATATCAACAGGCCACACATACACCGACATCGCCACCAATCTTGAAATCCTCCATATCTCACAAAAAAGCAGAAAACTCAGTGTATTGGAACAATATGAAATTTGCAACCACACAAAACAATTTCCCAACAGTCTCCTAAATGATCAAGTAAATTTCTCTTCCCACACACTCTATGACAAAATAGTCCACAGTTCAAAATTACTGCCTCACTAAGTATCCACCAACCCAACCACCACCACAACCTATTCCACCACCTTCATCCCTTACCACACATAGCCTTGTCATCTGAGTAAACTCCCACAGTCTGATGATGACCAACAACAGGTCGAAACGATCATCACAACAAAAGTAAGTGTATTTTCACTTCAAAAGTGTTTTTTAAAATTCAAGTTTAATTTTAACAATGAAAAAGTATGGATATACAACAGGATAGTAATGTGTGTATTTATCCAATCACTATTGGCTACCACTGGTTTAAAGCTGGAAATGCCTTTAAGTGATCAGACTGGTCCACCAATTTATTCCTCGGAGTGAAATCCTTAACAATAGACCACGAAAATGTCAAAACTCATTAACAATAGTCGACCACTGAAGGGACTCACTAGAACTTCTACCTGTTCATCCATTGCTTTCGGCGGCCCCGTCTCCTTTCTTTTACCCCTTTTGATATGTTCACCCCCTAACTGGTGAACAAAGCTGCAAAGTCAAAAATTATGTTCAAAACATTCTCTCCAAATTCCTTTGTCAATTGGTCTTTTTTTGCATAACTGAAGATCTCACACTCAACACTGAAGCTGCTGCAACAGTCGTGGGGATGTGCGTAAACTTGTGAAATTATACATCAAATTGAAGAGAATTTGATGCTCTATGAGCTCATGATCAGCATAGATTTTTTCCATCGATATTCAAAAAGTTATGAGAGCAAAAATAGCAAAAAATTGAGGGAAAATGTGTTTTTACAAAAATGTCACATCTTTTAGGGTGGATATCTCGAAAAGTGAAAGAGATATATAAAAAGTTGTTGGATCAATATAATAGGAAATTATGTAAGCTTTAATTTCTTAAAGAATAGTCATGTCTGTAAAATGCATAGTTTTCGAGTTATATGCGAAAAACCTAAAAATGGTACCGCTGAACCACCCCCACTCCTTGGCACAGTTGTTAGGGGTGGGGACTTTTGAAATGTTTACCTCCTCACTACCCTAAACAGAACTGCGGGGTCAAAAATTGTCTTCCTAACTTTTCCCTCTATACTCCATTTTTTGAGCATTCATTGTCTGTAGTGATATACCGGTAGTGTAATGAACACAAAGAAACTCGAATCAAATTTTAGTTTACTAATGGAAATTGTGTAAAATCGCACAAAGTTGAAGGGGATATTTTCAAGATTTTTCCCTCCCCCCGTTAAACCCCACCATAATAAAAAAAATAGCTGTGTTTAGTGAGAGAAGTTGTATGTATTTTTCGGTTCAAAATCTTATAAAATAACTTGATTAATTCAATATGAAGTGATAATATAAGTGTTATTTAAATATAGTTTGGTGTTTTAATTTCTATAAATTCAAAATGTTTAGCTTGTATAATTATATTTTTGGACGAAAATTGAACTTGAACGTTTTACAGTAGAAACTTAACCTATTCTTGGATATTTTATTAATTTATCAAAATTTGGAAATGGAATAGATTTGGGCCAACCATATTTAATATGATTTGTGATTCTGTCCACGAATAAATAAATAAATAAACAATAATTTTGGGGTTTCCTGATCTAGTTATCCTCCCCTCGATTTTAATGTAGGTTGTTGACATTGATGATCACTACCACTATCACGTGGTATATGAAATTCTTCATAATTTAATCACATTGTATCACGACGCCATAACATACTCCTGCGATTGTTGGCAAAGAATTGACAAATAAATATCATTTACGGCTTAATAGATCAATTTTCTACTTCTCATCACGTTGGCCAGGCACTTCATCAAAATATTTTTTAAAGAAAACACTGATAGCAATCAAATAAAATTTAGCCCAGTCAATGAAGGTCCAAAAAAGCAGTTTCGATCCGAAAATTAAATAAAAGCTGAATTTCCCACCATCGATAGAACCCCCCCAGAGGGTCATTCTCCCAAAAGTCCCAAGAAATCCCCTAGGAGCTTTCCGCCCCAACCCCCTAAAACATGAAAAATGCAGGTAAACACGGGAAATCAATTATCTCTGTAACCATTGTTCAGAAACAGTTCTATTATATGCCATTCGATTCGTTACATTATGGACTACAATATTGGTTATATTCATTTTTCCAATGAAATTGACAGTTTTCTTGATAAAATAATATATATGTAAAAATTTTGGGGGTTTGCGATTTGATTTTTTTGTTTTCTTCGATTAACTTCGAAACAAGTAGTTTTAAAGGAAAATGAGCCAAATAATTAATGTAGCCACTCTCATTGCAAATCCATTGATATATATTGTTAAGTATTTGCGATTCGATTTGACGCTGTGGAAGGGGAAACAATCGACGCGGAATGGCGCGGCTGACTCTCTTAGCCATAGTAAACAGCAAACTGGAAGTCAATTATCTCTGTAACCATTAATCGGAAAAAAATCTATCATATGTCATTCGATTCGTTAAATTATGGACTAAAATATTGGTCGTATTCATTTCCTCGATAAATCAAACAGTTTCCTCGATAAAATGATATATATATATATATAAAAATTTAGGGGTTTTTCGATTTGATTTTTGTTTCCTCCGATTAACTTCGAAGCAAATAATCTAAAGAAAATTAGACAAATAATTGATGTAGCCACATTCATTGCGAATCCATTGATGTATATTGTTATTTATTTGCGATTCGATTTGACGCTGTGGAAGGGGAAACAGTCGTCGCGGTACGGCGTGGCTGACTCTCTTCACCATAGTAAACAGTAAAAAACAGTAGTAGGCCTACTGCTTTCTAAGTTGCATCTTATTCACACTATGGCGCTCGAAACAATCAATTTTGTCTATTGTTTTGACATGCCATGAAGCTAATTTTTCACATTTTATTTCTCTAAATTCTCAAAAGTCATTTTGTTGTTATATGTGCTAAATCATGCATTCTATGACAGACAAAGATATTGTTTGCAACCGATAAAATATTCATACTATTACATAATATAATACATATTTAAAATATGTGTGTATGATCATAATTCTATGCTAAAATTTATTATAAGTTATGAATGTCAAAAACTGAGATAAATCATAGATTAAAATAGTGTTGACAGTGGCAATTTCCTGAAAAATCATAGCGTGCAGTGTTTGCTGTTTTCTACAGTTAATATTCTCCAAGCCAGGTTGATAATATACCTTCAGTTGAGCCAAATATATATGACGGCTGAGGCATAAAAAAATTTATACATTGGGCTTGTTGAGTTGAAACTTTCCATGATTCTCTCTGTAAAGTAGCTTATCTTCCGTTCTTACTAGCTGAATCTACATTATTTAGACAGTCCAATATGAAAATTCAGTAGATTCTAAAGATGAAAGTCATGCAAACATTCAAATTAAGGAAGAGTAAGCATGCATAAAAGGTAGGAAAATCATGAAAGTGTTTCACATTTAACCACCCTACCGTATGAGATTAATTGAAAGATGATTCATCATCTTCTATTATTTTTGTTAACATATCGATTTTTCACCTCCACTCGCATCTTGTCATTCATTACACAAGGTTGGCAGAAGCTATTGTTTATGTCGATTGATGTTGATTGAAATTGATTTTGATTAGTGCACCAAAAGAATAGATCATTTTCTATTTGAAGCATTCAAATTAAATCTATTGAACATGATTTCTTATGACTTAGCATTCACAGATTTAGTTGGGTGAAGCTTTTTGAAGCTATTTGGGTGAAGCTGATTATCTATTTCATGGTTTTTATACCATTCTAGTTCATTGTGATCATTGAAGGGTTGAAGTGATAAGTTAGTTCAAGTGAATTCTAGTACACAAGTATATTGTGCTTATAATGGGCTCTTCTTTATTTTCTATCGATGTTTTGCTCCAGTAGAGAAAATTTAAAATGTTGGATTTACATTTTATAAGCTTTATAAATAATATGAATTAACGGTAATATAAATTTGATAAGTCCAGTATTAAATTAATCGTTGTTGATTTTCATTGTATCGCTTTGTATCAATGTTACTTGCACTGTTTGCAATTCATCACTATTCTCTCAAGAATTAGTTTTTTATGAATTTCATGATCTGAAAATTGAAATTCAAATGCTATTTGGATGACGTTCACATTGAACTGTTTTTTTTTACAATAATTGTTACGTTGAAGAGTGAGGCAATTCAATCCATTTGGAAGTAAAAGGAAATCACAGTGCGATTTGAACAGTGGATAGTAACTTTGAAATTCAGTTGCTCAATTCATTTCGGCTTGATACTATGATTTGTAATTATAGTTGATCAGAGATATGCATTGTATTATAATGTTCATATTTCAGTTTGACTAATCTTCTATCACAGTTTCGCTTTCATTCATAAACATGATAATCCTAAATACGTTGATTACCTTAAAGATGTAGCTTATCTTACGTCGAACAATGTACAATAAAAACAATTTTCATTAAATTACCATTATGATGATCATTGGAATTTCTGCCTGTGATTGAGAAAAAGTCATTTTATGAGCCTTGAAATTCGTACCTAGAAAAAGTTGCATTATTACTAGAAATTTTGCTATTTTTACTATTTATTATAGGTAGGCCTACTGTACATTGATTTTTGTGATTATGGAGTTCAACTACTTTATTATGAATCAGGATAAGGATAAATAGGGAAATTGTGAGATGGGGATAACATTCATAGTTACATCAATTTGAAAGCTCTGATAATAATGATTTGGAAGGAACTGCGATTCTGGCTTGGTATTGCCTCTTCATGTTCAGTGAGAATAGAAAGCTTCAGAGTAATTCGTTTTCACTATATGTGATAATATTGGTAATATTTGGTAACATTTGGTAACATTTGTTAATATTTGAACCGAATATGCAACATATTAATCTACTTTCAGCTTCAAAATTTTCAACTTTTCAGGAGTACAGTGTTATCATATAGTATCTCAGGTAGGCCCACCCTACCCTTTTATTTTATTTTTTTGTTCACGTGATCTTATGATATTCATTTCATTATCAGGTGTTTAAATTATAAAGAGAGATGAAACAAGATAAAACACAAGAAAAGCTATGAAAATAAATTTTGAATCTTTTTTCACAAAATAAGGATAAGATGAAGGAGTCGGACACATAATATATCATGAAACTTTGTTGAAAAACATCAATATCTGAAACTAGAGTTATCAAATTGTGTTACCTCTGACTCGTATGGAGAAGGCACACTTCAAATTAATATAATAAATTCTTTGAGCAAACAACGAAATCCTGATTTTTATCATGAGCATGGTTAAATCAAGAAAATTCCCGGCTGCCCAAAAAGCAGTCGTTGGGTCATGTCAGAGGCCCTGAAATTGATCAGTTGCGACCTGAAAACTCTGACACCAGACCTGAGCCAGCCAGGTCACTCGACATTATTATTATTTTTTAATCAAGAAAATTGTGATATTTTTTAGAGTATTGAAAAGTGAAAATCTATATACAGCGCATGTCAAAACAATAGACAAAATTAATTGTTTCGAGCGCCATAGTGTAAATGAGATGCAATGTAGACAGCAGTATTATTCTGTTTACTATGCTGAAGGGAGTCAGCCGCGTCGGCTGTTTCCCCTTCCACAGCGTCAACTTGAATCGCAAATACATAACAATATACATCAATGAATTTGCAATGAATGTGGCTACAATAATTATTCGTCACATTGTTCTTTAAAATTACTTGCTTCGGAGTTAATCGGAGAAAACAAAAATATCAAATCGAAAAACCCCTAAATTTTTACATTATATTATTTTATCAAGAAAACTGTTCGATTTATTGAGGAAAAGAGTCTGTCTAATATTGTAGTCCATAATTTAACGAATCGAATGACATATGATAGATTTTCTTCCGATTAATGGTTACAGAGATAATTGATTTCCAGTTTGCTGTTTACTATGGCTAAGAGAGTCAGCCGCGCCGTTCCGCGTCGACTGGTTCCCCTTCCACGGCGTCAAATCGAATCGCAAATACATAACAATATACATCAATGGATTTGCAATGAGACTGGCTACATTAATTATTCGGCTCATTTTTCTTTAAAACTACTTCCTTTGAAGTTAATCGAAGAAAACAAAAAAATCAAATCGCAAACCCCCTAAATTTCTACTTATATATTATTTTATCAAGAAAACTATCAATTTTATTGAAAAAATGAATATAACTAATATTGTAGTCCATAATGTAACGAATCGAATGGCATATAATAGAACTGTTTCCGATCAATGGGTACAGAGATAATTGATTTTCCGTGATTACCTGCATTTTTCAACTTTGAGGGGGGCTAGGGGGGAAAGCTCCTAGGGGATTTCTTGGGACTTTTGGGAGAATGACCCTCTGGGAGGGTTCTATCGATGGTGGAAGATTCAGCTTTTATTTAATTTTCGGATCGAAAAAACCTTTATTGACTGGGCTAATTCACAAATTGCTAAACACCACCGTTTTCAATTTTGATAAGATTGTCTCGATGGAGCTTACACCTTTCGTTAGCAGGTGGCGCTAGCGTTCCATACTGGGATCAAGGTCTATAGAAAGAAATCTGTCTCTCTTTCTACAGACCTTTCTGGGTTTTACTTGAAACTGTCAGTATTGGTTGGATGAAAAGCATTGGGGACTATTGATGAGGAATGCTGACAAAGAAAGTGTCTATTATCTTATACGAGCAATTTCTGTTTATCTGTTTGTATTCCACCGGATCTCGAAAACGGCTCCAACGATTCTCACGAAATTCAGAACATAGTAGGTTTATAATAAAGATTCGATTGCACTAGGCCTCATCCCTGGGAAAACTTGCTGAAGTACATTAAAAGGATAATTATTATTCATTCTTGAAAAAACAGCTGATAATAATTATTCCGTCGTCTGTTGGTGATGGAAGTGAGTGAGCGAGTTCATGTGTGTGGGGACTGTGTCAAAATTATGACTCAGCTGTTGAACTTTTGTAATCATTCAACCAGGTACTTAGTGCCGGTTGAGAAAAAACCGGGTTATTTTCAATCCTGATTAATTCCAGTAGATCCATCTTTTTGAAATGGTCTTCTCTGATTTGGTTCACGTGAAGTTAATCAGGATTAAAATTAAACCGGCTTTTGTGCAACCAGGTCTCTGTGAGGGAAATTTTTGCATTCCTCTGGGAATTAAGCTCAATTCACTGTGATTAGATAGAACATTTCTGTATGAGCTATAAATATTATTATAATTTCTTCTTTCGTGATAATTTTTTTCATGCGTATTTCGAATTCCACTTCAGCTTTTCCGTTAGCTTTCTCACGGACCTGAACCATTTCTTCTTATGGACCTTGATGGACACTTATGACCGATTGACCTTATGGACTATTTGGATACGATAGACTAGTTTAGATTATTATGTTTTTCGTTTCCAGATTTGATGGGAATAAGATCTTTCTTTTTTTAAATTTAACCTGTTATCAGGGATGTGTAGCGTAAAATTATTGTTTCATAATGAAATTTGTACGCAGTGAAACTTGCCTTTCTACTTGTCCTACTACATACGCTTTTTTTCATGATATAGTATTGTGATAGTTGATTTGATGTCTAGTTGAACGACGAATTTGATCATTCTCACTTGGTGAAAAATAGGGATGAAAAAATGATACTTTCAATGGTGTGTTGGTGGAGAAAGTTACTGAATTTATTAGCACTTTTCCCAGAACTCCGGCTGAAGTTCAGATGGTTAGGGCTGAAACCAACCACGGTTACCTGCGTGTTCAAAAACGAGCACTTACTCGTGTATTGTTGAGTCTTAACTCGACGATGGTCTCGAGTGTTTGCTCAAGTAGGCTAGCACCAGCTGTAGACGAGAATGGTCTTCTATAGTAATGAGAGAGCTACTCCAGCATGCTCGCTCTTGCATCTAACAATGGATGAGTGCAACAACAGGTTGTTTGAGATAATGAGCCGACAGAAAAAGGGTTATAAAAATTTAAGATAGAAATTTCCAGGGGAAAATCACGGCTTAGAAAAAAGTTAGTTGAATAGAACCGAGCGCTCGCCCCTGGTGCGGTCTTCACAATGGATGGGTGAGTGTTGGTGCATGCGGGCATGTGTGTGTTCTTTCTATCAAATTGTGGGTAGTAAAAAATACTTTTAAAGTTATCACTATGATGCGTGAGAAAAAATATGTGATGTGACAAGGAATTCATTCTAGTTACAAATTAATATGCTTGTAATAAATTATTTCTAATTATGCAAGATTACGAATGTATTCCAACCTTGAAATGAAAGTTTTATGTGCATTTTATTATGAGTGGATTTTGTGCTCTCAATTTGAAGCTCATTTTTTGCAGGCCGGACACAGCAGTGTCTCCCGGCTACATAGGCCAAACAAGTTATTGACTCTTTGAATGTTTTTAATTTTTGTATTGGTATATGAGTGCATATGCATATAATTATATATTTCCAATTATTGAATTTTAAAAGAAGTTGATGCTTTTTTGAGGTTCAAGTTCATGTGTGTGTTCCTTGAATAGTATGTACTAAGAAATCCTCAATCTAAAAAGTTATCTCTACGATGCGTGAGAAAAAATATTGATTGATTGATTGATTGAGTACTTTATTTATGTAGATTACAATATATACTGGCTTATACACTTATATACAATAGCTTACAATACAGCAAAGTTATAGATGAATTTACATAATATAGACTAAGAAAATAACTATTGAACTGTATATGATATGAAAAAGCAATTTGTAATATAATAACTATAGATAATAATCATATTGTTATGCATCTACATAAATTGGCGGAGCTTTGGACATATCAATGTCCATTCTTTGGGAAGAATATTAAAAATATCCTCCCCACTAACTCTCTACCAAAACGTTAATTTCGTTATTTAAACTAAGGATTTATTTATTAATGGAATATTGTAAAAGTTTTAATCAATATGAATATTGAAGAGAAAAAAAACAGAAAATTGATAAAGTAAAATAATTATATAGGTAGATAAGATCAAATAATTGATTAATAAAATGAAGTAGGCTGAAAGTAGATCAGGGTTATCAAATTTCAGTAATATACAGCAGTATGCAGTGGATAATTGAAATAACATGAGTTTATATAGTATATATATATATATACAATTCGTTCTATAACATGGTTTAAAGGTTTATATTGGTGGAATGGGTGAGGGATGGTTGTCATGTGATCGTTCTAGGGCCGGACAGTTTCAGTCATTTGTTCCAAAATATGTTTTTTTAAAGTCAGGTTGAAGCTCGCTCGGCTCTCGATAGACCTGATAGAAACAGAAAGTGTATTCCATGCACGACAGGCACTGACTAAGAAGGATTTTGTAAAAATAGTAGTTCGATGATTGGGTATCCTTAAAGTACTTTCTCCGGTTCTAGTATGTAAAGCATCTATCCTCCTACCTTCAGAGACAAATTTGAAATCATCTTTAAAATAGTTCGGATTACCGTATTTCAAGATATCTCTAACAAGCTTGACTATTCGAAAAAGCCTCTGATCGGGAAGCTTCAATGTTGAACTAGCAATGTGGGCTGGGGTGATATGATCATGGCGTTGGAGAGAGTAGACGAAACGTAGACAATAATTTTGGCAACGCTGTAGTTTATCATTCAGAGTGACTTGCATATCATTAAGAACAGAATTACAATACATTAAATGTGGGAAGATGAGAGATTGAACCAATAATAATTTAATGTTTCTAGGGAGGATATCGTGCATTTTCTTCAATGCATGCATGGCTGAGAATACCTTTTTACAAGTTTTGTTCACTTGTTCTGACCAGTCAAGAGTATTATTCATAATAATGCCTAAATTTTTAACTGAGCTACAGTAAGGAATGTCATTACCGTTTACACTAATTTTGTGAATCGACTCAAGGTCAATATTGTTTATAAGACGAGAATATCCAATTATAATGGGTTGTGTTTTGATGGGATTAAGCTTAAGGCCATTTTTCTTTGTCCATTCCACTATCGAATTGATATCCTGATTCATTATTCCAACTGTTTCATTAATTTTTGTTATGGGACAGCTTAAATAGATTTGAAGGTCGTCTGCATAAGTATGGAAACTGGAGAATTTGATAATGGAAGAAAGGTCATTAGCATACAAAGTGAAGAGGAGAGGGCCTAAAATTGAACCTTGTGGTACTCCATGCATAACGTTTTTCCAAGTTGACTTTTTGTCACCGACAGATACACATTGTTTCCTACCTAATAGATAGGATTTAAACCAAACTAACGAGTTGTGACTGAAACCAAGAATAGCCAACTTATTCAGAAGGACTGTATGATCAACAGTATCGAATGCTTTAGAAAAATCAAATAGGGTGAGGATGGTGCATTTTCTTTGGTCCATAGCTAACCTTATATCATCAGTGACACGAAGCAGAGCTGTCTCAGTTGAATGGAATTTTCTAAAGCCTGATTGAAAATTATTGAAATTATTGTGATGTGATGTGATGTGACATGTAAATATGTGATGTGACAAGAAATTGTTTCTACTGTAGTTACAGTTATGCTTGTAATAAAGTTTTTCCAATTATTATTGAATTTGAAAATAAGTTTATGGTAGAGAAGTGGATCAATTACACGCTTATTGCTTATTCATATACATGGCTATGATGTTATGTTCAACATGATATGAATAGTTGTAAACAAAGACCTTAAAGCGATATGCATCTTTAAGGTCTTTGGCTGTAAATTAGTGTTGATAATTTTTTGAAGATTTTTTTAACTACTTGAAAGTGGAAAAATTAGTTTGGTCAAATGAAGATATTCTCAAAGAAGGATCCTATGAAGTAAAGAGGGAGCAGTGATTTAATGAAGGTAGGCTAACAGTGGTAATAAATAAAATAGTATTATTGTAGAGCTGTGGTAGAGGGAAATAGTATTTTTCTTCCTTCTTATTGCCATGAACCTGTAAAATTGATATTTTAGAATAAATTGAATAAACTGACTAAGGTTTGACAACACCCATCAACACTTCCTAACATCATATTATTATTAAGTGAGTATAATGTCATCAATGATAAATTCAAAGGATCAACACGTTCTGTGTAAGGTAATCAGAGTTAGAGGGTGTTTACAGAGGAAGCTTCTATTTAATATTTTAATTAAAAACCCCTCTAATAGGCCTGCACTATACAAATACAGAACATTTTCCACTTAAGTCACATTTTAGTTTATTATCACAATTTCAAAAGGCTCATCAACATTGATTTTAATCTAATTTTTATTTTTGTTAGTGTTCTAATTATTTTATTGAGTTTACTACATGCTAAACGACGTGTAGTGACGTGGTAGTTGATGACGAGGACAAAGTTACATCATCTTTTTTATCTTCTGCACATACTGATAAGCATTTTTACAGAAACGAAAAAAAATAAAATCCCAATTCAAGAATGAATGAGTGGGATCAACACTGCAGTTTCCATGGTAAACAATTTTTATCAGAGTTTTGCTTCCTGGATGCTGAATAATATTCTTAGAGAACGTTTAGCAAATTTCAAGAGGCGGAGACAGTGTGTCTGTCACTGACAATGAAGAATAATAACTAAACAACGACTTCAAATAAATAATGTTGCCGGTCGCTTTTGATTGACGGGCACTGAACCGTTTGTTGACCATCAGGAGAGGGAAAATATCCCCAACGGCAGGGAACTTTCATTTCGAAGGAGGGAATTTTGAAGAGCCAAACAAGTGTTGGTCCCGCGCTCGGTTCTCAGTTGTCCAATAGCGTTGCCCGGGAGAGCGTGTCACGATTGTTAGTGGGAACTTTGCCGGCTTATCAAACGTTGCTTTCCTGATCACATGTGAATAATCCAGTTTCCTTTCATTTGATTTCAAGAATTGCTATACAAGTTCCGTTGCTACACAGTGATAGGTTATGACTTTGAATTATTGTTAGCTCAGTGAAACCTGGTGTCTTCAGTAAAACCTGGTTAGTGATTTTTTTCTCTAATAAATTATGTAAAAGGTTTGTTTATTTGTAGTGACAATCACATCGTAGTTAAGTAGAGACACTTTTCTCATGAATAATGTTTTTCTTACTTTTTCTAGGATATTTTCAAAACATAGTTGATTTAGGGTATTTTTTGTTCTAACTTGAATTTACTAATATAGGAAAATTGCTCTTGCATTCATCCCAGTATTTCTAATGAAATTTCTTTTATCACTTCGGTGTCGCACCACTTCCTTATCTAACAATGAAACCCAATTAAGGAAACAGAATAAAGTTTAAAGATCGCTTGAAATATTATTAAATGGTGTCTGGACTCATTATTCATATGAGTCCACATTATTATGAGTCATCTATTTAAATAATTGAATTTGTAGCTTTTTTATTTCCATTTATTTACAATGCAAATGACACTAATGTAATAACATTGAAAGATAAAATAATAAGATAGTCCTTATGCTATTTTTCTTAATTTTTTTTATTAATCTTAGATGGTATCGTAAAATTCTGCGTTCAATGATGAGACTGAATTTTTCAGCAGATAAGGTGAGCCTGCATTCAACGGATAAAAGAAACTTGGATGAATTGATGCATTTGGAAAAGTGTATAATGATAGAAAAGATAGTGTATTACACTTGGAAAAATGTATAAATGAAAAGAGGGGAAATAGATATATGTTATGGAAATAATTTACAATGTTAGCATTGAAATTTGAAATTGAAAAGCTATTGCAACTAGATCATCATGAAGCTGCAAGCAATAATCACGTCCAGCAACTATACCAAACGATAAATTTTACTACTGAATGGTTCGGTATTCCAAACGATTCATTGCATATTGTTTGGATGAGTACTACTCCTATATTGTTGAGCTCATTAACTACAAATCTCGATATTGTGAGTCCATTTTACCGGGAGCGTTAATAATGGACTTCTATTGCATCGTTGTCATAAACTATTGGAAACCTATCTCTATGGAAATTGCTCTTTTGAATATTTGCTTCCAGTTAAAGAACCTTTGAAATAGGGTTCTGTACGGTACAATAAATAATTGAATTCATTGCATGAAATATCGATAGAATCGAATGGAAGGGGAAATTGAATGTTGGAGTTCTAGAGAAGATTATAACTGATACTTCGAATGAATATGATACTATCCGGATACTATGTAATAAGTAAATAGCAATAGAACAGCCAATGTATACAGACCGAACGTAGTAGAATAGACCTTATTTAAACAAGTTAATCTGGCAATGAAATTATAGCTTCTTATTAGTACAGTTTTGGTACTGTAGACCTCCTTGGGAAGCAGTTGTATTCATTCAGTTCATCTTTAAAATTTTTTGAAATACTATCTTCTTATTTACTGTCTCATATTTTTTAAATACAATGAAGCAGTCGTTTGTGCTTGATTTTTCCTAATGATCTATTGCATCATAATCTAATATGAAATAGATTCTCGTGATCTCGATATCTTCAATCCTTCTCTGAATGCTTTTATAAAATCATCAAGAGATTATTTGAAAAATCATTCGTTTCTCATATTTTCCAACATTTTCATGGAATAAAAAGTTTCTTTTTAAATGATCTAAAAGTGCATGATTCAATTGAAGTTCAATTTTTATACAATCAAGACGATTGAAAGACAGCATTTTTGAAGGCAGTTGAAATTGGAAGGAATGATCCAGTCATATGCTTCCAGAAAGTATTGAATGTAATGAATATATACACTCTTTGTACGCTTCATGTAAGTTAGTTATTTACGAATAGGTTAATTTTAATTTTGTTCGTATAATTTTTCGCCGTCCTTATGAATCCTATTAGATCAAACAGATTTCAAACAGATGATATAGGTCAAGTTCCGTTTCATCTGATAGTATTAATCGAACGTCCAAAAATCGATGTGTGTGTAACTGGATTCTATAGTTATTTTCCACATCTCTTGTTAGGCTTGTACGAGTTATGGGGAGGATGATGATTGGACTAACAGTTCCTGTTGAGTTTGAACTAACAGGAAGAGATTTCGTGATTCATGGATGATGCATTATAGCTAGTAGACGGGAGTTAGTCACCAGGCGTTCGTCACTCTTATCAAATCTGAGAAATCTAATGACACTATAATCGCAGTCCTTTACTTTCCTAATTAATAAAACATTTGTGTTGTGAATTCTATTATGAGAGTTCGTCATCTCAAATATGTTGCAACTGTATTTCATCTTAACCTAGGATCTGATCTGTAATGAGTTTGTCTCATCAGCGGAACCTGAATGGTTCGTACACTATTTTGCTTGAATAGATAAATGAATTTTATATAAAGAATTTGAGAGTGATTCATGGATATTCATCTCTCTCAAATGGAAAACTTGTATCAATTCAAACATCTATTCAAAAACTGTTCTTTTCTACAGGAAAATAAATTATAGTCGATTGAAGCCTTCAAATTATAGGCCTACTTCTGTCCATTTGCCAATTGAGATAATAGAATAATTGACACTGTCCAGTTCAATTACGTACAAAGTAGAAACCCGACAAAATAAAAAAATGCACACTATTTTCAGCAGACTTACATCCTTCGTGTACCTCCATACGCTATTATTCATTAGAGAACAATAGCATCAAGTCCTGGTTGAGTTTACCTTGGACGAGCAATTTTTTCCTTCTCCAGCCGAATGTTGTTGCATTCAAATTCGTTTCAATAGGAAGCACGCTTTGGTGGACAATATTATTTTTCTCCTGCATGCAATTTGGAATTCGCATTCTACCCAAAAGTTAATTCAGCTCGTAACTAATTAATTGCATTGCACATTACCTTCATCAACAATAATTGCGTATTTTCGGTCCTATTTGGTGTAAAAAACTTATATAGGCCAGTTGTTCATATAATATTCAAGAAATAATCTTGTTTGGTGTAGTGTAAATAGAACTCTATAGCTGGATATTAGTTAGTCAACCTCCAGAAGATGAAAATTAATGAAAAGTAGCCTTTTTAATTTTGTCATTTCCATTCTTTTCAAGAGTGTAGGCTACTCCTGAAACACTCTTCCACCCTTCTTTTTGCTACATTTCCATGGCTCTAAGCTACACGGCTCATCATCAGGAGAATTTTTAGAACACAATCAAATTTGTAATGTATGATTTTTTTGACGAATACCTACATTTTAAATCACTTATAACTCATCAAAGATTTCTAAAAGAATGAGCTGTCAATGCTGTATAGGTGAATTCACATTACATTTTACATTAATCTGAAGAAACATTGAAAATGCTGATAAGTTCCATACAAATGGTTATTCGCCATTCTCAAACATTCTACGTCAAAAGCGACCTCAGAGGATATTGGACATCTAAATTGACTAAACTGCTCTGGAAACTCCCCATTTCCATTCTCTTGATTATACTGGACAGGGTTTTGTATTTTCGAGATGAAATTCACCTCTCGAATAGCTCATTAGTTTGTTTTTAGGAAAAGGATCATACTAAGATGCATTCCAAGATCAATATAAGTTGTAGAATGTTGGAGAAATCTTTGCTTAAATGTAACACAGTGTAAAGTATGATGAAAAGAGAAGAGAATGAGAAGAAATTGCTAAAAAGTAACAAACGACAGAAATGATCGTTACATCATTACCCAAAAAGTACTTGTAGTTCATAGAAGAGAAGATGCCTGAATGAAGCGTAATTGAATTAATGATGTTGTTGACTAGCAGTTGATTCACCCTAATCAATCTCTTTGAAAATGGGCCAGCTAATTTTGCTGCTGGCTTCTAGAAATATTGCGAAGGACTCTCATACCATCATACAAGAATTCCAGATCAAGCTGAGTATTCAGAGGCGGAATGGAAAAATGAACTACTCTGTGAATGAATATGTTGCAGCCGTTGGTTTGGGAATCACAAGTAGCCTCAATTACGTCACACCAATTGCGAAACTCTGTCCTAAAGATACAGAACAATTTCCAAAGTGAATTTACTCTGACACTGAGCTAATTCCAGAGTGGGAGCGGGGGAATAATGATTGGGAACAAGAGTCAGGTTCGGTGATTGAATTGGATATTAATACGTGAGTAAATCTTGGATTTGGGAGTTTTACAAGGTGCGGGTGAGTGGAGAGTGGCCTTGGGAGAATTATAACAACACTACTTCTTTCATCTTAAGAAGAACCAATACAACTCAAAACCAAATAGAGATGGAATGAATATTTTCTCAAATAGTGAGAAGCATGTTTTATAAAAATGTTATAAAAATTAAAATTAGTTTTTGAGAAACATCTATGAAAATTGTTAAGCGATTCTATTGAAATTAGTCTTTGAGAAGAATGCCAAAAATTCTGGATTATGAAGTTAGTAGAGTGAAGTAAATTGAGGTTAGTATTTTGATAAAAATTCAAATTTTATCGTACAGTCTTTCGAATATGGCTCTCAGAGTAAGAGAAAATCAAATTTTCACGTCTAAAGGCCTATGCATTTTTAAAATGTTGTTTGAACAATTCATACAATTTTTATTACCTTCACGAGTACGGTAGATGAGGAATTACTCTATAACTCAACCCTTACAGATTACAAAAACTTAAACCTAATTGTCTTTAGCAATGTACATTTTGCATTATTTTCATCATTAGCTTTTAAACCACTTGATACCGGTATCTCCACCCAGTATTTAAAGCATAACTAGACTCAAACTCAATTTTCGTGAGTTCAGGGTATACAGCCTTTTTCACATATCGAGGGGACAACATTTCATGCGTGAACGAACAAAGCGTGATTCATGCATGAGTTGACGTGACGATGGCAGTTGTCACGTGATTAGAACTGACATGAGAGTATAGTGTGAGATTCATTTTGAATTGATCTCAACAGTCTCTACACTATCATTTTCTCATTCAACAAATGCTGACAGCTTGAAGTGAATCTCTTCACAGCAGCACAAAGCAGTATTCTGGATGTACAACAACAGACGCTTCCCGTTCAACCAATGGTGACAGCATGAAGTGAATCTGACTGTTGTAACTTTGAATCTAGATTGGTGGTGGACTACTCGATCACACACACCCTACACTGCACTGCACTGCCTACATGATTGTACAACGCATCGTTGGCTGGTTGTAATCGACGTTCTATGTAAATGCTGAAAGCTTGTCGGTTGTTTGACGAGCTGTTGGACCGCTGTGTGACAAGCAACAGCTATTCGCAATTATTCGCCAATGAAATTGAAATATTCGTTCATTGATTCATTAATGTTTGGGGCTTGGATTGTTGGTGAATATAGGATTGGTAGGATTTTGGAGAAATTCTTGATGCAGTTATTCCAACAACACTATGACTGAATAGACAACTTGGCAATGTAAAAGTAAATAATAATAATAGGTAATGGTAAAAATAAAGTGTTTGGGCTTGGATTGTTGGTGAATATAGAATTTATAGGGTTGTAGAGGGATTCCCCTGTATTTATACTACTACTATGACTTGGGATGGAATATTCTGTAGACAATACAATATGACAATAAATGTTTATCTCTTTTCTGTAAAGGGCTACTTTTATAGAAATAGAAAGAAAAATAAAAATCTTAGTACCCTTTTTGAAATATTAATGTGATTGAATATTTCAAAAAGGGTAATAAGATTTTTATTTTTCTTTCTATGACAATATGTTATTTCATTGAATGAGTGGAGAATAGATGGCCCAATGGATTCAATTGTGGAATCATCGATTTGACTCTTCAGGAATCATGCTCTTTTGATTCACCTGTATCGATCATCCTCTTGATTCGATTGGATGCGCCTCTTGATTCACCAGAATCTCTTAATCTCATCTTCCTAGCTCTGAGTACACCTGAAATAGGAAGAATCATTTGCGGAACGAATTATATTTTACAATAAATCTGATAGTAAGCTTTTCAACATCCGATAGCTTCGCTCTCGTATTTTGATTTCGACATCGATGTCACTTGTTATTCACTATCAGGCTTAGGTTCTATTTACCTCATTCAAGTTCCCCCCCCCCCCCAAAGGCCCTCCCAAGATTTGATTTTGAAAATTCCCCCCCCCACAGTATTCCAAAAACACAGTCTGCAACTTCAAGCACCCTCCCCTCCCATGGGTATCCCTGTTAACAGTCTTCTTAAAAGCACTATTATATTGTATTTATTCAGCATAAATAATAATTCATTCGGTAATGCCTTCGTATAGCTCAATCGTATGAATCAATTCATTATTTTCAATTATTGGTACCCCAGAAAGTTATATTTTTTGTCTATTTTATTTTCATTCCTTCCTCTTTGGTTAACAGCCGTTGGTAGCAACTACTCTCCATGCCTCTCTGACATCCGCCATCCTTATAAGGTCTCTGTAATTGGCACATCTCAGATTTTCTGTTGTTCTACGTATAATAAACTATTCTCACGTATCATCCTAGAATCTAGCAATAATCTTCAGTTTATCAAAAAACTAACTAACCAATCCAACAACACTTCCGGAATTTTTCAGTCTGAAAATCAATGTAAGCATCCCCATTTGTTCCATGTTTTCAATCGTGCAAATCGTGCTGTGTCATTCGAAACGCAGCATCACTTGCAAATTGCAATCTCGAAAGTCACGTACTTTCTATGCAAACTGTTCAATTATGTATTCAAAAGCTCAGTTGAAACGTGAATGTGACAGAGCATTATGAAGCGACAAAGACTCCGAATAATTTTAACTAAGGTCTATTCACTGGCAGGCCGGCTTGGTGACATTTGCGTTCTCACTCTGTCACATTATTTTGCATAGTGTTCATTCACTCACTCAAGCTTTGCGTCAAACACTTTTCAGGTGTTGAAATGAGTCACTTGTCTGTGGCTATGAGTGGAATTATAATAATTATTCTACAAATAGCGCTATTAATCTTCGCTATTATTAGAAAACAAGTCATTCGCCAATGCATTAGAAGTAAACAAAACTTTGTAAAGGCTCTGATTTTACTGAAGGGAAACTTTTCAGCAATTTCAAATCAAAATTGAAATTTTGCTATCATGGTTTTCCAGAAAGTCTTGAGGAAATACTTTAATAGTATCCCTATTAGTATTGATCATGATTCTTTGAAGTGTTTCTAGGGTTAATGTTGACACAGTTTAACCTGACACGAAATTCATTGAAAGATATCTTTCACTCGAACTGAGACAACCTGTTTTTCCGCACTCAAACTGCTTCCGGTCATAAGTAAGAGAGAAACATTTCAGTTGATAACTGAGAGAGAGTAGTGAGTACAGTTTATCAAAATTACGTCATGGTTCTAGAGAATTCCAATTGATTTACTCAAGAATAATTTACTGTAATTACAATTATTATTAATAGTGGATAGAGTTCTAAAAGACTAAAAAATTGTCAAAAAACCACAGATTTATTGATACTTAGAAAGACCGGTTTCGGTTATTACACCATTGTCAAGCTCTGATAAACTGAAAAAAAAATAAAAATAGTGAATTACTGTAATGATTTATTCATAACATAAAAATAAATTTGTAGAGATTTGAGTGGAGTATTTTTGTTTTTAATTAGTTTTTAAATATCAAAATTGAAAATTTTTCGTTTAGTCATTAGTTTTGAAGTGGAAATTGGACTTTTTGAAGTGACAAGTGAAATCTTAACCTCATCCTTTTCTGAAACTTTTATTTGTAAAATTGGGAGAAGACAGTTCTGGACTATGTCTGTTGTCTTCTCCCAATCATATTATATATTATAATTATGATTTGTGATTGTCAATTGAATAAATAAATAAATAAATAACGTTATCTGATTCTAATAGCCCATTACCCTATTCTACTCTACTGATATTCTCTATCATACCATCCATACAGGTTTATCACATACATCGATACAGTCCCATTCATAGAGTTTTATCAATATTTTCAAGCTCCTCTATTGTGCATAATTCTCTCTTTTCCCGATGCTCATTTTAAGATTACTCCTTTTATCACTATTTCAATATGTATCTGATCTATTCTCTTTCCAATTATTAGTAGCGATTTGTTTCAAAAGTCACGATTCATTTCTCAGGGATAACACACTCTAAATACATGTTGTGGTAAAGATTCTCGACGCATCCCAATAATTTTGTTTATACAGGGGTGAAACCCCCTTCCCTAAGATCAATGACACAGCTACCCCAAATTAAGGGAAACCCCTCAAGATTTGTTTTTGAGCACCCCCACCAAGAATTTCTAGGATACAGTCCCCAACTGTACAACTCTCCCACCCCTCTGTGGCATCCCTGATTTATGAAATCCGTTTATGCACTCATTTCCACAATTCATGAATTTTTATTTCAGTATACTCTTCCCAGCCGTGCATCAGTTCTTTTCTTCTTCAACCCAGTTGCAAGTCATTCACCCGATGAAAATCTTTCAAAAATATTTTATCTTGAGAATGAAAACGTTCTATTGTAGTTTTCCCAAGTTTCTTTTGAAGTTGAGTGAGGTTTGCTCAGTGCATATTTCAGTGCTTGAACAGAGCCGATTCATCTGTATGTCGAGTACAAAGAAATACAAAAAGGCAGAGGAAAAAACTTTTTTAATTTTGCAACACCCGTCATTGTAGCCGGCTTCCCTTACAACTTCTTTCATCCAGCAATTCTTATTTTTTCCATTCTCCCCACTAGTCTCTCTATTCAATCAAAACCACTCGCTTCAGAAATATTATTTATTCAACTCTTTCTAGTTCACAACAAAATCATTATCCTCCTAGTCACCCTAAAAATGTTCCGTATCCGATCAAGAGAACGAACTCATTCTTAGAACTGTGATTTCATCCACAAACAGTTCAAGCTAAGCCACAAGCTTAGAGAGGAGCGAATGATTGTGCGTTCTACCGGGGAAAAAGATGAATGAAAAATTCACAAATGACTGAATGAGAGATTCTCATTAGAAATAAGAAACTCACTCTAAACAGGAACAGGAAAGAGGAAATCAATGTACCTAGAATACATTTTATTCTGGTATAATACATGCGTTCTAGGTACATTGGAGGAAATATTAGAAAAATAGTCTATGAAACTAGGATATGAACCTGGTATCAGATAAAAACAGGAATATTAGAATAAAATGTGACAATTTTCCAACATTGGTTTCCAATGGTCTTATTTTCCTTAATATAATATAATATTTTTATTGTGATATTCTGATTGTTATCCGAAGTGAATGTTAGGATGGACTAGCCTAATTGAAGTTTGAGATTGAACTTGGAGTATTTTTACTGAATCATTGTTATTAGTGTCATCAAGACTGTTAGTGATCAAATCTTGACCGGATAACTGGAAGTTCCAAGCTGCATGAGCCAATATTTCCTTCCTGTCTGCGATAGGCTTCCATGATCCACCTGTTGTGGCTACTCGTTAGTAAGGCGGGCCATTCCAATGTGGCCTAATAGGCTCAGACGTAATTTGATACGTGTGCTGTGAGACCCCAGGCGGGCTTCCGGAAGTCGATCCCCCCCCAAACTCAATCGAACCCTTCCCCCCACCAAAAACGGAAATAACGGCAAAGACCGACGGCGACACGCGTGTTCACAAATCATTATTGAAAGGATATACACAGCGGGAGAAGTTGAATTGTTGGGCCTATTTACAGTAACAAAACTATTGTGAAGCACAAGTTTTTCTTACCGTTAATTCCCTTTCTTATCAATATCCTTCCATTAATTTTGTATTGCTGAATTTCGAGAAATAGAGTATGTCTTTATGGAAAATGATTTGCTTTTTCTTTTCTCTTCTTATATTTTCCTATCATGTTTTAGTAAAATATATATTCTGGGTGGGGGGATCAGAGTAAACAAGATGACTCTGATGATAATGATTCTAAAGGTGCGTACAGATATACGCGCCGCGAACATGAGCAATTCACTTTTAATCAGCTGACTATATCTGTATTTTTACAGAAACGGTAAGATACAGATATAAAAAGCTTGGCATCAGCTGATTAAAAGTGAATTGCTCATGTTCGCGGCGCGTATATCTGTACGCACCTTAATACATTCATAGTATCCCCTGTTTGATCGTAAGAGGCGACTAAAAGGGGACCCTCTTCTTCCAAAGCCCTTATTCCATAATAAGATTTTTTATTAAAACTCTGTATTCGACTTCTTCATTACTAAGTCGTGATGCTTAGGTAACTGAATTCAAGAGTTTGTGTATATTGAATGTTCTATTAATTTATCATTTTTTGTAGCAATAGATAGACATTTGCTGAATTCAGTAGAATATGAATGTACTAACAGGGCTACTATCTATAGAAGGAAGCTATTCCAGTAAATTATAAAAAAAACTTGATGAAGAAGAACCTAGGTGAGAGATCACTGTAGAGTACGAGGAATATCGTATCTCTTCCTCATGAAGCATCCTTCCAAGTGTCGGAGAGAATTTGGTACTCTGTTGAAGGTATTTTCCTTCCAGAACATTGTATGTTTCTTCATCCATAACAACTCATTTTTGACTCACCATTTTTCTCGATCTCATTCCACTAATATTTATTTCCTTGTCAGTCTTATTTCTGATTTCATATCCTTAATAAAAACTCTTTGAATCATCACTTTTCTGAGAATCATTCCTTTCTAATTCGTATTTAAATCCATCACTGCTAGTGGGAAAACAAATATCATGGCTTGGCCAAGAAACGATTTTTGCGTCCTCTGTTGATCCTTCCAATTTCTACCAAAAACATGAAGAAACTAAATGGAAGAAACGATGAAAGATCTTGCAATTTGCATTCATATTATATGACCAAACTTTGAGCTCTTTGTGAAATTCCAAATGTGAATAGATTAAACAGTCGAGGTTGACGATAAAGCTCTCTATTTTTCAACTCCGTATCCTTGTACAAACTCTACGCTACTTGATGTTTTGCAGATGTTATCTTACACCTTCATTCTATACTATCTTTCAAAATCTGATGTTTTCAAAATACACCACAGTGAACCGCAAATAAGGAGCTTGATAAATTCAAAAATATTGCCCTGGAGCTGCTTTTAGATATAAATTATTCATCAATCCTTTAAAAAATGATGAGATGTAGAAGACCTGTTTTTAAGTACACTTACATCCTCCATAGTGAGAGTTTTTCAACTGACAACATTGTTTGAATGATGAATATTGATGTAATCTATATGGAATGCTGACAGTTTAAAGTGAATTTCATTACCAAGCAGCTCATCAACATAAATCTTATGAATGCCCCTATTAAACAGCAACAAGTTGATGATCATGTTCTCGTCATACTGATCAAATAATGCTCCCCATTTAACCAATGCTGAAAATTTAAAGTTAATCTCACCATAACACCTCAACGATGAGAAACCCAATCCTTCGCCTAACTCTCCACTCAGATCTTCCGACATAAGATCTTCGACATTACTTTGCAGTCAAGTTTGTAGTAACCTTGTAGTAACGCTCGTGCGCCTTCAATCGAGTTTGCACAAATTTCGAACGTAGCGCAGAATCCCTCGATTTCCACACGGTGAACGCGCTTGGCATCAAAATGGAGATAAATAGTGCTTTAACATCCCCTCCCCTTCGGTCGTGGGTGCGTGGTGAGGAAGAGTTTAGCGAAAGTGGAAGAGACGACAAAATTGATCTTCTATCTCGCTCGGTTCGTCGCCTCAACTGGGTAACTCATCGACTTAACGAGGTTTCAGTTGGGTTGGAGACAGCTCAAACTCCACACTGTAAGTGCTAGAGACTTCGTCGCCGATTTCAGTTAGCACCGAAGAAACATCGTATAAGATCCATCGATAGTTTGCAGGCTCAACCCGAAGAGAAATTAATGTGAATGAAGTTGGGAAAGTCTTGTCTATCAGGAGCTAAGTCCGCTTGATTTTATTTTATACATTTCATGATACAATTCGAATAAATACATTTGAATAAAAATAAATTTCCAAAACGCTATTTCAAAGACCGGATAAGGCAGTCATGACTATACCGTGGAAGAAGAAGAAGAAGAAGACATTATATGATAGAGTAATCTAATGCATAATTATTCATTAGAGAAGGACCAACAGGCTTAGGCCAAAATTGTCCTTTTTCCGAATTGTGATGAAAGTAGTTCTCACACTATCTCTCAGGAGAGCAAAAACTGAATCAGGAAATATTCAATACACTTGAATAAAAGGGACCATTTCCATACGAAAAAAATAAATAGGAAAAATGCTACTTGCTTGTAATGATTTGAAAGACGCTTTCAATGTAGCCCTACCGTACCAAAATCTTATTTCAGTCGATTTGGAGTAAGCCAGTTTCATGAAGTAACTGAAACTGAAATGATGCATTTGAAAGTGATGTACAAATTTACGTGATACGTATTTATGAAGTAATGGATGTGATACATACAGTATATCGGAAAGCAGGGAAGTTTTCAGACTCAATAATATAATGCAATTATGGTAAAAAGGGACTACTCTTCTAGACTTTCGTTCCAGAATGTTGCTCTTTTTGTCAGACCAGTTGCCGCAGTGTATTTTTTCTCTTTCAGTAGCATTGTTTTCAAAGGCCTGGCGTTAGCCACAAAATTAATTGAATTCTACGCAGGCTAACAAGACCGCTGCTGTAGGTTGTTACGAATAAAGCCCAAATCCAAATCCAGGCCATCCTGTATTTGCGAGTCTGCTGAATACATTTGGTAAATGAAGCTTATTCACACTTCGGCCGTGAGTATGATGACGCTTCCCAACAAAAGAGCTAAAACCTAAAACCTCATTCATCAGTGTTGCGGTCTTCAGCGGTGAGGTTTAATGTTATTCAAAGCGATTGCATCACTGCTTAATGAAGTTGGTTTCATCTGTTTCGAAAAAAAACGTTTTTTATACTACTACTCGTAAGATGTAACGTGTTCAAGCGAGCAGTTAGTGAATTGGATGTTATTCATATTATAAATTGAAGAGAGCAAGAAGTGTTGAATCCCGCATCCAATCTCACACTTTAATAAAGTAGTTTAGATTCTTCATTCTAAGTAGATTTGTACTGTACCTTCATGTTATAACTCACCAATAGAACATGATTTCAGGTACATGAAATCTTAAGCAGCATACTTCTATGAAGTAGTCTAGATTCTCTATTCATTCGAAGTAGATTTGTACTGTACCTTCATTCATTAAAACCCTCCAATCGAACAAGAGTCCAGGTACATAAAATTCAAAGCATAACAATAATTCTTTTTGATATAAATAGAGATAAAAATCGAAGTACCCTTTTTAAAATAGTTTACTCATTTCAATTCAATTCGTTTATTTCCACTTGTCATAACAATACATGTAAATATATTTCACTTTAACAAAATAAGAATTACATTCTACATAAAAGAGTACAAAAGAACATAATTGATTGAGTGGGATTCCCCATTGATAATGGCATTATATAGCCGAAACATGTCGTGAGTAAACAATTTTGAAAAGGGTACTTGGATTTATATTTTTATTTATATTCAAAAGCAGCTTTAACGGAAAAAATACAACCTAATTTTATTCCATATAATGTATAGGCTACATGTATAATGTGAAATAATCGGTTAGATGAGTTCACTCAGCCACGGTCAAACTTGATGGACGAAAGTGCAGCCAGAGAGTATGGAATGTAAAATTACATTGATCTATCCTCACTGAGTGCAACCAACAAAATTGGAGTTTGAAACTTGATTTGATCAGGTTGTTGATCTGATTTGAAACTTTGATTGTTGAGTTCTTTCAATCACACTGCAATATCCATATTTTCAAATCTATTACTTTCTAAGAATAATTTCCACATAAACTTATAAGCTTCCGTGAGGAATGTGATGAAATAATCAAACAAACTGTCAAATTGAATACCAACATTCAGAGTCGAACTGCAAAATATTTAATTGTACAAAACCAGAATGTTCATCATTCAACTCATAACAATTTACACACTAGAACATTACAAAAAGTATATATTTCAACACTTCCATTCATAATGAAAAATGATCTCCATTGTGAAGTTGAGACGAATGAATGGAAAGTAGCATCATGTGAAATGGAGCTGAAACTGAAGAGGCAATGAAACTGTGACCCTGTGACCATTTTTCCTCTTTTCTATGAAGAAAATCAGATTGATGGCCCCTCATAACTCATGACTCGGTTTCAAAGGATGCCATAATATTTTGTAGTCTACTGGAGCGTGTGCAGCCAGGAACAAACGTGAAACATTAGTGTGAGCTATAGTGAACTGTCATCATCGGTTGAATAAGGAGCACTGATGATATTTATGGGGGATGCTGACAGATTGTGATGAATCTCACTGTACCTACTTTAGTTTAGAATGAACACCATCACACGACCCTGAACTTGAATAGGATACTTGACACCGGGCCCTTCCCATCATGTTTTTTCTTGTACCATCATTGTTATCATCAAAAGATGCTGTAGTGTTATGAGCAATATCACCTACATCTCGTTTTTTTACTGCATCCATCTACCATAACTTTTTGTAGTCGAGTGTCCTTGTACACACCCCATATTTTCTCATTTCTATACCCTTTTTGTATTCTATGGTATTTGTATGGTATGGCATTTGTATCTATGGGACTTTGTATTATATCAGGATTTGATTTCATCTGAAAAGCATCAGGCTAGCCATTCACATTCAGCTTCAAGAAGTTTAATATAATAACAAGAAAATCATTTTTTGATGTTTTTTTCCATTCTGTTAGTATAACCTTGCATACAAGAGGAATCCAGGGTTGTTCACGCAAGATGGTCTTTTTAATCCAACCAAGAGGGTCATCGTCATTTGAAATTATTCAATCGACTAAGGAATGAACTTGGATAAACCTTTAGGTATTCTTCATTGGATTTTATAATTTCATGGAATTAGAATTTTTGTAACAAAATCATTTTATAATTTCTAATATTTTTCTCATCGTATTTCATGACTTTTGGATGAGAAACTCAAAACCTATTATTGTCTTTGAATTTGAAATCTTTGTTGATCAATATTATACAAAGATTCAACAGCCCAACCATCTTTATTTCTTTAGAGATAAAATCTTCAACTAGTCGTAATTCGTAGTGATCATCTAACACCCTGCTCACCATAAAATGTTTGCTTTGCCGGGTAGAGAAAGATTACGAGTTCTCAAGGAGCCTTCACACATTCAGATTACAAATTAATGTGTGAGGACTCTCATAAGATCCAATGGTATTCTTCTTCAGTCTAGCAGAGCCTTCCATTGAAAAGATATGTTATTCGATAATAAGGCTATATCTTAGCTTCTTCCGATCAACATTCAACAATACATAATCCAAGCAACATTCATAAATACGGCACTCAATGTTTGTATTTTGTGAAGATCCTCAACACAGACATCATACAAAATTTCCCTTCAAAATTCATTCATTGATGTTCCACTTCTCTGAAAAATGATTAATGATGACTTATGTTGACCACCACTCAAACTTGCGAATATGGCACACTTCATAATGGATAGTTTCACACATCTCCTACTGTAAGATTCACTTTAAACTGACAGTATCCCTTATAAACAACACCAATGGTCTCCATTCAACAAATGCTGATAGTTTTAAGTGGGATTCTGTCTAGATAGATTCACTTTCCACTGTCATCATTCCTTGAGAGATACTATTAATGATTTTCATTCAAACAATTCTGCCAGTTTTAAGTGAATCTCTCTCTCAAGTCCTTGAGAAAGATTAAGAGCCGACATTTATCAGTGGTTTAGTAATCAAACGGCTGTTTGGCCCACATCTGCGTTAAAGAAGTGTAAAGTAGGAAAAGTTTGTATGGCTGGACGCCAACTGGATGAAACTGTTGAAATAAAAATCGGTAACATTTTGAAGACCACAGCCGCTGCAGTTATTCTTATTCATACTTTTACCACGCTAATTGCGTCAGAGGTTTTTAAAATTGTATCGTCCGCTTTATTTCACGCAGCATCCACCGCGAGTCAAGGGGGTACTGGAGGTTGGAAACTAGTTAGTAGTTTTGGAGAAATTTGTCAGAGTTGCAATCAAGAGTACTCATGAAGCCAACATGATATACTACTGAGATTGAGTAGGAAATATTCACAAAATAATAGTAATAATAATGTTTTGATATTCGAAAATATAAGTGATTATTCTTTCGACAAGTTAGTCATCTTGACTTTACATAGAATGAATTTGTTGTTATTAAAGTGAGAAGTTAAGAGAATGATTTTAACTATTAATCACGGTTAAACATATTCAACGTGCATTTTGTTGATAGATTTATTCTAAAAAACGTCTTTTATCTCTGATTCTAGTTTTTGGAAATAGGCCTACCACCTATTACCTGGAGGACATCTGTCTGAATCCCAACTAAATCATGAAGTCAATCTTTTCTTAGAGTACTTAGATATAATAATTATCCATCCCATCTCGTTCTTTTAACTCCAGATCTGGTGTACTTGGCTGACTTCACATAACAGAAAAAACCTGCACATCAAGTGATTGCAAGTCGATTAGGGTGTGTTGAGTCAAGCTACCTAGCAGGCTGCTTGCTGGGAGGCTGCACTTCCTTTTTCAGGCTGGGGAAGGAAAAGGTCTGACAGCCCAACAGTTTTGTTCTCAACGCTAGACAATGCTGACACAAAAAGTCCAAAGTAATAAATCTGAACCGATTCTAGTTTCCTGTTTCCCGTGCAGCAGGATCTGTCGCCATTGTCGGATTGTGTACTGAGCATGTTCAGATGCAATCAATTTCCTTGGAAATCTCAGGTAAAACAACTATTTTCAAAGTTTGTCTATATATTTCCTTGGAAATCTTAGGTAGAGCAACTATTTCAGATGTGACTCCACATATTTTCGTGAAAATCTTAGCTGTTTTAAATGTGTGAGTTGAATTCATAAATGGAGAGGAAATCCAGTCTCTTTTAGTAGCAATTGCTCTCAACCATGAATAACTTTGATCATTTTTACTGAAATATCATCAGCCAGCTTTCGTGGGAATTCAAGCTAGGAGGATACTATGTCCAATCAGTACACATTTTATTGTATTCATATCTCAGTAGCAATATTCTTGGTTACTCATATATTTTGTTATTGGAACGATCTCGATGAGCTTAGAGGAATTTTAACTTAATAGAGGTATTTCAAACGCTACTCATTTCCAGCTCTTTTATACGTTACTTTAGAAGGTAAGGGAGATTGTAGTGTTACTGTATTTCCCAACTTCATATATAGTGAAGTCCGAGGCTACTGTTGATGCTTTGTGGTATTGATTCCTTTTCATGTTTTTAATTCCGAATTTTTGTTGAATTGGTGTGCTCTGTTTGTAAGACCACGTTGAATCATTAGTTTTTGATTCTCATAAAACCGAACTTCATTCAATTTGATAAAAAAATATCATGAGCTCTATATCAAGCGAAAGCCTTCCTTCCTCATTACGCTGAAGGTATTCTCTGTATATATTATGTTCTGTGTTCTGTGGTATGTGAGATGTGGTGTAAGATAGAGCTTTATGAGAATGATTTAACTTCTTATTCATATTGCATATCAGAAAGTTCATAGCACAAGATAAATCCCCATAAACAGAGGTCAAACTTTATTAGACTAAAAATACATTCTAGTATACATCAGTGTTAGTGTATATAACGAGCATATATCTCGAATGACCAGATACATTGAAATTCATCTCCAAGTTACGAATACTCGTATAAGAAATATAGTCGTATTCATGCGAGTGTAAATCATACCAAAGTGCTTGGAATACTCACTTACCATTAACAAGTGAAACTTATTCTACAGATCCTTACATAAATACAATCCAAACAAAGTTTTCCATTATGAACTATACAGAACGTGCTGACACATGAGGACATGAGGAGCTAAGAGTAGTAGTAGTGTAGGGAAGGAGAAAGAGAGAGGATATATTGGATGTAGAGAGATTGAAAGAGAAAGTAAGAAGGGTAGTTGCTGTAGTTCTCCAACAGATGCAATTTGCATGACAACAATGTTGTCATTGTAGTCGATATCAATAAAGGCAATCTTTGTCCAAGGCGTCATAACAACAATCATCACAACAGAAATAAGTACCTACATGGGGACTCCCATCCAGACTGGAAAAAACATGACGACGGCAGAATCAAGTGGGCTACAAAGTTTAGCATCTACAAATATGGGGTCATACATTATTAAAGGACAGCCAATGCTATTGAATGGGGCTCAGGAAGCAAGGGGAACAAATAATAAAGGAAGGATGAATATTATATGAACGAATCTGAGCGGAATAGTAGGAGTATAAGGGAAGGTCAAGGGTTGAAATTGAATTTCAAAGGGCTGAGTGCCTGCGAGGGGTTAAAGCCACCGGTTATTATAGAATTTTCAAAATAAATCCTTTCGAAATAACAATATCTGCACCCCATACAGTACCGTCAATCATATCCACCCTTTCTCAACTCTCTCTCTGTCTAAGACCACCCATGAAAATTAATTCAAAGTGTGTCTTTTTAATGCTGCTTCTATTGTTATATCGAGAGCAAGAGAAAGGGTGACTCGAAGTCGTACTAGAGAATGGAAGGACTGCTGTTGGAAGAGGGAGCTGTATTTATTACTACAAATAACTGTCATTATGTTGTTAGTAGTTCTAGAGGAGACGCGAATGTTATTGATCTATCAGCTCCAGATTGTTGGCTGCAGTTCAAGATAATAATAGTGTTTTGAACCAAAAATGTAACAGACGCTTTTATAGCTTTTAAATTACAGACGTTTTACTACTTCATTCAATCTATTCCGAAATAAATTTCTTAGTTTGTATTTAGTTTTGTTACATTCAATAAACAATATTAGATTGTCATTGTTGACATTTTAATAACAAACGTCGATTGAGATCAACCTCATTTCCCTTATAATTCCATTGAACAAATAATAGTCAAGAGCATTCTACATAGAATATTCTTCTGGAATAACTTATTCTTATATCAAAAGAAATGTTACATTTTCCAATTTTCAATATAGTTTTCAAAGTTGCAAGAACCTTGTTCTTTGTTTAGATATATTGTTGAATCTCGATTGTGTTCTATTGGTTTCCATTATTGAAAATGGTAGTCCATCAGGTTCATGAATCCATACCAAAACATACAGTAATCGATCCATACATCCATTACAGAAATCCATAATAATATTCAATATATTTTTCCATCAAGAAGAGACCACAAGTCAAGATGGAGTAGAAAACCTTAGCTGTTCGCTTGCTCGGCTGAAAATCACTGTTGAAGTCGGATTCCAATACCTATCAGTATCAGTATCAGTGACCGGGACAATGAAAATATGATTCCCATGAATAATTATTGTAATGGGACTATCCTCACTCTGGCCGGCCGAGCTAGTATGAATAGTCCCATTTGAACTCATGCGAATAATATTCTCAATGCTGTACCGGACATATTCACTGATAATGATACGTCGGAATCCATCCACAGAATTTGAATCATGGATCAAGATAATACTCAAGAAGAGATATGCTTTCGAAAAGGTTGATTTGAAGTGATAACTATCCAATAGTGTAAACACACATTGAGAGAAGTTATTGCAAACCACTTTGAAGAAACAAACTATTTTCAGTGTTTTAACTCTCCATGAATAGTTCCAGCAAAGAATCACACGCCACAAGGTCGACTGCAGGCTATTCAATGGAGAAGCCCTTTCTGTTGTTTTTCGGGGAAGCGGATACCACATGTTCCCCAAACATCACGGCAATGTCACTTCCCGCCAAAAAACACGCACCTTTTCGAAATTCGAAGCCCCAAAGGACCAGGCCAGGACACTGATTTCGTCCTTGTCACATGTTCTCCTTTCTCTTCCTTGTTTCTGTTATTTTTTCTCCCTCATCGTTATTTTCCCGCTGGCCCGCATGAATTCAAGGACCGAATATGTGAATCTTTCCTGCTACGCTTTGGACGCATCTGGTGTTCGTCTCTTGTTAATGGTAGTCAACAAACAGACCTGTTGTTTCTTCTTGACCTGGATAGCAAAGCCGTTGAAATTCAGAACCAGCACTGTGATTGAGTGGCCAAATTAGCAACATCAACCCGTTTCGTTGGGATGGTGACCCAAATAACCTGAGAAAAAATGCTTGAATAACTTCATATCAGTTTGTACAACTCTATTGACCTGTCATCGTGCAGACATCATAAACCCTACTTGATGCAAGCTGCAGCATATCGAACAGGATAAATTAATTCAACTATTATTCCATACAAGAAAAGTTTTAAAAAAATTGTCATACAAGAAGCGTGTTGATGTGGAAGAGACACAATACAAAATAGACATTATCAGATTGTGTTCAGTTGCTTGTTCCAAACAGAAATAAAGTTACTTATGACCCTCCAATAATAAAACGCTAACAGGATTTTAGTCTTTGAACTTCTCTCTTAACCTTCTAACTTACTCATACTCACTCTTCTAAATTTCATCAGACTCGAGTAGTGGAAAGTTGCATTTCTGCACTACTCCTAGGTTAATTCTTGATCATGTTTTGGAACATTGCTCAGATTGAAGATAATCATTGAATATTCTGGCTTATAACATAATTTCAACAGAAAAGAATCAAACAAGTCTTATTTTTTATGAAAATGAAGTATGAGTATAAAGAGATAAGCCTGAATCGATCATGAACAATTTAAAAAACATATTTCACTTGAGATAAAAAGACAAAGAAATTGTCATAAACCATAATAGGTTCTTAGTCATTTTCTTAGTCTTTTTATTTAATATGAATAATTACCACAATATCAACTTCTCAACTACACAAAAAAAATTTCACTTTGACGAATTTTAAACGAAGGTCCAGTGAATCACTACTTCTTGAAAAAATATTTTAACAATAAATAAAATAATGTAACACATGGAAAGCTTCTGGCAATTCTCCTACTTGAAATAATTGTAATTGAATATTGTATTGCAATCTCAGTGACGGAACATTTTTAAGTGTGGATAATCTAGTGTCAAATAGATTTCCAGAAGCTCGATTGAATAAAACTGCAGCACCAGTTACGATGGAATATCAAGGAGCCAATGCCTAGAAAGTCTCTAGTAGTTTAGTAGGCAGAGGCAACGATAACAAAATTGTTAGCCGTCGAAAACTAATAGAAGCAGTTTTTCATCGATTAGAAAGTGACTGGACGATGGAGACAGAAGTGAACAGTGGACAGTGGACAAGGGAGGACAATGTCCTGCCCAAAAAGAAAAGTGACGGGAAAAAATGGGAACCACATCACGGGTGACCAGTCAGCTGCCGACCCGGCTCAACTGCCGGTAGTTCTCGATTATATAAAAAGACGCTCAAGCAAGATGGATGGAGGAGCCTTCGAGTGGAAAATAATAGAGTGGTCGTCTGCTGCAGAGATGACACTCTCAACAACGGTCGGCTGCAGAAAAGGGTGCTAAACAAGATCAGAGGGTAGAGATACGCTAATGGAAAATGCTGAAGATTCACTAGATAGCGATTTGTGGCTTTTGTGAGGAACTGTGTTGCATAACAGGATAGGAAAAAATGAATGCAGCTAATGTACTTGCATTAGAAAAAAAAACACTCAGCCTGTACTACTGGCCAACTGGGGTTGAAAAATAATGTCCTCATCGTTCATCCAAAATTTGCAGATCCATTTGTTGTGAAAAAATCAATTGACAATTGAATTATGATTCAATGTAAGTTCAACCCTGAAAACTGAGCCGTATTATACAGATTATACTCGAATTATCAACTACAAACTTATCTTGTCAAATCAGAAAAATTGTTTCGTGTTTTGCATTCAACTGAACTGCATTTTGAGTAGCGCTACACACTACAATATGTTTACTATAATAAAATCATCTTGCTGAATGTCTTTCTAGCTGAGTGGTCTCAGTGACTTTTATTGACGCCACAACAACGAATGGAACAAATAATAATAAGTATATTCGCCATAGAATATCAATGTTAGTAGTCATGAAGATACAGAGTACATGAATGATCAACAATAAATTATAATGTGATAACAATTATTTCATGTACACTATGATTCTTTAGTATGTTGAATGAAATTTGAAAATATCGAACTACTTTTATCTGAATCGTATGTCAAATGTGTAATAGTCAGTCACTGAAGATGACACTATAGTTGTTGAAACATGTAAGTTATGAAATGTTCCAATAAATTTGTGATATTTCTAAATTATTAAAATTAGTGTTTCATCATGAATATTTTACATGATCAAAAGAAGACACTAGATGACACACCATAGGCGTTAATGTAATTTATCAATAACTAGACGATATCCCAGTGTTTCATTATGGATAAATATCACTACGTCTCACTAACAACAGTATATGAAGTCAATAATAGCGTTAATGTAATTTATCAATAACTAGACGATATCCCAGTGTTTCATTATGGATAAATAATATCACTACGTCTCACCAACAACAGTATATGAAGTCAATAATAGTCAGTTTCATTGCTAGGACCTCTGAGTAGTAGGCTACTATACACCACTACGATTGTATTTTCATTATAGAATCGCATCAAAACAATATCGAATACATTCCATTCGTTCCATTGAATAGTTCTCCTCACTTGAGTTGAGAGGGGAACATCTGCTATCTATTATTATTGAGGGGAGAAATGATTATCCCCTCCCCATATTTGAAGAGTGCTCAACCTGATCTCATTCATGATTTGACTTGAGGACCTCCCAAGTTCCACTCGCGGCCTCCCAACACAAAGAATGAACAATTCATCATTCACGGCCAATGAATGTGTCATGACTCTACTTAACAGTCTACTAATAATTTATGGTCCACTGTTTGAGGTCTAGTAGCTGTGTCGCTACAATATGACTGATTTACAGTTATTCCACTCGGTCTTTTTTGCTGTATTCGAATCAGCCTTACATTTTGACATAAACCGTATATACTAAGAAAAATTGAATTAATTATCCTGTGTGATAGTTTGTTGAATCAGACAAAAATTTTCAATCACAATAACATTATTCAGTGTGTGACAATGTATTGAGATGTCCAATAATGTTTGTCATATTGTTGTCTATTATTGATAGATGCACGATGTTTGGTTCTATTGATAATAGATAAGGGATTCCGTATTCACGGAAAACTGGATGATTCGCTCAATAATATATTTGATAGCACCTAAACATTTTTTTTTGAGCTTTCAACAGGTGGGTGTGAGTAACAAATGAGAATTAAAACACAAATATAATGTCAGATATCACAAAATGTCTGTGATATCTATTAATATAATTGTGTTTTCATTGTGAATGAATATCATTGAATGTTATCACCAAACACTGTGTCAGGAGTCAGAAGTCATGTAAGAATATTTCGTACTGCAAAGATTTTTCTATCCTGCATCAGAAAAGAAAGGAAAAAGCCATTTATAATGATTATCATTGAATCATCCTGCTTAAGTTGGATAGATGTATTCATGAGAAAATCGTCAATATTTTCCCCGTCATCACCACTAAACTTTCTATAACGATAACAATTTATCCAGTTCACCATCATTATGATAACCGTAGAGAAGCAGAATTCAGAAAACGTTACAAAAACGGAAGCACACAAGTCATGAAATATGTATGATGAAACATTCAGGAGAAAATTTCTTCTAAAAAAAGGAAGCGAGCGTAGCATGTAGCAAGATTCTTGGCAGAAACAGATGGAGTTTTGTCTGAACAGAAAACAGCGGTCGCAAATTTCAGTATTTTCACTCGGGACTTAAGAAACGAGCGATTCCTTTAGGATGTATTTTTCGCTCGCATTCGAGCTTTATCAGGAGTCAGGTCTTTTGGGATATCTTCTCTCTTTATGGCAATCCTTCCTTTGTCAAAGTAATAACATACTCATGTATTGAGTTTATAGGCGAACACAACGTCCAGTGGAATTCATCCTTGGTAATCTCAGGTCAAGCCTGGCTTGGAATGTAATGTATTTTTGCCAGTACAGAACCCAGAGTACATACTTCACCAGCACACATTATTTATTGTACTCTATGAATTGTCTTTCTGGGACGGAAAAAAAGCTCAAAAGCTTGCAATAGAGCCTATACAGTATATTCACAAGACTCAGATGAGAGTAAGTTACAATAACCAAAACAATCAATAACGGTTGTAGGCTATAGTAGTACAAGAATCAGCATCACCAATAATTTGAAATACAATTGGAGGTATCGAATGCAAAAACAGTAATAGCGCTAAATTTGCCTTTCAACCAGTTTGTAACTTTTATCCATCAAATTTTGGGACAGATTCAGTTTTGGGCTCAGCTCCTGAGCCTGTTGTCTTCTCCCAATTATTTTGTGTTTCATGGATAAATTGTGAAATGATGATCACCACCAATTTTTATTCACGTGAAATATATTGTTTTCTCTCTTCCGTTTTGTCAACATTCCAATGAGGGAGAAGTGGAAGCTGATACTGAAGTAAAAATGAGTTTTTGCGACTTTTACCGCTTTATTATGAAGAAGCCTCTCGTGATTCATCCTTGCATTTTTGGAACGAGTGAAGTATATTCAAGGTAATGAATTGAATTTCCATCTAGCTGTTAACCCTGTTGTCAAAGTCTGCAGTAGCAGAAGTCTTCGGGGTGATTTACAGCATTTATTTAGGATTTCCGTTAATTGATAATAATTGGAATTGAATGAATTCGTTCTTGTATTTGTGATTCACGGAATTGCTGATTACAAGATACAATAATGATTTTCAACTTGATAGTGTATTGTAAAGAATAGTTGAATAGTAGGCTATATTTTTATTTCACTACATTTATCTGATATAGGACAACTTGATAAATATAATAGATGAATAGCATGAAAGTCGATGAATGAGTCAGAAAAATAAGATGACAACTATTCATTGATACAAACGGATCTAGTTCTTTTGCTGGGAAAAACAGCCGAAACGAACTAGCATAACAAATTCTAGTTTTTCATCGTTGTTGGCCATAAATCAGTGCTTGCTTCCATTGTTGCCATTTAGAATAATTGATGGGGCGGAAGAAGGTCCGAGTGCCGAAATACCAACAAAAGTTCGGGAAGTTAACAGTCGTCTACTGTAGCCTACTACACCCCACGGCTTCACTAAACTACACAGAATTCTCCATTGAGTTTAGTGAGGCCTCAGCTAATATACACCCTCGGGAAGTCAGGAAATCGCATTCTTCCGTGACTTGAGTGCACTCATCCATATATTGCTAACCTATTATCAATATATTTGCAGGGGCTTCGCTGAGGTTCAATGCTTGTCGGTGATTGTTGGGGATGGGAATTGGCTATTGCTTCACCAGAATTGTGCTTATTACAATAATATATGTCTATTCGTGTGTACACAATTGAGTGCCTATACAACTCCTAAGTGTTTTATCCCTAAGTAGACGTGGGTTGAAGATTAAAAAGCAGTTCCATATTTTTTGTAACGATAATATTATTAAAAGTTGTGTAGATATTCCAAAATTGATTTAGAATGACTTTCAAAATCCAAAATATAGTTACTTGCTTACTTGGCGAATTTGTAAAGAGTCAAGGCTTTGAATTTTTTGACAATTTTCATGCTTGATATTCCACATCGTGTTTTACCGGATCTCATCAGTTCAGTGTACTCTCCGTCACTTATTTCTGTCAAGGGGCTTCAATCAATACCTCATAGTCTGATAGTCTAACTCTAACCTCTCATCTGATAGTTAGGCTAAGGAGATCTCCATGAAACCTACTCGTGTGTATCAGTGAAGCTTCTAAGAAATTCTTATCAGGTGTTTGCATCAGAGCTTTCGAGGTGGAAAGGGATGCTTCCAAGGTGATAGTTTTATCTATCTACCTTGGTTTTCATCATTTTCAGTGTTCGAATTCTAGGAATTGAGATACCAGAGCATCTCTACTTCACTTCTCACTACTTGTCTCTCATACACTACGTACACCTCACCCTCACACTCGGGAAAATTCTATCGTTGAGAGACGGTAACGTATTCTAACGTTATCGTCAACGGAGGGGTTCCGGCGCGTTCCGTCTAACATCAAACCCTTTGCATCCTGAACTTATCTAGCGTGCACTGAACTGTGCTCTATTGATGGAACAGAGAATGTATCCTAACACTCCTTCAGTGTTATCAACGTAGTTTCAAGTAATATCTATTTGTTGAATATGTCTCATTAAAGTTGAACTATTTCCATTTCTATTATCTTTATCACACATTTCGGTAACTTGTCTTGTGCTTGAAACAAGAATCATAACAAGAATCAGTATGGTGCATCCAGCTACAGGAATTTCTCATTGAAACTTGGGAACGCAACAGTTTTCAAAAATTGGAAATGTTTCTAATAAATTATCGTAATAATTTCTAAACCCATTAACATAAATAAATCATAGTAATGATTCGTGAATTGATAAATGATTATAAATAGTGTGACTATCCTTCGTATTATGATCAATAGCTGTATTCTCGCTTACAAATCTTGAAACTTGGGAACGGAACAGTCTTCAAAAATTGGAAATGTTTCTAATAAACTATCGTAATCATTCCAAATCCATGAACATAATGAAATCATAGAATGATTCGTGAATTGATAAATAAGTAAGTACCTAGTGTGACTATCATTCATATCATGATCAATAGCTGTATTCTTGCATTGTAAAGACTGCACAAAGTTGTTATACATCCTGAATATTTTGCCTACAAGCCGTGTTCCCAGCAGGTAGTTTCTCAGTGTTGGCCGAAAACCTTCCCCTTTTCAAGCACAAGTTTTCATGTTTTGGAGGCAGATGTTTGGAGTGGAGTCTCAAGAGCCAGTTGACTCATTAGCACTCTTGCTTCTAGGCTGTCACGCTAAGTAACTATTAAATCATGCATGCAAGCGTTTGCATGTCTTGCGTTTTCTGTCTACAAAAAAGACTGGGAAAAATTTTTCATAAGTTTTATCAGATAGCGTATCAATTACGCCTACAAAAAGCACAAGTAGATGTTATGACTAGGCAGAATTAAATTTAATCATAATCATGAGATTGCAAACTCTACCTAGAATATATTTCTTAGATGTATATTATATCAGTGACATTTGATAATTTCTCACAAATTCCAACACCTTCTATTACTTTTGGGATCAGTCGAACAGGAATCAGTGTAAGCGCCAAAGATGAACACCATTGTTTAAAACGCGTCTGCGACTCGTAATGTAACTCGAGTATAATCATACTGTATAATAGTTTAAGTACTTCAAAAGTTCCACCCAATTTGATAGGCCTATTGTACATCCACAGGTATTTGAAATCCACATAGCCCACGGAAATCCACAGGTATTATTTTCTTAATCTTATTCAAAAACATTTCTCTATCCCATGTATGAATACATAAACATTTACAATGGATTATACAAATATACAATGAACAATATAAAATACATTGTAAAAATTCTTGTAAATATATTCATGAACAGATAGATAGATCTTTTGCTACATCTCCGTAACGTTTAGTACCAATAGAAGACGTACTTGTGCTCTAATCTTTCAATAGGCAACTGCATAATGCAGAAACTGTGCATAATAGACTTGTATATATAGCCGAAGCCACAGGTATTTTTTGAAGGGTTCTTAATCTTATTGCAAAACACTTCTCTATCCTCTGTTACATACCTGTATATGTTCATCTGATTATTTGTTATACTTTTCTCTGTTGTATAACCAAATAATTTGTTTTATTCTCTCTTCTTGTTCCATGTAGAATTCATCGTCAATATGATTCAACTTAAAACTGATTATTTACTGATTCATACAACAAGTACATCATCAAAAATGATAGGGAGAGAAAAAATAAGGTAACCTTGTGCTATTCCTCTCCCAAATTTAGATAAATAGTCCGAAGTAGGTTAAGTCTTGTAGTTATTGTTCACTTCACAAAATTTTCAGTTCTTAATTATTTTCACAAAGTGGATTTTCAAATTTAGATGCTTCTAAACCAAAATGGAGTAGAACTGTTAAAAATGAACTGGAATAAAACTTCCACGACGATTAATTTTAGTACTTCTAGGACAAACAACTTCAAGCTAACTATGAAAATAGCAACTAATGTGAATTGGGCAAATTTACTAGAAAAGTACCTGTAAATCAATACAAGTGGTTACCTATTAGCTACTCTTCCATACTGGAGTAACTTATCGTGAATGTTGAGGAGCCCCTATATAGTGATATTCACTCCAGTCTGTCATTATAGATTGAATGGGGGCGCTTTAATGTTATATACAAGGATTGCTGACAGTCTGAAGTGGATCTTAGTACCACACCTGCTGTCACCCATAGGCTTATGTTGAAAAAACACCTGACGGGACAACTAGCGCGGAACTGCTTTGGAAGAGTTTCTGGGGAAATTCTTGACGTTCCGGTCGTTCTGTTTGTTCATTGGTCGACACTACGCACAAAAAACGTTTGTCAAACAGTTCAAATTAGCGTGAAATTGAACGAATTTGTCATGGGTTCTAATTCAATAGGTACAGTGTCCCATGCTACTTGGAACACTTCCATGACATTCAAATTGTTCAAGATTTATTGGATGTCTCACCATTTTGTATAATGGAAAAGGAAAACCAGAGCCAGCCAGAAAGAATTATATTGATTCTATATAAGCATTGATAAAAGTAACAAGAACCAAAGGATCTCTCATGTACTGAGTGTTTCACCGAAAAATCAACCAATATTTCAATTTCAGTTGGGGAAATTCGATCTCATATATTTACTATATATGGGCGTCAAATCTGAATCAATGAAATACCGAATCAAGTGGGAATCAATCTTGAAAACAAACAATTCATTGGACATTTCCAAGGTTGTTATGAAAATGAATAGAATTATTGATCAATATCACTTCCACAGTAATCTCAATTCTATATTATCATTGACAACCTATTTTTTGTAGTTAGGAAAAGCTTATGAGCAAAGACAGAGACAAATGATACACGTAAACGGTATATCTACTCTATGGTAAAGATCATACTCAAAGTCGACTCGTTTTTTGCAAAATACAGTAGACTTCAACTTGAAAGTTTAAACGTTTGAGGAATAGATAATCAAATTTTGATAATCTTACTCCTAAAAGTAATCATCATCATCTTCTTACAAGGATTAGGCTCTATTGGCCTGTATAGACATCCAGTTCTTTCTTGGTCTTCCTATGCCTCGCTTTCCTTCGGGTTTGTACGCCCATGCTAATATTGGATGGCATTCTGAATAAATGAGTAGACCAATTTTCCCGATATTTCTTCAGAATATCCAATAGCGGTCCTACATAAAAAGTAATAAATTATAAATTGATGAATATAAATTGACATGTCTTACTTGCTAAATCTTGTGGTAGGCTAGTAAAAAGACTCTTATCTGCCTCGTAAATGATAAAATAAAGTCTGCCTTGTATTCAGAGTGGATACTGTTGAAAACTTTTTTAACTTCAAGATATTACAACCAGTGAGTATAGAATGTAATTACATTCTCACTGATTACAACCTGATCATTCTATCATTATGATGAACGGTAGATTACCCAGAATAAATTGATGTTGTACCGTTTAGTAATTCCCTGTCGTTTAATCTCATGGATAGCGTTGAAATAACTGAATTTTTGGCTGCGGTCTGTACTGATGTACTTAATAAGGAAATGTGAATTTTTTGCATCCCACGCTCCAAGAAGCATGAGACAGCTGAACAGAACAGTTTTTTGCAGCAGCACTGTGTCGTCCACCGAATAAACATTTTTGAGTAACTGAGCAGAAAATTGTATTTTTATCCAAAAAGCTTTCAGACGAGGCAAGAGTTTTGAGTTCATTCCAAACACTCGTAATTAATGCTCATTTCGAAGAGACTCTGGGAGAGATTCACAACTAAATCAATGCTTCAGCTACAACGCTGGAGTTGATAATACATTCTACATTTATAAAATAACCATGATCTTCCGTGCTCATTATCTAGCAATATCAGAATTCAATCTCTCAGAATGTGGCTTATTACTCAGGTCTATGACAAATTGAAACTTGTTTATTCTGTTCCTCAATATTATTCAACAGAATTATACAAAAAGCTTTAATAGTTTCCACAATGAATTGATCTTCATCTTCAAGATCTTCAATAATTGCTTTCAATCTGAGTTCCAGATCTCAGAATTGGAGGATTCTCTATCAAATCAAATAAGTTATGGGGTGATACTGAATTTTACTTGTAAAATGTTCTCTCAATTACTGGCTCCTCTATGAAATTATATTTCTTGTATGATCATAATAATTTGTAAATGATATAAATAAACCTTTGACAATGGAGTGATCTTTATAATGCTGCAATTCAAAATTAAAGGAACAAAAAAAAAAGAAATACGAAAAGTATCTACGCTCTCCGATGATTGGTAGAAGTTCTCTCTGTAGAGTTTTATATAATAATCTCTATAAAGTCTCTCTTTGAGATTGTTAATATTTTCAGATTCCAGGATGAGCTCTTATCTACTTGAAACGTATTCTTATGAATTATTCAGAAGAATAAATCGAAGGGAAAGGATTAACAAACTCTTTGATCTTAATAATTGAAAATTACTCATGAATTGGAAAATTTGTACTGGAGGCCTTTTTAGTAATCCATCTCAAACAGCCACACTTTGCGAGCGTAATCTAGGATTGATCGTAATGCGTAGATTTGATCTTTTGTAACAGGAGTTGTCCAGTGGGCTAACAAATGGGATCCACTCGAGAGGCTGGAGCAGAGTCCACTTTGTCACGTGACAAGCTGTTCGGAAAATTATAAATTCCGACATTGAGTCAGGTACCTAAGGAAACAACACTTCCAGCTACGTGAAACGTGACACAACTTACTACGTGACATAACTGGCCTACTGCTGTTGATAGTTGATTCTGATACTGATGATGATGATGATGATGATGATGATGATGATTCCGATGTCTCTTCCATTCTGACCAAGTGTCGTCAAGCGGTCATCATCTCTCAACTCTTCGAAAATAAAAAGCAGGAAAAATAAGAAAAAAGTAAGGGAGAAGAACGAAAAAAGGAAGATTGCCACGTGCCTATAATAGAAATCGTAGAGAATAGTTGATGTTTCTCTAACTGTGAATTGTCATTACATTGAGCGATGCACTTATAAAATGGTGAAATAGATTTCCAACAAGATGCCTGAGAATTGAAAGGATGAAATTTGTTAACAGGCGATTTATCATTGCTTAATCTCTTAAACAAATAAAAGTGATTTCACTATGACACTTCTTCCCTTTTGAGAAGAATGGTTCAATGTTTTCTTGGCATAATGTTTGAATTCCTGCAGGAAAAGATCCTTCCCTACTAGCTGAATTGGGAATGATCCTGAAGACTGATGAGATGTAGGCTAGTGTTCAACCCTACTAGTATTGCTGAAGTGGTGTTGAAGTAATATATGTGTACTTAAATGATTCATGTAGAGAAGCCCATCAGAAGCATGGCAAATCCAATGAACTAATCAATTCATGGACTTTTACTAGTATTCCACAAAATAATTTACAATCATATCGGATGAGGAAAGCTGCTTTCTACACATAATGTATTGTCATATCAAATTTATAGCTAACAATGTTTCTTCATCAAGTTGCATGTTTTAAAGGCATTTAACTATACAGTTACGCTCTTATTTTTAAAATAATGGAATATTACACACCGTGATCAGTATTGTTGAATAAAAGTACAATTGTATTATATCATAATTAGAATAGAATAGAAATAGAATAGAAACTTTTATTTGCCATAAAAAATTAAAATAAATACAAAAAATAGTGAACAATAGATTACAAATCTCAACAAAAGAAAAGCAAAAGTAACATTGTGTTCAAATACAAGCAAACATAATATTATGGCAAATGTACTGGGCGCAAAGAAATGAAATTTCCGTCCGCGCACAGGAGTATCAATAAATCTCTAAAATTACAATACAAGGACTATTTTTGAAAATAAACTGAAAAAAAATAAACATCCATAATATAATGAGTAAGTTAATGAAAAAGAAACATTGTTATAAGAGTAATGAGAGTAATGAGGTCTATAATTAGAAAAAAAAACATGTGATTAATATAATTAATTAATGTTCAGAATTAAACCAGCAATCATATAACCCAGGAATAGAAAGGTGGATAGAGCTAAGAAAAATAGTAATTGAATAGAACTTAGAAAATAGCAGCAACTGCCAAAAATACAATAACAGTTATGCAACCTAATAACCTGAAAGCTATATTATGTTGAAATGCCAGATCTTAGAAATATGAAGCTAAGGGAATATTGAATAGATTATCTGAATTGAATGGATTATCTTAGGATGTGGTACCAACTTTCAATCACATCAATATTGAGAGCCAAGATTATCTTCTTCACTTTTCTTTTGAAAATTGGGAGAGGATAACTAGCAGAAGCAATATCCTGAGGCAGTTGCTTGAAAAATCTTCCTTGCAGGAAACAGAAAGACTTTTGGAAAAAAGTACTATGAGGTCTAGGAATGGGAAACCTTTCAGCAAACCTAGTTCTCCTATCATTGGCCTCGTGCCCCAAGGTAGCGCCTTCATTCCCACTAGACCAATAGAATTGAGATAATACCTTGAAAACATACAAGTGTCTCAGAGGCAAAATTTTCATAGACTGAAAAGAAGAGAATAAATCCAGATTTTCTTGATTATCAACTATTGCTCTTACTAAGGCTCTCTGGAGTGACAATACAGGCTTCAAATGGGTTATGTAAGTACTTCCCCAACAAACTAATCCATATGAGAGACGAGACTGAATGCTATGTACTATCTTCCATATTGTCAAAGTCACTGACTAATTTGAACAATTTCGAGATACCAGTGTCGTGTTTGCTACGTCTTCATCAATAAAAAATTAGGCTAGGTACACACCAGTTAGTCAAGACAAGACTAGTCACGTTTAGTCACAATATTTCACATTGTAGCTTATAACGCAACTCACACTGATTAGTCATTGCAATTAGACATGTCTTCATAAGCAACTATGTGAAGTATTGTGAATAAACGTGACTAGTCTTGTCTTGATTAATCGGTGTGTGACTAGCCCAAGGGTAGGCACACACCAGTTATTCAAGACAAGACTAGTCACGTTTAGTCACAATATTTCACATTGTAGCTTATGACGCAACTCACACTGATTAGTCATTGCAATTTGACATGTCTTCATAAGCAACTATGTGAAGTATTGTGACTAAACGTGACTAGTCTTGTGTTGACTAACTGGTGTGTGCCTAGCCTAGAGTTCACTGGAGATTGATAATTGCGTCCTAACTACCAATATCTTAATAGTATCAGTGGTGTTTTAATAATATCAGTGGTGTTGGTGATTTAAATTTTATTTGACACTTTCAAGCAAATTCACAGACGAAGATAGCAGAAAAAATTGGTTTTAATTCGTAATGAGAGCAATGATTCACTCATGATATCATTCACTAAAGTTTCTACGATTGAAATCGAAAGCACTTCACCTGAATGAAATCACTGATCTGTCAATCTATACCAATTTCCTCAAGCAAGGCTGACGATAAGGAAGTGGGGTTATGTACTATCATTTTGTAATTTCAGTATTTAAAGCCTGTGAGTTCGACCTGCCCCACCAGAAACAGGCTCCGGGTGACGGTGGAAATTGAAAACGCCTCTCCTCATCACCTCTGCGTCGTCAGGGTTGTAATGATGCCCAAATTGAATAACACTGCAACCCTCACACCTAAGCACTCATCTTGGTTTCTCAATCCCTGTTGGCTTAATTCCTATCCTAAACTTCAAAAACCTCCCGTAACAGAATATTAGTGGCAGATTATTTTCTCCGTGTCATCACAGAAAACTAGATAAAAGCAACAATAATGATACCGTAATAGAACCTAACAAGAAAATTCGTTTTCCGATGTCCTGATTCCTGAAATTGATGATGTATGATGGTTATTTGTGAGTTTTATAGGAAATCACTTGATTTAGAGAGATCTGTTTTTGTATCTAGGATTATTGATAATGATATTTTGTGATGAATGTTTTAGACTTTTAGTCATTTTTCTGCGTGATGCGTGACTGTATGCTGTATGTGGGTGATGATCGGGATGATTAGAAAGATAAATCCAACTTATATGAAGGTGGATTCCAAACCACAGGGAATGATTCTTCAAGTTCAAAGAAGTCAGTTAGTGAAGCTGTCCTCAAGCAGACACCCTTTCAATCGAAATTGACTATTATGTGATTGACTATTACAGTGTAATTGATTATTATTATTAATATTATTATGATTATTATTATTATTACTATTAGGCTATTATTCTTGCTTTTTCTATTATTCTTCATTTTTTTGTTTGTGAAATTTCTTTTTATAAGTGTATTTTCCATTTTTGTTTGTTATATTCTCTATAATAAACTCCCTTCTTCTGGGGGTACCAGGACAAAGGAAAAAGGGAAAAAATATTATTATTACAGCATTCACAAACCAGTCCTGATGATCTCTAAAAGTTCAATCGATAAAACATGAAAAAGTTAAAAGCTTCAACCTAAAAACCCAAATCTACTGGCAATCACTCTCCACCTCTTTCCCCCTTTTCTCCTTCACTATGTTCTCTCCTCTATTCAACTCGCTATAAGTTCTCACTGACTCATACCTGTAGTAGCATTCAAATTTATTTCCCAATTCTTCTTGTATTGATTGCTTTTATCGTTTGAAAAGTAGTGGTTCTTAATAGGCGTTAACGTGGATTATCAGATCTTGCAGTGTATATCCATCTTTTCCAGCAAAATTTGCTGTCTTCGTTATTTAATGAAGAATCTTTTCTGTTGATTGTGCCTGATGCCAGATTCATTCCATTGATTGAGCCTGGCCTGTATCATTTCGAAAAAGCAGAGTTCACTACTTTGAACAATATTGTGGAATTGAATGAAAAAGACTAAGAAATTGTCAAAAACCACAGATTTATTGATACTTAGAAAGACCGGTTTCGGTTATTACACCATTTTCAATCTCTGAAAAACTGATATACTATGTTTATCAGAGATTGACAATGGTGTAATAACCGAAACTGGTCTTTCTAAGTATCAATAAATCTGTGGTTTTTGACAATTTCTTAGTCTTTTTCATTCAATATGAATAATTACCACAATATCAACTACTTCTCAACTACACAAAAAGTGTATTGTGGAATTCTTTCATATTATAAGGTGGATGAATAAAACAGGAATGATTGTTCATTCAACATAAATTAAGAATTTCTCAGATTCCATCTCTGAAATTACAATAATTGATGTGTGTTACATTCATTCAAAATTAATTTCCCTATTTTTGCATTGAATAGGGTCGTATCGGAATGATGGATGTTGTTTAATGGAACTGAATCTGACATTGATTTGAATGGTTAATTACAAACATTGAATCGCGTCTCATAATATAATGGAATCGAATTCACGGTTTGTGCCGGCCCCGGCACTATTGTGAAATTGAATAACGGCAGACCGACTCTAATCTAGCCAGCACGCTTGTATTCCCCGATGTCAAATGGTCGCTAAACGCAGAGCTCGATTCTGATTTATGATCGATTTCAACTGATTCGCCACTCAATATTGACATTAAATTATTATTTTCGAGCATTCTAGTCAGAGACAGCGAGCGCTCAGGACAGAAAAATTCGAGAGAATTATGACAAGTTTGATGTGAGCCCGTGACAATGTTGTTAGCCATAACAACATAACAACAGTGTCGGTCACAAATGATTGGTAGTTTCACAAGGCCTGCTGACCTGTCCAGATATGTCATAGTTTGTGGTTGACTTGATTGCAGGCCAGAGATCATTGACAAAACAATCATAGACGCCAATCTTTAATCGAAGTTCTAGATTTCCAAGACGGCTGGAAAATGTGTTTGAATGGATTTCTTGTTTAGAATTATTATAAAGGGTTCTGACGCTTGTTGAGAATTTGAAAACTACAAAGATACTGGGAATCATATTAGTTTTGGTACCCATACCAATATAATCAATCAATAACGCTGACAAGTATTTAATGATTAGTGTTGGTTCAAAATCGATTGATTTTCCAATATCTTCTTCAATGATCACCATTATTTCACTTGTAAAATGAGAAGGTTTGTTGATTGAATGGCTCCCCGGAAAAACGTTACAAGCGCCATTTCTCAAATTTTACAAGAACTAAGAAAAAACGTGTCAATGTTGGTTTTTTTGGATATTTTTTAAACTTCTACTACTGATAACTACTAGTAAAAGTTATAAAACTTATCAATAGATGTCACTACATGATAGGCAAGAGCTCAAGGAACGTTTTTCCATTAAAAAATCGAGTACTTAAATTTTTGCGCTTGTAACGTTTCTCCGGGGAGCCATTCGATTATTGATAAAGGTAAGATTTCTGATTTATTGAATATGAAAAGATAAAACAATTTGATTATGAAATTCATCCATTCCAAAGGTACATAATAAAATAATTGATTGCATATAAGATATGATAATGTACAATATTCAAATCTATAACTTTACTATTCAATATTTGGAATAATTGAAATCATATGAAGCTGTTGAATGAAAACAGTCGACATTGTCACAGTTTATGATCAACAGAAAAACTAGGAATTGTCTCCGGATGTTATCATGATGCTTAATGAATCAATCTTTTCCAAGTTTTTTATGAAGTGACATGATGAGTCTCTACGTCAATATCACTTCCATCGTTATGAAGGAAGTTTCATAAAAATATCGTGGGTGTACAAGGAAAGTACAGTTGGTTCAAATGTTAGTGAATTTGATACTTTTATGCCAGTAGCTCCAGCTTGGTCGAAGGAATAACATTGGAGAAACACATCAAGTCCAATAGAGCCCTTAACATCTATCTATATTATATAAACTCAGTTGTTAGTGTCTACCAAGTCCACATATATTATTGTAAAAGTGTCATTGCTCATGTGAAGGAAACTACAAGTGCGCTGAGAGGATTCGTATCAGCAGTACTATAAACATTACTATAATTATGTATTTAACTGTAAGTAGTGTGAACATGTGAAAATAATTATTCCATTTTCTAGATTATTGAAATTTTCTCTTTAACATTTTTCAAATTGAAGTTTTAATTTATATAAGTCTTTTCTCACAACTCTTGCCAAATACAATAATTTCTATCAAAACGTTTTTTATTCTGAGCCATATTCGATTAGCGACAATTTTTCATACACTCTACTTTCCTACAAACACAATTTTGTAACACAACTATATTTTATATTGAATGTTATTCGATCTTCAGCGTCTCACTCACATTTTTTTGTAAAGGAAATTCACAACTCAGTGTTCATTTGATTCTCAAGAGGGTTTTCTAATAATAATTGCAATCCAAAGTACATTTCTATCAAATCTATAACTTTACTATTCAATATTTGGAATAATTGAAATCATATGAAGCTGTTGAATGAAAACAGTCGACATTGTCACAGTTTATGATCAACAGAAAAACTAGGAATTGTCTCCGGATGTTATCATGATGCTTAATGAATCAATCTTTTCCAAGTTTTTTATGAAGTGACATGATGAGTCTCTACGTCAATATCACTTCCATCGTTATGAAGGAAGTTTCATAAAAATATCGTGGGTGTACAAGGAAAGTACAGTTGGTTCAAATGTTAGTGAATTTGATACTTTTATGCCAGTAGCTCCAGCTTGGTCGAAGGAATAACATTGGAGAAAACACATCAAGTCCAATAGAGCCCTTAACATCTATCTATATTATATAAACTCAGTTGTTAGTGTCTACCAAGTCCACATATATTATTGTAAAAGTGTCATTGCTCATGTGAAGGAAACTACAAGTGCGCTGAGAGGATTCGTATCAGCAGTACTATAAACATTACTATAATTATGTATTTAACTGTAAGTAGTGTGAACATGTGAAAATAATTATTCCATTTTCTAGATTATTGAAATTTTCTCTTTAACATTTTTCAAATTGAAGTTTTAATTTATATAAGTCTTTTCTCACAACTCTTGCCAAATACAATAATTTCTATCAAAACGTTTTTTATTCTGAGCCATATTCGATTAGCGACAATTTTTCATACACTCTACTTTCCTACAAACACAATTTTGTAACACAACTATATTTTATATTGAATGTTATTCGATCTTCAGCGTCTCACTCACATTTTTTTGTAAAGGAAATTCACAACTCAGTGTTCATTTGATTCTCAAGAGGGTTTTCTAATAATAATTGCAATCCAAAGTACATTTCTATCAAATCGATTCTTCATCCATCATGATCAACAAGTTCATTTGGTTAATCTTATTTGGATTCCTTTACGAGCTGCAATTAGGCTATCAATTCCATTCGATTCTCAACATGCTTCCAATCCTTTAATCTTTTCAAATGCAATAAACATCAGAACTATGTTCTATTGAATGTGGTTCTTTATTCATCAAGTCAATTTAATTAATCGATTTTTGATTTCGTCACGAGCTGCGATCAGGCTATTGATTTCATTCAATTCTCACACATGTTCTCAATCCTTAATTTTTCTCCAATGGCATTTATATCAAAACGATGTTTTATCGGTTATTAATTTCCCTTTTTGCAGGTGTCAGAGAGTGGTGTAACGATGACGAAGCCACCAGAAGTGGTGTCCATGATGGACGGAACCACCCCCAGCCTGACCGTCACCAGGCCTCCAGGGTTCATCATTTCCAGGCTAACAGCTGCTCTATTCTTTACAGGATTTGTGCTCAGGTAAGTAGCATTCTTCTTTCCCTTTTGTAAAATTTGAAAATTCTGAAACTCTGAAATTTGAAAGCTGGAAATTCTGAAAAATGAAAAATGAATGTCACCGACTTTTAATAGTGTTCTGCATAAATTTTCACTAGTATTTTAAATGACTATCACCAACTTGATGTATGAATACTATACTTTACAAATGTTTAGTATCAAGTCAGTCACTTCTCACACTCACTCAAATGACCACAGAGATGCCCAATTTAAACAACACACTGTCCAAAAATAGAGGTTATGAGAGTTACATCTTAAAATAAACAATTCACACCAATATTTTAAAATTTAAAATAAGTGACCTAATTTGAAACTAAATTGGGAAATTGAAGAAGTTTTGGGCAATAGCCTGTTTTTTACTTTCCTTGCCCTATTACCATAGGTAAGGAAAGTATTGCTTTCCAAAAAAATTAAGATACCCTAATTGCAAGTTTTCTATACGTTTCAAGGTCCCCTGAGTTCAAAAACATGATTTTGGTATGTGTGTGTGTGTGTGTGTGTGTGAATGTGTGTATGTCTGTGAACACGATAGCTTCATTCCTAATCTACAGATTGACTTGGAATTCTAAACTTGAGGTCCTTATACCATGAGGATTCGACAATAAGAAATTCAATAAAATTGAAAATTGGATAATTACTAAAAAACCATGTTTTTCACGGTTTTCTCGAAAACGGCTCTAACGATTTTCTTCAAATTTATACCATGGATGACTATTCATAAGCCCTATCAACTGACATGAGCCTCATTTCTGGGAAAATTTCAGGAGCTCCGTAATATTCTTGAGAAAAATGGCGGATAATTACTAAAAAAACATGATTTTCTCAAAAATGACTTGACCGATTTTCTTTCAAATTCATACCCTGTATAGTTATTTATCAGCTCTATCAACTGGCTGAGTCTCCTGACTGGGAAACTAATGGGGTCCACCCCATCCTTGAGAAATGGACTTTGTAACCTCCTTCTCGTGCATGAGATAGGTATGTAGAGCAGCTGTTCATAAAAAGAATATAGTCCAGATATTTCATCTGTAGAACAGCTGTTTTGACGACTTTTAAAAAAATCATCGAATTTCACAACTTACACAAAGGAAAAAATAGCCTACTCTGAAAACAATTATATATACACATATACAGAAGTCTGATCGTAGTTTCAAATATGTTGCCGCCAATCGTCATCATGTTATTCCCCTAAAAATTATTCTCGTTTAAGAATGGGGCTTACAGTTCATTGAGCAAGGAAAGTTGTGTGAGTGTACCACACCAGATTTTTTCCTTTTCCGATCATTGTTTGTGTCAAACTAATAAATAGATGAAATATATCAAGAGAACAGACAAAACTTGTTTGTTTTCTTGGTATATTGGTGTAAATTGTTCATTTTAAAATATGTATATTTTTTAATATTCATATTTTACTATAGGTTATGAGAGCCACATTTTAAAACGAACAATTGACACCAAAAAACCAAGAAAACAAACAGATGTTTATTTTTGAAATATTAATATACGAGAGAAAACATAAATGAATCATTCACAATGTTCAAAATACTAAATAAACTTGAAAATTTAGAGCCGAAAAATCACACGTATAAATCAAATACACGTATTTATTGTTGTTAAAACTATACTCATGCTCATTAATTTATTGTTGACTGTTACAGCTTGCTATTCGTAGCACTGCTGGCGTACGCGCTAGCTCCCTGCCACGGCATGGGCATGGGTCGACCCCGGGTGCTGGGTGGGGGCGGCTCTCCTACGGCCAACTGGAGGCGGGCCTCGCAGGACGTGAGGCTGCCCCGATCTGTGCTGCCCCACAGCTACGAGATTAAACTGGTGCCCTTCATCTGGGAGGGCAACTTCACCTTCGCCGGTCAAGTCGATATTGTCGTCAATGTCACTCAGCCTACCAGGTACACATACAAATTGAACATTGAAATTGAAATTGAACATTGAAATTGAAATCTATCTCCATAAATGTACCAAAAATACACTGAAATCACAAATTCGAGTATTCGTAACCATTAAAATGCGAATTGAATAAATAGATTAATTCATTTCCTTTATTAGACAGAATATATTTTTGTCTCGTATCTATAATCTCGTATCCTTGGGTCACTTAAGATTGGTCACCAACGACAGGACATGCGAGATGGAAATGTGCGTACACACATGTCGTCATACATTGTTTTGTCATCACAGGGAAATGGGTTAGGTTTTTATCTTTGATTTTTTTTTGTTAATTATTTCTTCACTAGGTGTTCTTTTCGAGGTTATTATAATTTGTAATTTTTCAGTGGTCATTTTATTGTTATTGGTTGTTTATTTTATGTTGGAAGCCTCTCGTTGATGACGAAAAATGCATGATGAATATGTCCTGCCGTTATTGACCAGCCTAAGAAGATGAAAACAGGGAGCACAGGACAGGAATTCATGGAAAATGCTAGAGGAGGAGGCCAAGGCTCTCCAAGGGCCGTAGACTCAATAAGTAGTAAATGTTTATATATGTTCAAAAATTTTTATTTTTTTGTGATTCGGCGTAAATCATGTGGGTATGTTTTCCTCAGCATAACATGAGTGAGAAGCGAATTTGAACTACTTATGATAACAATATTTTTTCATTTTTCTTTCTACTTTACCAAGTTCAACCATATCACTCTAATCTTGATCCTTCATAAATTCCGGAAGACAATATTTGAAAAGGTTGAAAATATTTGGCTCGATGGTAAGTGGTTGACTCATCCTTCTCCATGCGAAGTAGTCTTAAAAAAAAAAGGAAAACTCCACACCAAACGGAAGTTGATGAATAATTTATTTATTTTAATCTTACATCATTACTTTCTTCTTCCTTCCGAGCTAGTAATGGCATTATTTGAATGATTATGTAATTAGCAAGATTTCCATCTTATTGTAAGGGAATATTAGCTAATCTTTTTCTAAAGAAGATTCAAGACTTTGAAATATTTTGTATTTAGTAAAGAATTCGATACAATCAAATCTTCAAAAAAATTATTGATCCGTCAAATCTTCTAAACTTTTCTCAATCGTACAAGAGCTACTGAGCTCCACTTTCACTTTCTAATAATTCTAAGTTTATTATTCTGGATGCCTCTATACATCCCGGTTTTTACATTTTCTTAAGCATAGAGGGAAAACTATGTAGGACGAGACGATAAAGCACGCTCAGACGTGCTGGAGAAAATTGAAAGTAGCACTGTGGTATACTTTCCAACACCATTGAAGTGTATCACGTCAATTTTTCATGTAGTTTACTTGGTACAAAAACGTTGATGCTCCATTCTTATCTTGCGTACTCAGAAATTCAAGTTTTCGAATAATGTATGTTCTGCCTGAGGAGTTAGTGAAGTGATTTACTCACTATGAAGTATACAATGATAGAAGAATAAGTGATTTCTTCTATTAAACGGTTACTATCCAGTAATCCTCACATTGTATTGTTTCTGACAAAATCTCTGGTAAATTATTACTTGTACTACGTTATTATTATATTTTTGAAACTGAAAATTTGGATCAGATAAGCATTTCTCTTATGATACAAGATGAGTAGGATACCACTACCAGTAGTATAGTAAGAAAAAAAAGTCAATTGAACTAAGGCCTATATCAACCTTGGGTAATCAGTAGATAGAATTTATCGATTTTTACAAATGTGCCTCAAGCTTATGAAAATCCAATTCTACCAATGGAAAATGTATGCTTATGTAAATGATTGAGAGCCAATCGCTCCCTTTGTAGCTTTGTCGCAAATACACTCGATATAAAGTCTTCGATTAGCTTTTATCTTCGGCTGAAGGGTATGACAGATGTGGGAGAAAATAGAGCTGTCTTGCCTACTCCCATTTTCAAAAGAAAATGAAGCTATCCATACTCTTTACAGAGAATCATCCAGAATTTTCAATTTTAAATGGCCATCTCTAAGCTTTTGAATTGAGACAAAACCCGATTGATGAGAAATTAGAATTCCATCGTATAAAACAGAAGCTGCTAGATAACAATATTAGTATCCCACATTAAAGTTGAAGTCTACTTCTCATGAGAAGTTAACTCCTTATCAACTTTGGTAGGTCTACCGGCTAAGACGCATAGTTATCGAAATATGACTTTATAGCAATGCTTGATTACCTTATCGAATACTGCAATATTATTATAGGATACTCTGACCCTGGAAAACAGTTAACATTCGAAATAAGTTACTGTTTATATAGCCTTATGATTCTCCTCTCTTCGGATAAAAATTCATGTTTACGAAATAAATTTATCTAAATAGATTAACAAGAAATAGAAATTAACAAGAAAAATCGAAATAGATCTAACAAGATTTTATGGAATAGTCTCTTGGGCTCAACTTGTTTGATAATACTCACATTCTAACAAATCTTTCTCTCAGAATTCATAGATTCTATCTGACTTGAATCTTTGTACACGTGAACGATATATTCTATTTGAACAAATCTTAATTAACAAGGACCTTGTTTTTTCACAGGAGCATTACTTTGCACGTGAACGATATAGAGGTGCACGAAGCCACCCTCTCTCTGATCAGTGAAGACTTGGAGTCTCCAATCCGTGTGACTGAGGTGAGAAATGACTCAGTCAAGCAGTTCCTTGTTGTTTCGCTCGGTGAAGAGCTCAAACCTGAACAGCAGTATAAACTGTCAATTCGCTATACTGGCCAACTCAACGACATTCTCCAAGGGTTCTATCGCAGTTCATACACCGTTAACAACACAAAGAGGTTTGTCAATAAGTATCATTATCATTAACACATTTATATTCTTGAAGATAAGATTTTTTCCACTGTTTAATCTAATAAACTATATTTATCGTGGGTTTATTAACGGATTTATCATGTAGGTGTAATCATTAAGCCGTCGGTCCCGGCTGCTTAAAAAGCAGTCGTTAAGTCATGTCAGAGGCCCTGAAATTGATCAGTTGTGACCTGAAAACTCTGACACCAGACCTGAGCCAGCCAGGTCACTCGATACTATTATTATTATTATTATTATTATTATTATTATCATAAAGTAAGTTTTATTTATTCATTATTTCTGTGATCTCTGGTCTAATATTCTGCATTCACCTATATGCTCAACTTACAACGAATAAGAAGATTTCAACGCAGAAAGCCGCACAAATCATTTGATTGCTAAATTGATCAAGTAAAAGTGAAGAAAAATAACACTTGATTCAGTCCTTGACTAATAGGGAAGGCTAATCCAATGAGACATACTTTTACCAACATTATTATTCTTATCAATTCAAGTCAAAAAAGAATAGCTTATTATCAGTCTCTAACTAAGGTGTTATAAAAAAATAATAAAATCATGAATAAACCTATCGAATTCCCAAAGAAATTCAAGGAGTTTGAATCAATTATCATCAAAGCTCCTCTTGTTATTAATCTTCAATTAATGCTCATGGCTGGGGTCTCTCTTCCAAAGAGAACAAATAATGAATCGAAAGCCATCTACTCCACAAACATAATGGATTACTACATTCTACCTCCCATTCCAGTGCTCCTCGATATTTTCTATGATAGTAGGCATACTTCAATATTGAAGGGTATGTAATATTATGTAAATGGAATGACCCTTCACCACATAATAAAGGTTGCACCCCATTATTCAGCCCCAAAATGGGGGGGGGGGGATTGGTCTCGTATATTAAATTCTCTTTAATGGATAACAACTAACTGATGTTCCTTAAATGGATTACTTTGAATCCTTATAGCCTAATTGTATACTTTCAACGCTTTACTCTAACGAAATTAATAGTATGAGTCATACTATAATAATGTAAGTGCGCTTTATGTGCCTTGTTTCGAGATCGTGCGATGAACTTCTTTATATAAACTTTGTTACGTTCATTCTTACTGTAGCTCATTTGTTTTTAATCACAAAGCAATTCTCTGGCCATATCTTCTGTACCATGCAGTATTACAGCGGAAAAATTTCTTAATCGAATTCAATCTGTTATTATCAATCATTCGAACTGGAAGGACTATTGCATAACATAAGCAAATTGATATTGTTGAAGGCATAGGCCTACTCTAATTTTTATCTTCTCAATTAACTCTTTCTCGATGAGGAATATTCAATCAACTCTGTGAGAACATCTAATCAGTTGAATCCCAATCATTTTCCAATCAATAGAATCTCCAATCTCTGATAATTCATGTTCGAAAATTTATTCAGATAGGCCTATGTTTATTCATTTGATTTATGATTTTTCATCCCACATTATATGTGGAAATAGCAGTTAGTTATTTTCAAACACAGTTACTGGTAGTGTATTTTATAAATTTTCATATTAATGATTTTTATGACTTCTTTTCAAGATCGAATCTGAACATTTATTTGTCGTGCTCTATTAATTGCCAGTCTGGAGTGATCTGTGGTCTAGTGGATAGAGTGCTTCCGTTGCAGCATAGAGATCCCGGGCTCGAACCCTCTCACAACCAAAAGTTTTTTAACCAGATCACTCCCGTGTTATCGGATGGGCACGTTAAACTGTCGGTTCCGGCTGAAGTATGACAGTCGTAAAGCCCATTGACGGCTCAAATTATATATTCAGGCGGTGGGACCTTCCCGCAAGGGACTCCCCACCAACAAAAGCTATACGAATTTACTTTTAATTGCCAGTCTATGAGAATGTAACTCTCAAAATATTTATGTTTTTTTTTCTCTCCCAGAGTTGTTGGAGTTGTTGATAGTTTATGTGAGTTTGAAACTTCCAATAAATGATAATTTTTCTGTGTTTAATTTTTCAGATGGATTGCTACCACCCAATTCCAATCGACAGATGCTAGAAGAGCTTTTCCATGCTTCGATGAGCCGGCATTGAAGGCCAAATTCACAATGCACATTGCTCGTCCTTATTCTATGATAGCAATATCAAACATGCCCAAGATTACCACAACTCCAGCTGATTTGTAAGTCCAGTAATATATATTGTCATTCTCAACATTCTATCATTGTCTTATTGTAATGTTGAGGGAGCATATTTGGGGTTTTACCTGTTGCTTCCATTGTGAAATAAATCATCCGTTATAGTAGCCTACCGTACAAATATCTTCAATTTTCCTAAAATTTTACTTAATTGTTAACGATGTTTCTTTTATTTGATCTCGTTATTGATTCTATCAGCTGAAAATGTATTGAACTTTATATTATGAATTTCATAATGGAATTCATTTATTCGTTTTCACTTGTTCACTGATATTCACCCCTATTTACATAACTTCATGATCGCTGACAAATATAAATAATTCAATTATTATTTATTTTGCTGATTAAAATGATTTTTCTATTTGATAATAGGATTTACCTTTAGCCTTCATTGTTTTTACAACTTCCAAAAATAAAGCGTTGACTATAATACGGTAGAGTTCACTGCTCTCATAATTTTAGAACTACTTGGGTCATTGATGTAAATGGTTCGTTATGATGCTGTATTTATTTTCTGATTTCTGAACTTCTCTCTTTCTACAGCCCTGACCTTCCTGACTATGAATGGGACCACTTCAAGGAGAGCGTTCCAATGTCCACTTATCTTGTCGCATTCACTGTTTCTGATTTCGAGAAAATGACAGATGGTCGATTTTCTGTGTTCGCTCGTCACGATGCTCTCGCGCAGGCGCACTACAGTCTTGAGATTGGTCCGAAAATCCTCAAACACTATGAACAATACTATAACATCGAATTTCCACTGCCAAAACTCGATATGATAGCATTGCCCGACTTCTCTGCAGGAGCTATGGAGAATTGGGGTCTCATAACGTACAGGTGTGTACTTAAAAATATTATTAAGAGTGAACGAAATTCTAATAAATCCATTTATTATTGTCATTTATCAACGAAACAAAGAATGGATATGCTATATATGGCTGATAGAAGAAGTTTTAGACATGGAGAAGTCTAGACATTACTTTAGACATGAAGAATGAGCTCAAAACATCAAACTAGGTACTGGAGAAAAGTAAAAGAATCTTTTGTATGTGGGTAGGCCTACAATCATTGAAGTAAATTTCAAATATTGCAATTTCAGCAAATCATCATGTAATGAAATTAAGTGGAAATGAAAAAAATCCACTCTACCAATCAACTCAATGAGATGCGTTCGCTCTATTATAATGCGAATCAAGGTACCTAGAATACAATGTATTGATGCGAATAGTACTTCATTATTAATAATTGGGTTGTTTATATGTACGAACATTGCAAGAACAACTTTATTGACTCTCAAGTTAATATTTTTTTCAAATTTGATTCTGGTTTTGTCTCTATATCACCAGTATGAAACTCATTCACAAATTGTTGAAAATATAAATAATTCATACCATATTACAGAAGAATCTATGGTCAAATACAAACAACTCCACAATTAACTATTAAAACAATACTATAAACGAAACAATGAAAGTTATTTGAATAGTTTATGGATTGGTTGATTGTTTTCAGTGACAATATTTTTCTGCAAAGTTTTAATATATAGACTCTTTCACCCCACACAGGCTAGGCCTCGGGGCGTTTTTTGTTTTATTCATTTTTATAAAAGAACCTTATCATTATGTCAAATCATTATATTACTGTACATTTCTACGTTTCAATGGTAAGAAACAGATTTTCCTGGTATTGTACTGTTTTTTGGATGAGTAAAATCTTTTTCATTTCAAACAAATAACAATAGTAAAATCTTTTAAAACTTCAGATTTCTGAATTTTAGGTCGCTCTCTCCAAAGTTGAGTTGACTACTAAATAAACCAGTTTGAATAATGAATGGTTGCATATTTATCATTAGGCTATGTATTTCAATTGCGTCAGCTGATGGTTCAAGCTAGAATTTCAGTTTAATTTTTTGGGGGGAAAGTGATCCTAAATCATAAAATTCAATCAATAAACATCAGTTGTAATCATTCCTCCTTTGATGATGCTTCTTAATATGATTTACTGAATTGCCACTTTTTCCTAGGGAAACAACGATGCTTTACCAAGACGGAATCTCGACGAACAAGCACAAAATGCGAGTGGCGACTGTGATAAGTCACGAGCTGGCTCACCAGTGGTTCGGCAATCTGGTCACACCCAGCTGGTGGTCTGACCTCTGGCTCAATGAAGGATTCGCCACTTATGTCGAGTGTCTCGGCGTCGATGCTGTGAGTTTAAACATTCATACATTTTTCGGTTTTTCCCTTTTTTCTTTTCTCTTTTCCCTTCTCTCCTTTTTCCTCTCTTTCTCCTTCCTCCGTGTCTCTTTTCCTTTTCTCTTTTCTCTTCTTTTTTTCTCTTCCCTCTTTACACTTTTTTCTTTTCTCTACTCTCTTCTCTCTTTTCACTTTTTTCTTTTCTATACCATACGGTACTTAATTTTCACTAATATTACCTCTGAATATCATCTTTGGAAGGTTTATAACTATTTATTTTGTCAGTGTTCAATTTGGTTTATCATTTTTTCTTTCAGGTTGAACCATCATGGCGGAAATTGGAACAATTTGTTACCGAAGACTTGCAGAATGTTTTTCTACTGGATGCCTACAAATCTTCGCATCCCATTTCAGTCAATGTCAATCATCCCAATGAAATTGACGATATTTTCGATTCTATTTCATATGAGAAAGGTAAGATATTATCATTATTTGAATAGTTTTTGGATTGGTCGATTGTTTCCAGTGACAATATTTTTCTGCAGACTCCAAATAGACTCAATTCATTATGAGAAGGTGAGAAAATTACATATTTTCCGTCTTTTCTGATACAAACATTATTTGTTTCTGATGCTGAAAAAGAAGAATGAAGACTGAAAATTATGTTTGATTTCAAGAAAGAAGATTGCATCTATTTAAAAACGCAAATTTCATGATTGATGCTCTCTCATTCTTGATAATTTATTTATTTCATTGACAATTACAAATCATAATTATAATAATATATAATATGATTGGGAGAAGACAACATGCATAGCCCAAAACTGTCTTCTTCCAAATTTTTACGAATAAAAGTTTAAAGAAAGAATGAGGTTAAGATACAACTTTTCACTTCAAAAAGTCTAATTTCCACTTCAAAACTAATGAATGAACTAAAAATTTTAAATTTCGATATTTAAAAACTGATTAAAAACAAAAATACTTCACTCAAATCTCTACAAATTGGAAATTTTTGAGTAATTTAGCAAAATTTTGAGCCAGAAAAGAATATTATATTCTATTATTGCATATAATATAGCATACTTGAATATATTAGCTCAATAGTTCAACCATTTTCAAAATATTGTTTCGATTCCCAGGTGCTGCAGTGATCAGGATGATGGACAACTTTCTCACAACTGAAGTCTTCAAAAGTGGATTGACAAAATATCTTGAAGAAAGGTACGTTTTTTGAACTAATAGAGTCAAAAGATAATGATTCACATTCTATTAATAGGCTTAATATTAGAACTATAAAAATATTTTAATTGATAATTGGAAAATTATTGCAACCACGCAACCTAGGTACCATGGCACAGAATTCAATTGAAGAGAGGGTTACTGAGAAAATGGTTTGTACGGTACTAGATAACCCAAGCAGCAAAATAATCAGTTTAAAGTACTTTGAAATGTAATTTTAAATCACTTTAAAGCACTTTTAAATTATTGTACAATGATTTACAATGCTTTAAGTGGGCAAAATTGTGATTTATAAACTACTTGAAAATCATTTGAAATCACTTTCAAATGATTGAATAAGTTCTTCAGAATCATTTAGAATCATCGATTTATGTACTTTTCAAATCACTTCAAAGCATTTCAAAGTAGATTTAAATCACTTTAAAGCACTTTTAAATTATTGTACAATGATTTACAATGCTTTAAGTGGGCAAAATTGTGATTTATAAATTACTTTCAAATGATTGAATAAGTTCTTCAGAATCATTTAGAATCATCGATTTATGTACTTTTTAAATCACTTCAAAGCATTTCAAAGTAGATTCAAATCACTTTTAAATTACTTTTAAATGATTGTACAATGATTTACAATGCTTTAAGTGGGCAAAATTGTGATTTATAAACTACTTGAAAATCATTTGAAATCACTTTCAAATGATTGAATAAGTTCTTCAGAATCATTTAGAATCATCGATTTATGTACTTTTCAAATCACTTCAAAGCATTTCAAAGTAGATTTAAATCACTTTTAAATTACTTTTAAATGATTGTACAATGATTTACAATGCTTTAAGTGGGCAAAATTGTGATTTATAAATTACTTTCAAATGATTGAATAAGTTCTTCAGAATCATTTAGAATCATCGATTTATGTACTTTTTAAATCACTTCAAAGCATTTCAAAGTAGATTCAAATCACTTTTAAATTACTTTTAAATGATTGTAAAATGATTTACAATGCTTTAAGTGGGCAAAATTGTGATTTATAAACTACTTGAAAATCACTTTCAAATGATTAAATAAGTTCTTAAAAATCATTTAGAATCATCGATTTATGTACTTTTTAAATCACTTCAAAGCATTTCAAACTAGATTCAAATCACTTTTAAATTACTTTTAAATGATTGTAAAATGATTTACAATGCTTTAAGTGGGCAAAATTGTGATTTATAAACTACTTGAAAATCACTTTCAAATGATTAAATAAGTTCTTAAAAATCATTTAGAATCATCGATTTATGTACTTTTTAAATCACTTCAAAGCATTTCAAAGTAGATTAAAAACACTTTTAAATTACTCTCAAATCACTCTACAATGATTTACAATGCTTTAAGTGAGCAAAATTATGATTAATAAACTACTTTAAATCACTTTAGAAATGATTGAATAAGTTCTTCAGAATGATTCAAAATCATTGACATATAATCTCCTTTATAGAATAAATAGTATATTCAGCTGGATTTGAAAAAATTACATAACTTCAAAATTGATGAATAAATCCTTTACTTAAACATTCATAATTAACATAGTAATGCGACGAATTGTATTTTATGGCTGGAGCTCCAAATTAAAATTTTCAAGTGTCTCGACTTCATTGACTTCAGCAGACGACTGTTTCTTCTCCTTTTCTCCATGTCTGTGAACAAAAATTGAATCAACTTGATTTCAATGTCATCTTTATTGTATAACTTCAGGTACAAAAATAAGTCAAAACGGAAGCATTTGACCTGTAGGTCCACAGCAGATCAAGTTCAAAGGAAAACAAAATTGGAACCTCAGTTATGTACATTATCAATCAATCAATCAATCAATAATTATTATGAAGAATGTCATCTAAATTTGGAAAGAACATGTTTACTTCACTTATCTGTTAGAATACAAAGTTATTGTCATAAGAGCTCGTGGTATTCAATTCTTCCAGTTGCTCTCCTAAAAATGTAATTTTTCACTTCTAGATGAATTCTACTAGAATATTTTAACGACGGCTCTGTGTTTCAAATCAATAAAACAAAAAAATAGAATATCAAATCAATGGGTGAAACTCATCTCATTGGGGACATGGGACGGTCAAGCGAGAACAATACAACTGCAATACCCTTTGGCAGGTAGATTTAGCACATTTTCGACCCTTGTGCAATGAAGCATATGCCCCCTCCTGTTATGTTTAGTAACTTTATTCGACACTTAGCATTTAGAATTCTACTTATATTTGGAAAGATAGAGCTCATTTAGAAAAAATGGTTCGACTTCATCATCATGGAACATAATTTTGAGCCAATTCAAATATTATCAAAGAACAATTATAGTACAGCTTTACTATTCTACTACCTAATAACAGAATATCTATACTATGTAGAGTAGTATAGGTAGAGTCGTAGAGAGTTCAAGGTATGGTATATAATACAGTGTAGTAGACTATATAATAGTCATAGAATGAAAAAAAAACATTAGGACAAGGCTCTTTGGGCCGCTGATTCAATGGATTTATTGGGCAGTTTTATTATATTATGTCAAACAATTCATGTTTTTTATGGCTCAGAGTAATAGGACTTGAGCATCACTACATAGTGGCCCAGCACAAGTGCGTTTACAATTTATTGTGATTGTTAAGGATATATCAATGTGTAATGCTAGTTTTTAAGTTTATAAAAATTATCATAGTAGACCAAAGACTTGAAGAAAATACTCTATTTATGATGAACTTACAAGTTTATACATTTGAATATATAAAACTAATTTCATGTGCTACTTGATATTTTTCAAACGATACATATGTATACATATGTATATATGTATACACATGTCGAGTTGTAAGTTGTGGACCAGAGTGTTGGGTTTTGGCGTAAATTTTGAAAATATATTATTTTTGCTAATTTATCTGGATGGGGGCTATGTGGAGTGTTAATCCCAGATTTGTAGCTTACTACAAATCAATTAATATTTCCAATACTGAGTAACGATCAGCATCATAATGACCACCTCCCAAATTGAAAAAATCAACTTAGATATTCAATATTGCAGATCCTGGATGGAATGACTCATTTTTTTATTAAATAGAATAGAATGACTCCTTCATTTTAATGTCGTGGCGAAGTTTGGACAGTAGTGTCCACTCTACCACTCAACCACGGTGTTTGTGGATGTCATGTTTAATGGCGAAATAAAGTTTTTGAGTCAGTGAAGTAGTATTTTCTATTCAAGTGGGATTTTGTCTGGCTGATATTAATATTGCCAAATTAGCGTTGTTGAAAAATATGAAGCAAGCTACACAGTAAACTTCAAAAAGATAAATTTGCTGAAATCTTACCAATCATAACTTTAGTTATGAGAAGGCCCTTGAATGGTTTTTTCTCTATCTCATGGTCGTCCTTGCGTTGAACTCTTTTCCACGAAAAGTATATGGCAACGAAGGGTCACCAGCTTCCCCATGATACTCGTGATTGTGCGCCCCTTCAAAGCTGTATCGGCGCATGACGCGACATACGTCTCCTTTGAACAATGAAAAAACAATATATTTTAGTTGGATGATAATATCAAAATTAAAGTATTCTCAAAGGGATCAAGTATATCTATCTGATGAATTCATAATGTAACCTTTGTTTTTTACAATTTCCAAAAAACTCTATCAAATAACTTAGAAAGCAGATTATGTATGTAGATCATTTTTGTTCTAAGTGCTTAGTTCTGTTTCATTTAGTGGAATTTATAGTTACGGCAAAAAATAATATTTTTGAAGTAGGGGTTTAAATTCAAGATTGAATACGAAAAAAATAATAGCTAGTGATTTGAAAAAATTTGGAATGCTGAAGATTTGACAAAAATCATAGGCTCTGATACTCTTATACCGATTGAAATAAGAGACTAAATATATAACCCAAATTTGTGGGCTATCGTATGATGACCGGTAAAAAATATAAGCTTGTTCAGTCCTCTAGCTCATTACAGCCTATCAGGTCAGGTAGAATTCAACTAGTCAACCAAAATGAATTAACTGAACCTACCTAATATAGGTAGAAAAGACAGAACGCAAGCTAGATCTATAAAATATAATAATAATGTGTATTTTCTCCAAGCTACTCTATAGTAGATATACTTTTATCAGTCTATGATTCAAACTTCCATAAATAAAGTAATATTATTGTGTACTTACATTGATAATAGAAGATCAAGTGACTTCAAAACAAATAAATTCCCGGATAAAACACTGGAAACATGAACTGTAATCTGTATTCAATACATGATGAACTGAACTAACTGGCCCTTGCGACTGACTAGTGACAGTTTAGTGACTACAACACTACAACTAACCAAAAGGCAAACCCAACCAAAAAGGGCGCGAAATACTCCGACTGAGAAGGAGTGAGTTGAGAAAGAGAGGGTAGACCAGTGGACAATGGTGACAGACCTACACTATTACAAAAGAAGGGACTATTATTCGAAACTGTGGAGCAGGTAGTAAGTGGAGAGACTCAAACTATATAGCCTACCGTACTGGAAAATATAACATAGTAATAGAAAGCATATGCAGTTGAATAGAGAAGAGAGAGAGCATAGAGTGTAGAAATGATGGATCATGGATGAGATTAGATTAGATTAGAGTTCTTTATTTATGTATGTTATGTTACAATATATTATTATACTGCTGGCTTATACACTAATTTACGTTAAATGACAATATTGCTTATTATTAAACGAATTTTACAAGATATGAAGAGTTAATTAATGAGAATAGAGATTGAATGCAATTTGAATAACGATAACATTGCGATGTACCGTATCTTCATAAATCGCGGTGTTTCGACAAATAATTGTCCTTTCTCTAAAAATGATATGGAATAATATCCCTCCGATTTGGATGGATAGAGAAAGAGGGGTTGAGTGGTGTGGTAGACGAGGTTAATAAAAATATAGACAAAAAAAACTATAGAAAAGGTTGCTGATCTGAGTTGATTTTTTTCAGTTCTACTCACTGCAAAAGCTAATACTCTGAAGTTCACCCATAATATTTTATGGCGAACAATTTTTGAGAGCAATATTCATTCTCTGTTATGTACCGCATACAACCTAACTGGTTAGGTATCTAGGAGGCAAATCCTCCTAGGTATCTAGGAGGTACCTAACAGGAGGCAAAAATCAATCAGATGAGCAATTGGCGACAAAGAGTGGACTCGGGTGTTAAAATTGGGCAGGGAGTCTTCCTCAACTCTCTCATGTTGGACTACCAACCAACCAACTCACAACTTTGGCTCGATATGGTGTAATTGGAAAACTAGTAGCACCCAACTTCAAGACACGAAATAAAATTATCATTCAGCAAGAAATGTTATTGTTGTGATCATGAATCTGATCGAATAAACACCGATTCTGGTAGAAGTAAGTATTCCTGAGAAATAAACGATTCTACTATTGAAAAACTTTCTGTACGGTACCGGTATTCTAATATCAAGCCTCCATACCTACAATCCGGACAATCCTACAATCCTACAATCCTACAATCCCACAATCCTACAATCCATCCTACAATCCGGTAATTTGATATGATGATAATAATAATAAGAAAACTATTTTCTTGAGCTTCTTGAAGCCAGTGATAGTTAAGCCAGTTACACACATCGATTTTTGGACGTTCGATTTTTTGCCGTCCTTATAAATCCACCAGATTAAACGAGACTTGAAACTCTTGAATACATTATCTGTTTGCCAAGTTATGCAACTGTCGGAAAAGTAATAAAATAATATCCTCCCCATTAATACGCAACTGGAATAAGATTGATACGATACGGTATCAGAGAAAGTGTAAAATAGGCCTACTAAAACTAAAGAAGACTTGTAAAATGCTGCGAGACCTCAAAATTAAGTAATATGGTTCAAATTAGAAAAGAAATGAAAAAACTAAATTGCAATTCATCCTGATTTAAAAGGATTCTCAACTCCGGCTACGAAATGATCTTGACAATATAATTTCGCTTGTATAGCCTATGCTAAAAACTAAGCACCTGAATGAAGTAAGTGAGGCGTGAGCTATTTTCTCTTTCTCCTTCATGTTGTGTAATGAAAAAATCGTGTGTCTCTTGTGTGATGGTTATATTTTACAAGCTCATTCCAAGCCTTGAAGAACCACAGATTAATATAGAATCACTGTATGATTCTCAAAAATGTAGTAATTGCAATGATTGAATTGACTCCTGTACAGGGGAGTATCGTTGGCATAACATTTGCTGTTCTCACAACTTTACTTGAATTGGTTCCTGAGTTTCTTTCATAGAATTCAATTTGATATCTCTAATCTATTTCAATACTCAACCATGAAAACCAATTTTCGAATCATAGTATCAATCAGACCCTTTGGATATCGATCTTCTAGTAGTTAACAGAACCAAAATGCAAAGAGTATAAAAAAACCCACCAGTCACTGGTGGTAGGGCTGTGGTTGGGTGCAAAGTAAATGCTGTTATTATTGTAAATGGAAATAAATACGAATATCTCCACTTTCGAGGTGAATTTCATTTCAAAGACTTGAGAGATATCCTCTATTTTTCTTTCAAATAGTCTCCAATTTATCATAAGAGACAATACAGTAAGTTAATATTCTTTGACATTCAATATTTCGATTCCCGTTAATTGAATCAAGCGACTACAATGTAATTGAAGGTATTTAAGTGCTCTCTGATTAATATATAGATCTACTGGGTAGATTAATTGAGTCAGTATGTAATTAATAACTTGGTTGTTGAATTCTGGAAATTACTACTTATCACAATTTCTGAAAAACTACTTTATGGGTTGTGATGAAACTTATTATTTCTTATACATAGAAACATTAAGATTGAAAAAACAACAGCTTTCCAAGATCCTAGATGTTTACCAATCATGCAGCTATCTTGTGGATATAATAACTTTAACTTCAAGAAATTTTCAGGACTGTTTTCAGAGACAAATATTGTTGAAGCGTTTGAGTTATATGAACTGTGATGAGCTTCTAGAAAATGTGATACAAATAAGATACTTTTTTCTCCTCTCAATACTCTCAATATTATTATGATAGTTTTTGTGATATGTTGATACACAAAATTAACGATGTATTTACTCCGCATGTGCTGGAAGTTTACGTGTAATTGATTAATACAGTACCGTATCAATAAATGAAATCAAATATTGGGCTTATCGAGAAGTAATGACAATCGTTCAAGTATTTAGTCTGAATCGTATCTGAAAATGACACTTCAACATCAGTAGCAAGTTCTATTTGCACAAAAGAGGAAATCTATACAGGTTTATTTCAACATGAAATTCAATAGTGTGTCGTCCAATAAAGTATGTAATGAAAACATTTGGGGTATGTTGGGTGTGCTCTGTAGATGTGAGATTCTCTAAAATTATAATTAGTAGATAACCCATGTTCCGCAATGGCGGTCTAATTAAAAACTTGACCCACTGAAATATTCAAGAATTCAAAATAGGCCTATAACCATCCTCGGTAAATTAAGAATCAATATGCAAAATATTTCAAGTCAATCAGCTCAGTAGTTCTGGTGTGATGATAAGTCATTCGTGAATTTCCTGTCACCTACGTCTGTCTATTAGCCAATATTATTTCCTTAATTAGGCTATATTATAGATAACTCTAAAACATCAACACAGACAAATTATTATCGTGATTCACATGATGATACGGAAGATAATTGAATGAAGATCTAAAACTTACATGTAGGCCTACATTATTTTGCTGTAAACTTACTATAATCTTGATAGATACTATAAATTAGGATAGGAAGAGAGTTATGAGAGTTTCAGCTGCAAATCTTCCAAAAACTAGTGTGACAACCTCTTTCACCTACAAAAAGTGTTACAAAACTGTAGTGTGTTCTGTAAAATGTTATTGCCTTTATATTATATTTGCGACACGTTTCCTACAATCAAACTTCTATATTATGCATTTATAATATTTCAAACGTTAATTCATTCTTCAGAAGTTCATATTTATCAACATTTATTATGTTTCTATAAGAGAAACTATGGAATATTATAGAAACTTATAGAAGATTAGAAAAATCTATGCAATACAGGTATGACTCATCCAATTCAGGTATTATCGGTTGATATAAGTGAACAGTTCACTCACAACTCAGATTACGTAGTGACAGTGAACTCTATACTAAATAGGCTATGTATCGTTCATGTACTATAGCCTACTTCAAATTATGGAACAGTAATGCGATGTACTAGAAACTCGAAACGAAGAAGCAGTATTAGGCTACAGTATTTAGAATTTAGTTTTCAGTAGGCTACCTGCCAGCAAAGACAAGAAGATTCTCAGCCAAAAATCCAGTTAGTGGTGTGTCACACTCTTTTGAATTCTGATCTATTGATGCGAATTGGAATCATTGTCTACTTTTCAACTTTTTCTATCCAGAAAGGTTTAGAAGGTCCCTGCTTTGTAAATACTGCAGCTATAGTTGAATAGCTTTAGTTATACATACTATAGGGATAGTGGGCAGTTGGATGAGTACTTATATATACAGGACAAAACATCTTCTCTCGCTTTCTCTATCACTTCTCTCTCTCTCCTCCCCTCTTGCTTATTCACCCGCTCTCTCTCTCGCTTACTCACTCACTCAATCTCTCACTCACTCACTCTCTCTCACTCTCACACACTCTCACTCTCTCTCTTTCTGTCTCTTTTAATTATTTTTTCAAATAATTTTTTATACTTTGTGAAATTTGTTCAATAATTATCATTACCATCAATTTATGTATACGCCAGTCACAGACTTACAGTGCTAGAAGATTATACATACACATCGATTTCTACTCGTCCAATTTTTTCCGTCCTCATAAATTCTATTAGATTGAACATAACTTGATGAAGATATGATGTTGTCCATTCAATCTGGTAGAATTATAAAAACGGCAAAAAATCGATGTGCTGTGTAACTGGCTTATTTATCCTTGGTTCAATTACAGTACTTGCAAGTTATGTTTTTCCCATTATTTCAATTATCGTATATCATTCATCATCACATTTTGTGGTCACATTTGCCACTCTACTCATTGCCTTGTTATGAATAACGTTAACTACTGAACATATTTTTAAGGCTATGCAGGAGGGGGACCATGTCGAATTGCTATCTCCATAATCGTAATGTTAATTGGGATTCCATATAACTCGGTTGATTTTCATCCGCACGCTCCGGTCAAAATCTCATTTTGAAGGTTTGTTAATTCTCTATTCAAGTTACGAGGTGGAAAATTGATATTTCTTGGGAAAACATATTGCTCTATTAAGTGGGAAACTTCTATGATTTTTTCCTGGCGTTTTTGATGAATATTTTGGAAATAAACGGTTTTTAAATGGAATCTAGCCAAGGAATTTATCGTTTGCAAGCCACTGAAAAATGGAGGTGACAGACCCTCACACGCACGCACAAGCGGTGCGTGACCGCCTTTAGTTGACTAAAGGCGACCGGTTTCATGGGTTCAGTTTTCCTGTAAACAATAGTTCTTACATTTCCACTCCCTTTTGAAAGTTATTCGCAGAAAGAGTTCATGTGTAAAAGGATATTGACCTGAGAGTGGACAAAATATAATCAGTATACAGAATGTTCTGAAAAAAGGTGCCCGTAAATCAGGGCGTGATTCCTCACATCAAAAGAAGAAAAAAATTATAATTAACATGGGTCCGAAAATGCTTGGTTACCAAGTGATAGAGGGTGGAAGATTTCGTCTGAATTTCTGTGCCTCTGCTGAAACGAAGCCCTACGGGTATTTTGTTGGCTGTTAATTAAGATGTACAATTTAGCGTACTTTATGTGAAATGAACTGAAAAAATCAATAAAACCGTTTCCAGACCTATAGCTACAGTAATTTTTAAGATATGTGACGAAATATGCGAAACTTGGTCCCGAAAAAAGTTCCTTTAAAGTTTTTGTTAAAAAATGTCTCTCTCTCTATATATATATCTCCCGATCGTGTTCTAATGTGAAGGATGTTATGTTATATTCAGAGAGTTGACAATAATTTTATTGGTTGAAACACCGCCAATTTATGTAGTTACATCACAATATTATACTATTGTTTTTCAAATTGCATTCAATAATCAGTTTCAATCACCAATTATAAAATGATTGGGAAGTACTTTCAAGTACTTCACTTCAATAATTCTAGATGATTCATAAATCAGTTTCAATCATCGATTATACAATGATTGGAAAGTACTTTTAAGTACTTTACTTCAATAATTCTAGATGATTCATAAATCAGTTCCAATGACCGATTATAAAATGATTGGGAAGTACTTTCAAGTCACTTCAATCATTCTAAATGATTCATAAATCATTTTCAATCATCAATTATAAAATGATTGGAAAGTACTTTCAAGTACTTTACTTCAATCATTCTAAATGATTCATAAATCAGTTTCAATCACCGATTATAAAATGATTGGAAAGTACTTTCAAGTACTTTACTTCAATCATTCTAAATGATTCATAAATCAGTTTCAATCACTGATTATAAAATGATGGGAAGTACTTTCAAGTACTTTACTTCAATCATTCTAATGATTCATAAATCAGTTTCAATCACCGATTATAAAATGATTGGAAAGTACTTTCAAGTACTTTACTTCAATCATTCTAAATAATTCATAAATCAGTTTCAATCACCGATTATAAAATGATGGGAAAGTACTTTCAAGTACTTTACTTCAATCATTCTAAATGATTCATAAATCAGTTTCAATCACTGATTATAAAATGATTGGGAAGTACTTTCAAGTACTTTACTTCAATCATTCTAAATGATTCATAAATCAGTTTTAATCACCGATTATAAAATGATTGGGAAGTACTTTCAAGTACTTTACTTCAATCATTCTAAATGATTCATAAATCAGTTTTAATCACCGATTATAAAATGATTGGAAAGTACTTTCAAGTAATTTACTCCAATCAAATAATTCTGAACAATTTGTAAATCATTCTCATGCAGTCATCAATTTTATGGACATATTGGTCCACAAGATCCTTCTACATTATTATGGAGATATACTTCACACTTCATGATCTGTTGAGGATACTCGAAAGTTTCGAAGTTTTTCAATTTTCACTATAAGTATAGATTACTCATTAAAATCAAGCAATTCCAAATCATTCCATTCAAATGATTCCGAATGATTGTAAATGGATTTCAATCAGAAATGAGAAAAAAATTCAATGACTTGAAATTATTGTAAATGATTTTAAAGTAATTATAATTGTCTCTTTCAAATCACTTCAAAGTACTTTAAATCAGTTGACTCCAATCATTCTAAATTATTCGTAAATCATTTCCAATCATTGGTCTTCAAGTAATTGAAAAGTACTTCAAAGTACTTCATTCAAATCATTTTAAGTAATTTATAAATCATTTTCAATCATTGGTCTTCAAATGATTGAAAAGTACTTTACTAAATCATTTAAGGTAATTTATAAATCATTTTCAATCATTGGTCTCCAATGACATTTCATGAAGAATTAAAAGTAATTTGAAAGTACTTTTAAATGATTTAACTTGCCCTAAAAAGAGGTGACAAATTTTAAATCACTGGCAATTAGTTTCAAGCACTTTCAAATCATTTCCTTGCTGCTTGGGAAGTACTTTATATAATTCAACAAAAACGAGATTGAATTTTTGTGAATGACTCAAATGACTACAGACAAATTTATGCTCATCTACTTTTATGGGAAATCAAGGAATGATAATTGGGATTGGAATCACACATATTCGAAATCTTTTTTATGATAATTTATATCTTCCTCTATAAATTGATGTATAAGTGGGGCTTCTCAACTTTTCTGTGTTCAGAAATGAACTTTTGATAAGTAAACTTTTGAACAGTGTCATCACCTAAATTTGGAAGAATAAATAATACGAGGATTGCCTTAGTATTTTATGTACCAATGTCTTCACATCAGTGATGTCTGTTAATAAATAAACGAATAAACATCTCTATGATTCTTCTTCATATTCAGTATATTATAATTCTTTGAACTTTGTAATTAGAATAAAATAAATTCATAAATATAGGCTTTATAATATGATTATCAATTATAATAATCAATGTAATCAATGTATTCAATTATTTCTAATCAGGGCTTACCAAAGTGCTACTCAGGATGACTTGTGGCAAGCACTAACTGACGAGGCGCACAGAACGGGAAAACTGCCTCAAGATGTGACAGTGAAGCAGATCATGGATACCTGGACTCTTCAGACCGGATTTCCTTTGGTCACTGTCACAAGGAACTATGAAGATGGCTCTGCCGAAATATCCCAGGTATTTAGACTCTTGTAATATTAACAATATTATCCAATAGGATGTACATTGATTCTTAATTGGACTTATAAATCAAATTTAATAAAATCAAATCAGTGAAATACGAAAATCCTGAAGCTGTTTCTCCATTGAAGTTCACGGTACGGTATTGCTCTAGTTTGATTTTCATAGTTAACAATCACGAGAAAAATTCATCTCACACATTACTTGATCATCATGCATCAAGCAATACGAAATTAGCTACTATATACCATACTTAGTTCCACAAATAATTCATTATCAACGAGAAGAATATATTGAGATGAGTTACTAATTATACGCTATCAAAATTATTATTTCATTATTATTAGCGTATGGCTTTGAATGGTGGGGAGATCCAAGGGTAGTTCCACCTCGCCATATATAGTCCCAAGCTCCCTAATGGGAAACCGGACACCAAGGTTATAGTGAGCACAATACTTCAAATTTACACTTTTCACTTCGGAATAAAGTTTATCAAAATTGTATTGCGTTGGTAATTCTTGAAGAAATAATAATGTCAGCAGTAGTTTAGCCATTGATTAATACTTTAGTATGGTTTTCCGGGATAATTTTACACATACATACAAACATTGAGATACATGAGTAGGTTACTACAAGTTATCTCATTTCAATAGTAGGTAGTTTTCATCAACATAATCGTCCAATTGTCTAAGAGAATGCTGAATGAGACAGTAGGCATTATAAGTTATAGGTACCGTACCGGTACTATAGATATCAGGGAATTGAGTATTGTATAAAGGATATGACATATTTATAGGATATTACAAAAAATTGTATCGTCGAAGAGCTCTAGGCCTAGGGCCTATTTAGGGCCTAGGTAGGTGGAGACGTGGGCAAACAAGGAAAATCCACTAAAAGTAATTTTTACAGGAAGTCAATTCCTAATTCCTTACATCAATCATAATTTCCTTATAGTGACAAAATAATTTCATACTGACAGAAATTAAATATTCTTCATTTGTTTGATAATTAATTATTTAACATTCATAGTTTATAAAATTGATCAAAAACTAATTGAAAATCAAAATTTGGAAAAATTGGACTAAGTACATTTACCTTTTACGCCTACTATGTAGCTACTGTATGCATTATTATGCTAGTATGTAAAATGGTGTACTTGCTGAGCTGGCAAGATCTCAAAGTTGGTCGAATTTTTTTCAGAAAAGGTTCATTGTATCGAATCACTCACAAAACACCGATAGATCATTGTGGTGGATTCCTCTGACGTTCACCACTTCAAGAGAGCTGGAGTTCGAGAACACCACTCCTAGTCACTGGATGAGGAAAGAACAAAGTATCACATTGAAGGATCAAAGATTGCCTCAGTCCAAGAGAGATTGGATCATCTTCAACATAAAAGAGACAGGTGATCAATTTATTGATGTAGGATTCAATAATAACATTCACTCTTCCATGCAAGGCTACTATACAATTATTGAAATGTAATAAAAATTTTCAAGCTCCCTCAAGTATCCTCAGGTTGATAGATCGACCAAGAAAATGTATACTTGAGGATTTTCATTTTGTTTTAATAATAATAAAACCTATATGGCATACAAAAATGAACATTCTTTCAGTGAGAAAATTTCATGAGTCTCTGTATTACTATGGAAAATATCAAGGTACCTAGAATACATTCTAGAATGTATTCTAGGTACATTTTAAAATAGCATATATCACACTATAAATCATCTTCACAACTTTACCAATAAAATTAATTTAGAATTGGAAGATTTCTTATGACCAGGTCTCATAAAACATACGGTAATATTCAATACTTATATTGACATCCTCAAAAATTCTCCTCATTCTGTTAAGCATCAGCAGAATAATGAATACAGGTCGTAGTATGGAATGATGAATACGACGTATAGAATTATGATTCACATCATTCTTTAAATATAATAATAGTGATATATTGATTGTATTTTATTCATGTTTGTTTCCAAATTCTATGGAGTGAAAGAGGCAGAATGAGGGTTTTCTATTGTATTTATTGATGAGAATAATAATTATTAAATTAATGATGAGACGTTTAATATGCAATAGCCTACACTTCTTTTCTGTGGTCAACATATTATATTACATCATCTCACAATCTTAAAATCCATGTAGAGATAAAATTATCTATTGTTCAGAAGATATGTATTATCTGATGATGATGATACGTGCAGGAAACCATGGTACCGTATGCGTATAATGAGTGATTCATTGTTTCAGGCTTCTACAGAGTGAATTATGACACTCAAAACTGGCAGAGTTTGATCAATCAGCTTGTCGACTCTGAGGGATTTAAACGAATAGGTGAGTATATTATATAACTTACTTTGGAGAAATTACGGTACTTCTAATTGGTGAAAATAATCTAAAATTACAGTAAGTTACCGGTTTTTCTAATTGTTAATAATTCATGAGATGACTTTATTCACAATAATAATTATGTTTACCTATTCAGCAGACAAATGATACAAGATGAAAATTATGTTCACCAATATTAGCAGACAAATGATACTAGAAGAAAATGATAATAAAACGATATCTTTACTCTATGATATTAGGCTGTATGAGTGATTCTCATGGAGTATTGTTTCTACTCATGGGAAGGAGTAGCTCTATCATCCAGAGTTTTGTCTATGTATTCACGAACGTGTATTCCTTTACAGGAACGATCAACAGAGCGCAGCTTGTGGATGATGCCCTGAATCTTGCCAGGGCGAATGTGATCAACTACACTTTAGCATTAGATGTCACACGCTATCTGAAGCAAGAGCTCGACTACTTTCCCTGGAAATCGGCATTTAATGCATTCGATTACCTCGAAAATATGCTGAGCAAGAGTGCTGGATATGACAAATTCAAGGTGAGTTTTTTACTTCTATCACTGAAAGCATTGTGAATAGTAAAAGGATAATGTTTATAGCTTTGTTGTAGTCTAGACACTGTTTCCACAGTGTATACTATAACAAAGCTATTATGTAGTATTTTGTCAAGCATAACTACATCAATAATATTAATATAAATGATAAGAGATAGGAGAGTACCGGTACCAATTATTCACAACTCGAGCACATATGCTCATGCCACAACTCCTGGGTACCTGGCCTTGAGTTAAATATATCCCATATATCAGTACTCTTTACCAATCCTGGAACCCTAAACTTGAAAATATGTATTTATTTATACTTACATTTTTTGAAAATATTTATTCATGGAGACTTCAAATTTTTCAATTCATTTTATTTTTTCCTTCTGAATACAATTTAAAGCAGTTACATAGAATCTTAAGCAATAAAGCTTATACAATTCAAGAAACGATATAATATACTTACTAAAATCAAACAACAGAATATAGAACTATACTAAACAGTAAAACTCTTGAGCTATCACAATTTTATTCTTGTATAAAATTCTTGTATCAGATAGGAAAGAGCTTACATAGGCAACAAAGGCCTGTGCGTAAGCTCGAGTTATCACAACGATATGCGTTATATCTATAATTATAAAGAGAGATCTCAATTTTTATTAGAGATCTAAACTACATTAAAATAATTTTCAATGATGAATCTATAATTCTCATGCATTAAGAAGGGATAAAAAAGTGGAAAACTAAATTATAAATAACTCTAAATTTATAAATAAAAGATGATGACTGTTATGAAGACTGTTACAAATGTACAAAACATGTATAGTTTATCACCTATTTACCTCTCACTTCTTCTCCGATTGACAATAAACGATGAGAAGCCAAACTCAATTATTATTTTTGCTCAAATCTTAGAATGATTTTAGATTTTTTGAATACATAGTCAATTATTCAATGAAGGACTGCAATTGCAAATATCAATATTCTAGTAGGATGTTGGTTTCATTTAATTTCAAAACAGTTATCAATCTATATATGGTACTAGCATAGCCACCTCTAATACAAGACCGCGGCCTACGATATTGCAACGTCGCAGTGTAGGCCTAGAATCTAAAGATTAGCTGGTATTTTTAAAATCTTTTTCACCAATCATGTATTAAATTCTAGGCCTACACTGCGACGTTGCAATATCGTAGGCCGTGGCCTTGTATTAGAGGTGTTACTATATATTGATCATTTAATTTAAAAAGAATCTTCAATCTATTCCAACCATCATTAAGATCCTATATATTCTCTCAGGCTCATTATTTTCCACGTCCATTCCCTGGAATATAAGGTTGGAAGATTCTAGAATTTGTAAAACTTTGAAGTTGACGAATTGGACGCATTTATGTTGTTTATTATAATAAAGATTGCTGACATTATGAATATTAATCTCACAATAACAATATTATCACCAGATTCAGCTCTCCGAATTCCCCCAGTATTTTTCCCGGCAATAAATGTATGTTATGTAACAAACTATATCCTGAAAGAGTCTGAAACCACTATTGATATACCAATGGTTATTTTCAGTTTTTTTACTACAGTAACTTGATTCGCTGAAACTGCTTTACTCTGGCCTACATACTGCCTCTGGTAGCGGTATATCAACTGTTTTTTTTTTTTTTTTTTTTTAGTTTCCTCCTCCAACTATATCAACTGCTTGATTTGCTGGAACTGTTTTATTCTGGCCTACCTACTTCTGTTGGTAACAGTATACCTACTGTGTTTTTCTTGTTTTCTCCACTACCAACTACTGATTTGCTGAAACTGTTCCATTCTGGCCAACCTACTGCAGCTGGTACTGGTATATCAACTGCTTTATTTAGTTTTCTCCACTACCTATATCATCTAATTGATATTTTCTGAAAACTCTTTCTTGCAGGCTTACTTACTGCAGCTGGTAGCGCGACTGTACGAAGACGTGGGCTTCATGGACAATATGACTGACAGCCAGCTGCGCGTGTTCAAGCGAGTGGATGTACTCAAGTGGGCTTGCACGCTCGGACATGAGGATTGCGTGCGCAATGCTGTCACTCAGTTCCAGAATTGGCGCAGCTCGCCCTATCCCGACAGGAACAATCCGTGAGTTGATAGCCCTGAAACCCTAACAGAAATGTGTGTTTCAATCAATCAATCAATCAATTTTCATTCCGATCAACACAATACAATATACATAAAAGAAATCACAATCAAAAATAAATGTCCAATTAAATACAAAAACAGGCTGGCGGGGTGTGCTGGAAAGAAAGAAAGGAGGAAAAATACGTAGCCAATTATGGTTTCCCATGTAATAGGCAGGTAGAGGGTATAAATGTAAGGAAAAATGGGTGAGGAGGAGAAGAAAAGGGAAGTATTAAAGAAGAAAGTAGGAAAAAAGAGAAAAAAAATGTGCAAAAATTGTGAGTCCACTTTAACAAATGTATCTAAAAGAATTGGCCTTGCAAACAGTAGTTTGAGCAGAAATCTTGAGATTCATACGTGGATATGGGAGAAAAAGTTACTGTGTGTCCAGGTTTGGTGCGAGGAAAAATGAATTTATATTTTATCAAGTATTCAATTGCGGGTTTAATATATAATTGTCGTATTGTCATTACCTTGAAGTCACCAAAAACCATCTCGGTACAATCTAGGTCTGTTTAGAATAATTTCAATTACTAGTTTTTGGGCTACGAATAAAAAATACTTGTTTAAAATTGAAAATGAAGTAGAAAAATATCGTAGAAATTGTATTAGTACCGGTATTATAAAATTGAAACTATAATATACCCCAATATATTTTTTTCTCCGATTATTGTATTTTTTGCTAACCTTATAAATAAATAAATAAATAAATAAATACTAAAATGTTGAGAGAGATGCTGTAGTAATCAGGCGCGTGAAACCATAGAGAAAATATAGCATAAGAAGATATTCCATGGTATAGGACTTTCATGTTTCAAATTTCAAACTCAAGCTGATAATCCTGTTAGTTATTTTTCGTGGAGGTATGTGGCGCTGGTAGTCTCTCGAGTACAGTGACTATAAAATAATTGATATACAGTGATAATATAGTCTCTGTACTCATACTGTGCCGTTATTACACTCTCACCCGGTCAAAACAGTATAATAATAGACAGTAGTCGGCTTGAGTTAACAAAGAATCGGCTTTAAATTTGAAACATAAACCATCTATAACATGGGTGGAACCCATATCTTACTCACATCTACTTCTGATACCTTTTCTCAATGGTGGAACCTTACTCGTGTGAGTAAGATATCTTGAATATCCAATGGGAGAAACAATTTTCCAAAGAAATTTCATTTCTTTGTAAACTTTATATCCTCCTCCACTATTTTGTATTACAATAAAGCCCGGGCCACTTCTAACGTGCAGCGATCCTACTCAAACTTATGTCCGATATTTCTGTGGGGTAGAAGAGTGGTGATGCTGGGACAGTTCACTGAGTTTTCAACAAATTTCGGCAATTTATTGCCAATTTTATAAAAAAACACAGCAACATATAAATTGTCTTCAAATTGTAGAAATCATTGTTTTCAATAGTTTTCTTTTGTTAGTGTGGGAGCCACTGAGAAAGTTGCCAGCAAAATTTTCTCACATTACAAGTCCATGCCGACTATACGCTCTCTGAGTAGAAAATTGACTACTTCTGTCGCTCCACATTATTGAGAAAAGCAACTTATGTTCTCTAAAATTACAACGCTCTTGTAGAAAACTATTTGTGAACATCATTTTGTCGATAACTTCGATGCAAATGCAGCTTTAAATTTCAATCAATATTATTCATTCTAATAAGAATCATTCTAATGTGGATTTTTGAATGGATTTTCCAGGATCTCTCCAAACTTGAAGGCAACAGTTTACTGTACAGCTATCCAGGTTGGAGGACAGATGGAATGGGATTTCGCCTGGCAACGATTTCTCAAGGCAAATGTCGGCTCTGAGAAAAATCTCTTGCTCAATGCGATGGGATGCTCAAGAGAGCCTTGGATTCTGAGCAGGTACCAATAATATTTATAGATATTATTCTCAATAGACTAGATATTATTTGAACAAAAAATTTGGAATTAATGATGAAATTAAATAAATGAATACGGTAATATAATATTATTGAATGGAGATATAAGCTAACTTTGAAAAAAATATGTTGATGAGGTGATCATAGATTGACTTCTCGAGAAGCAAGGCCTAACAATTAATAAACAAAGTTAAAATAAATAAAACAACAAATAGAACAGAGTTACTCTGTTTATAAATCTAGTAGGTCGTTCACCATTCGAACCATATAAAATTTTATTGTAAATTAGATTTATTCTTCAGAACGTGAAGACCTTAAAAACAGTGTATAAAATATTTTGAATTAGCCTGAAATATTGAGATAGATTGATTTTCTTTTCAATTTCACTAATAGGTATATAAACAATGAACTACCGTAAATGATCATAATATAGTATGCCTACATAACCATTATTCCTGTTAGACTATTTGACTACATTACCAATAATATTATAATGGAGAGGCTTCATAATAATTAAAACATCATCATTCTTGCTCTATAGTATATTTTGCACTGTAGACCTATGCCTGTAGGTCATTTTTTAAATAATCAAGACATACATTTTACTGTAGATCTAGGGCTATTGGTCATTAAAAAAATCAAGTCAAACAGTAGATCACAAAATAGAATCAGTTTTATGTTTTTTCAACAGTTCATTCTAAATACCTAAGAACATAATAAATTAAATTTGAAATTCAAGGAAGTGGGCCCCCATAAATATATAATATTATGAACTGATAAAATTTTTCAAACAAATTGTTTATTATTACATGGATCACTGGTATTGAGTAGTTTGTATACATTTCATAAAATACTAACTATTCATGGTATTTTGAAGGTATATAAATTGGGCTGTATCACCAGACTCCGGCATCAGAAAGCAGGATGCTCCAACTGTGTTTGCCGCACTGTCAGGCAATGTCATTGGACAGAGTCTGGCTTTCAACTTCCTCAGAGAAAATTGGCCAAGCTTGAAAGAATAGTAAGTGATTTCATTTCTATATGACTATTTATCATATGTAATGGTTGTTTTAACTTCAATCATTCATTTATGTTCAATATAATAATTGTTCACACTGTGCTATAAATATGAGGTAGTAATTGATGTTGCTTTCCATGACGAAACACTATATAATAACTTTGTTGTAGTTCAGACACTGTGTTACTTGTAAATATTTGAAAAACACTTACTTTTCTTGGAGTATTGAGGAATGCATTTCACTCCTGAGAAGGAGCTTCATCAGCCTGACACTAGGGTCGCTTGCTTTCTATGGGTTGGACTGTGTGGCCAAAATGTGTGAAAATATTGCATTTGGTTTGAAGTTTATTTGGTCATTGATCAGATTGGATTTGTCATTTTTGAGGTGTTTAAAAATTTTGTATTGTTCAAGTGTGTTTAGTCTCTAGCTTTTCGAAGAATCTGTAGTATTTGTCAATATCTGTTTGTACTGTTTTGAGAGTGTGGCCTGTGGCTATTAAATGTTCTGCATAATAATTATGTGGATTCTGAATTTGATTTTAATGCTTTTATGTGTTCATTGTATCTTAAGTTACGATCGGTCTGTCCAATATAGAATTTTGGGCATGTATTGCATTTTAGTAATACGGAACTAAAAATACAGAAAATAGACAGCTCACAATTTGAAAAACAAAAATATGAAAAAACAGGGATATATAAGGTTGGTTCCGAATCGGTACAAAATCGGATTTATAATCGGATACAATCGTGGATTGATGTCTTTTTGAGAATATATGAGTCTCAAATACACTGATAGTCCATATAGAAAAGAGGTGTTTCTAATTTGAAGGTATTTTGTTTGCTGTTTGTATGCTTATGTTAGAATGTTTATTTCTTTGAATGTAAATACTTTTTACTTACCATGTTTAATTTATGACGATGCTATGCACTTGTATAAATGTTTTCTGCAATGAAAAAATTTTGAATCTTGAATCTTGATTAACAGTGTATTGCAGTTGCAGTAGATTCACGTAGGCCTACGACGTTTATAACCGTATTAATCCAGATAACGTTGAAATTGCATACTGGATATGGTTGAAACTTGTGATCACTGTGACCAGTACATATATGATTGACAACTCTAAGCTGAAAAATAATTATCCATCACATGAATCCAGTGATAAACAGAACTAGAAGTACCGGTACCTATCTCATGAAGATTGTGCATTAGATATAGATGTCGTGCTGCTCGATCTTATATAATTTGATCCAACATTGCATATTGTTCATGTTTAATAATTAATCATCATGTGTTTATCATTCATCGTTTAATTTGCTCTTTGCATCCATACTTATTGTGTATTGGTTTTTTGTGAGTCTCATGTGAAAATATTCATTTTGCAGTTTTGGAGAATCAATGTTCACCCTCAATACGCTTATCAGACTCTCGACCAATAGGATGAACACAGATTTTGAGCTGAAATCAGTAAGTAGATACTTTTCCACCGTGATAAATAGTTTGTGCCGGGCACTCTCTTAATTCAGGCCTTTTCCCAAGTTATAATAGTAAATTTAATACGCAATAGACTAGACCATTATTGTAAGTGAGTTAGCGAAATAAATTATTTTCTCTCTCTATTATGAACGGCCATGACTTCGAGTTTCCCATGATAGATATTTAAAAATTGTGGCTCCGAGTCGTCGAGGAATGTAGATTATGGAATTATCTCTAAAACTTAGCCTTCTTGTCGCGACATAAAATGCGATAAGTTGGAAAACAGCAAGCATTGAAATTATAACAAACTACCGATTTTGCAGTTACTATTTGGTCCAAAGGCTGTAGAAGCCACGCGACGATTGGTCAAATTGATTCCATTCGCCCAATAGGAGACCTGTTTCTAAATACAGTAGTGGGGATTCCCCAGTCGAGAGACCAGATTACGTTCCGGAGGACACTTTGCTAGGAGCACTACGAGAGTAAAGATGTAGTCACTATGTTTCCCCCTTTTTGGGCAGGTATATAAGTTTATTTCAGTAGTTAATGTAGGAGCTAGTTTTAATTTTTATTAATGTTTAAATTTACTAGTAGTGCCATGTCCTGAAAGGTTTAATTGTGTTTCTTCATCATGTACGAATAATTGTTTCTTCAAATAACCGCTAAGCGGTTCATGTGTGTCCCCAAACCAACTTCTTGTACTACCACCCCTTTGGTTCCGCAACTTTATGTAAACCGCTTCAAGACACCCGTTCAGACGACAGGTCTAGGGACGTAAGAGGACGTCGCCGTCAAGCCAAATTCAACCGGTAAAAGCTCACCGCCAAAAACAAGGTACTGTAACCCCGACGATAAAGCAACGTACAAACCAACGAAAGTGCAGTGTAGTGAAACAAAGGTTCATTCGAGAATGTCAATAAAAAGTGGGGATTCAAAATTATTATGAAATGGGTTATATGGGTTACTATCGACGAAATTTGGGTTCAACGGTTTTTTTCTTTCTTGAGTAATTTCATGTTGAAATTGATTGGTTATTTATGACTGATCTTGTTTGGTTTTGTGACGTATTGCTATCTAAACGGGGATAGTAATGCGCCCCCGAATCAGATGAAGAATGTCAACAAAGTAACATGATATTGTTGTTTCTGTTGTTCGATTTTAGCTGCCAATGTTTATTGAGGCTGTTTGTATTTTTCTATTATTTCAAATTGTAGTGTTATTCTATAGTATAAACCTATTAAATCAGGCATGGCAAGATTAATTGAAGTTTTCTTGACTCTAGCCCGTTCACCTGCATGAATTAGGTATAGACTCAGGTATTTTCTAGATGTGTCGGCCTATTTCTAAATTCTAAATTTTATTCAAAATTATCTTCTTAGGCACACAACTGCGCCGACTCTGCTGTCTAGAGATATTTAAATCTCTGGAATTCAAATTTTCTAAAAAATTAAATTTTTCATAACTTACTCTAATAATACTAGATCAATTTTTCTGAGTCTATACTTAATAATTCATTCTGTGAACGTGTTAACTGTCAATATTTTGGGTTTGGAGTTGAATGAATAATTTATTGTTGCCACTCCAATTTTCTGAAGATTAAATAATTGTAGATGAAACAGGAAAGTTATTCAGTTATGTTAACCATTAAAATGATAATCTTTTGAAGTGCTTAAAGATAAAGTCAAGTATCATTGATGCTTAAGTTGAAAGTATTCTGAAACTTCATATTGAAATTGATCATTGATATTGAAGGTTTAACGTTAGAATAAAAATGAGTAGAAGAAACTAGGACATGTGAGAAAAAACTGATTCTAAGTGCTGAATAAATTTTTGTATTCTGTAATTCCGTGAATGATGATAGAAATTATTGTAATGTCAACGTACGTATTCTGGTCTCACGCATCGGGTACTTGAGTATCATCATAGTATAGTAGTAGTGAAAGTGAATATTGAGATTTTAAAGGTCAACCCAAGTAAATTAGGAAAATTCGGAAATTATTATGGGAGAATGTTTGAGGAAAATAGGAAATTTTTTTGATAAGTTTAGGTTGATCGAAGGTAATCAGAGAATAAATAGGAAACTGTTTTATTAGTTATTGTTGATACTTAGTTTTGAAAAGTTGATGAGTAGTTTTGGCCTTGAGATGTTTAAACTAAATAATTAGATATTGTAAATTGAAATTTGAAACGATGATCAATCCTTGGGAATTTGTATAAAAATAAGTTGATTGAGATGAGGTTGTTAAGTCCCTTTATCAGTAATGTTTATTCTCGAAAAGGTGAATCAGTTTTATTATTGGAAATATTTTTTTTTAGGTGTGATTCTTGCGGTAGGCATGCGTAGTGATAGTGTAAAGATCCGTTGTGTTGGTAACGTTTCCTGTAGGCTGTGGGGAATTTTTTTTGTTTAGTTGAGACTCAAGATTTAGAGGAGGACACGGGGATGTCCTGCCTATGTGTGTTGTTGTTGAATTTAGGTAATCGGCGCGAGTGTAGGTCCGTGTCCAGAGAGAACGGAGCACTGCCCGAAAGTTGTCCATGTAACAAATCAAGGAATTTAGCTGTGACTAACCTTGCAAATTTGTACGGTGGAATTGTATAATTTTAGCGAAAGGCACCGAAGATGGTGTGAGCTAAGATTTTTTTGTATCTAGTAAACGGTCTGGTTCATTCGAGAGTTATGGGGCTCGTCAGTAGAATAACGTAAACCGAAATCTAGAATATTTAGTGACTCTTCGTAGTGATTGTAAGGAAAACAATCAGCGTAATGCAGTTTAGGGAAGCCCAGTCAAAAGGTTCGTTAATGTTTGGTAGGAAAGTCAGCCGCAAAACACAAGTAAAAATTGGTAAAAAAGGGGGTATTATTGAGTTTAAAGTTGCTTAGAAATTTGGTATGGTAACGAAAATTGAAGGTTTTAGACAATGAATATTTAAAGTGATTAGTTAAGGTATACAAATAAAATAACAGAGAAACCTTTTCGAGTACCTAGGTAATGTTAAAATGGTTATCAGTGAAAGTAGAAATAAATATTGGAACACTAATGAACGGGTTAAATTAAAATAAATTAACAGTGAAATTCTTCTAGTTGAATCTGAAATAAAAAGGGAAAATCTCTTGAGTTAAGCATGAGTTTAAATTATTCTGTAGTTGAGAGTTGAAAGGTTGATTAAAAATTTAATTGGGGATATGGAAGTAGAAATATGTAGGAAAATTCGTGTCAAAAGGAAATAGAATTTTTGTTGGGAAAATTAAATTAAAGTAATTAACAGTATAGTAGAAATCTTACTTTGGCCAGTAAAGTCTAGTTCAAAGGAAAACGGAGAAGGAAGAGTGAGAGAGTTTTCCATGTGAATAAGTTGAGATATTTTAAGATCTAGTAGAGTAATTGAAACTAGTTGGATATGAAGTTTATTGTTGAGGAATAATTATGTGAGGCTCCAGTAAGGTTAGAAATGTCAGTGAACTTGGGAATCAGTAATAGTGTAATAGTAGTCTATTAATGTGTTATGTATTGGTAAATTTCATAATGTTGGTAATCAGAAGGAAAGCAGCAGCAGTTCATCAATGCTAAGTTAGAGCTGAACTTTAATATTATTAAATCATGCCTTGAGAATTACTCTTCCAGTGTTTTGAGAAAATGTCACGTAGGTACTTTGAGTTTGAGATAAATAACCATGATCGCTGTCGAGTCAATTTATCCAGTTGAAGTTGTAGGCAGTGAGAAAATTACAATACTCTAGTGACAAGCGAAGTATAAAATAATTGTCGATTAAACCTAGCACTCATTGTTTTGTTTTGACTAGCGTTCTGTCGTAGAGGTTTCCTACTAGAATATTATAATGAAAAGTGTTTTTCTCATGATTGTGGAATGCAAAATCGCGCTTGTGTCATATAGCTCTCGCGTTGATATAATAATGCTATTTCAACCATTATTATCTTTGAATCGTAGTCTATGTAGAATAGTATTGCCTATTGAATTGCTTTATATTGTTAAAAATATGTTGCACTCTCAACTCTATAGTAATGATAGTTAGATTTCAATACATTCAGCTGAGTGAAAAAGTTTCATCCTTTACTATTATGATCAAACGTACTTCATATTTTACAACAGCAGAGTAACATAGAACCAATTAAAACTATGATGTCTTTTAAACGTTTTCCCTTGTTAGAGTTTGCCAAGAAAATAACCAGGGACTCAATAAAGTGATTGAAGTATTCAAGATTATTATACTCGGTCCGTCTTTAGTACCTACTTAAAAGGTGGACACGTCCATATTGTTTTGTCCTGACTCTTGCCACAGTTTTAAAGACTCTTGCCACAAATCTCAATTAGTTATACATTTTGCTGAATTTCGGAATGATTAAAGAGATTTCTTTTGAAGAGGGCCCGCTTCAAATTGGATCCTACTATCAATCCAGAAATTCGACTCTCCAAATCATACAGAATGCCTCTATGGTAACATATCCTGATTAGATTTCTTTTTGCGTGTTTCACACCGGAAGGAAGGGGAGTGTGCCGGGCACTCTCTTTAATTCAGGCCTTTTCCAAGTTATAATAGTAAATTTAATACGCAATAGACTAGAGCCATTATTGTAAGTGAGTTAGCGAAATAAATTATTTTCTCTCTCTATTATGAACGGCCATGACTTCGAGTTTCCCATGATAGATATTTAAAAATTGTGGCTCCGAGTCGTCGAGGAATGTAGATTATGGAATTATCTCTAAAACTTAGCCTTCTTGTCGCGACATAAAATGCGATAAGTTGGAAAACAGCAAGCATTGAAATTATAACAAACTACCGATTTTGCAGTTACTATTTGGTCCAAAGGCTGTAGAAGCCACGCGACGATTGGTCAAATTGATTCCATTCGCCCAATAGGAGACCTGTTTCTAAATACAGTAGTGGGGATTCCCCAGTCGAGAGACCAGATTACGTTCCGGAGGACACTTTGCTAGGAGCACTACGAGAGTAAAGATGTAGTCACTATGTTTCCCCCTTTTTGGGCAGGTTTATAAGTTTATTTCAGTAGTTAATGTAGGAGCTAGTTTTATTTTTATTAATGTTTAAATTTACTAGTAGTGCCATGTCCTGAAAGGTTTAATTGTGTTTCTTCATCATGTACGAATAATTGTTTCTTCAAATAACCGCTAAGCGGTTCATGTGTGTCCCCAAACCAACTTCTTGTACTACCACCCCTTTGGTTCCGCAACTTTATGTAAAACCGCTTCAAGACACCCGTTCAGACGACAGGTCTAGGGACGTAAGAGGACGTCGCCGTCAAGCCAAATTCAACCGGTAAAAGCTCACCGCCAAAAACAAGGTACTGTAACCCCGACGATAAAGCAACGTACAAACCAACGAAAGTGCAGTGTAGTGAAACAAAGGTTCATTCGAGAATGTCAATAAAAAGTGGGGATTCAAAATTATTATGAAATGGGTTATATGGGTTACTATCGACGAAATTTGGGTTCAACGGTTTTTTTTTTCTTGAGTAATTTCATGTTGAAATTGATTGGTTATTTTATGACTGATCTTGTTTGGTTTTGTGACGTATTGCTATCTAAACGGGGATAGTAATGCGCCCCCGAATCAGATGAAGAATGTCAACAAAGTAACATGATATTGTTGTTTCTGTTGTTCGATTTTAGCTGCCAATGTTTATTGAGGCTGTTTGTATTTTTCTATTATTTCAAATTGTAGTGTTATTCTATAGTATAAACCTATTAATCAGGCATGGCAAGATTAATTGAAGTTTTCTTGACTCTAGCCCGTTCACCTGCATGAATTAGGTATAGACTCAGGTATTTTCTAGATGTGTCGGCCTATTTCTAAATTCTAAATTTTATTCAAAATTATCTTCTTAGGCACAAGTTACTATTGTCTTTTTTCTTTAGGCTACTTTTAATATGAATAAAAAATCTGAGTACCCTTTTAAGGATGTTCGGTACACTTTCTTTCATTATTTAAGTTGGATAATCTTTTTCAATACAATTGTTAAGATCATTATAAGAGTGAGAAAAAGTGGCAACTGAAATTTTTAAGTGGTCCAATAAGCGAGTTATGGGTTGCTGAAGTGCTAATTTTCCAGATTCCGTTTTCTTTCCAGATCATAAACGGTTTCGACTATATTAAAAGAACTTCTCTTAAAAATTCAAAAAATGTATCTTTCCAAACTAAAACATTTTATTCCCAATATCGTTCATAAATAAAAAAGTAAAAATTTTTTGTATATTCGATAACTTGTTTATTTTGGCATAAATCGCGAAAAAACGCATATTAGAACAAAGTAAATGATATTCTGAATATATTAAAAAAAAACTCCAATGGAAAATTGGAAACCGTTTATGATCTGGAAAGAAAACGGAGTCTAGCACTTCAACAATCCATAACTCGCTTATTAGACCACTTAATAATTTCAGTTGCCACTTGTTCTCACTCTTATAATGATCTCAACAATTGTATTGAAAAAAATTATCAAATTTGAATAATTTAAAAGTGTACCGAACAGCCTTGAATAATTTCATAACGACATGTTTCGGCTACTATGGAAATAGATGAGGCTACATTTTCAATAATTTCTCCAATACTAAGAGCACGGTATAGGCCCTATGAAATATATGCATGGAAATTGAAAACATGATTGCTATTCAATGAAAGTGACTAGCGAACAATTATGCGTATAAATTGAAGCGTAAGCGTTCCCATAATCTTTTTTATGTGTGATACGCGTGTATCAAGTAGAAATAATAATTTATGTAGAGTACGGTAGCTATATTTGTTATAACTGAAATGAAGTTTACAATATAAATTTACTTATTCATTCCTTCTCACGAGCATTATTTTATTAATTTTGTTAATAAAGACTACAGACTATAAGCAATTTTTTATCAGTTTGTCTGTATTTTTGTTGTTATTAATGACAAAATCCACTACGGTACGGTACTAACTCCTCAGTAATTCACTGAGTAATTGTTCTGTCCTCCCTTCTACCATTTCTTTTTCATTTTCAATTGCTGATTCGAATTTGAAACACTTTTGAAGTGGAAACACCTACTTTTTAGCAGTAACGACGTTTTGACCTGTTGTTGATCAACTTTAGACTGCTGATGGAACTCTTAAATTAATATTTCAGATTGAATTTTGCAAAAGGATTTCATTTGATTTACAAGGAGGAACATTGGATTTCATCTGTACAGTATTCATTTCAATTTATTACTTCCATTGGAGGTGATAATTTATTTTATTACTTATTACTATGGCAATAAATTTAATTCATTACTTCCATTGGGAACATTGGATTTCATCTGTACAGTATTCATTTTAATTTATTACTCATATCAATTACATATTCTATTAATTTTACAGTTGAGAGAGTTCGTGGTAGAGAGGAAATCAGACTTGGAATCAGCCAGCAAAGTAGTGGACCAGGTACTGGAGAACGCACAGGCCAACGTTAATTGGATGAGAACGAATTACAAAACAATCATAGCCTGGTTGACCTCTGCAGTCAATAGCACCACTATTTCACAGAGGAACACTCGATTGAGTTAACAAACAAATACATTTAAATAGTTTTCTACTGATTTGACACGAATAACATTCGTGATAATGAATTAGGTATTGATTGTGAAAACTTGTCACAGGTGGGTAACAAGGTGACCTGTTTGATCGCCCACCTTCTTATGGAGTAGAGCTCTTGATACTGATTATATCAGATTGAGTAATATTGTACAGTTGAATGTGATCAGAGCAGGAGGAGAGAATTCGTCTCTGAGGAACTGTAATTTGCAACATCTAACGTCTCAAATTTGACACATCTCATGCCGTTGTTGAGGATTCATAAGATCTTAACGGTCCTAAATATTTTTTATGTTTTGCATAAACGTTGTATATGTATCATTCTCTTTCTTGAATGTGTGAGAAGATGTTTGTCTGATCTTTAATGCGTATGTCTGTATTTGTGAGCAGCTTTGTATGTATTTTTATTAATTTATTATTATACAATTCAACGGTATGTGTTAGACTTACACATTCCATAACTGATTCTGTTGATTTGAGTAGTATTTTCAATAAAGTTATTCTAGTCTCTCCAGTAGGATTAGATCTTATTATGACAACATTATAATAGTTGGAGGTGGAAATATTCCATTTTCTCATTTTTACGCTATTTGAAAACAAATGTATCCTCAGACAAAATTGTAGAGAACTACACAATTTTCATTTTGTGAAACTTATGGATAGGAATAATTGAATTTATAATTTAACATACCTCTCCATCAGGTTCCTATGTGGATATAATACTGTATTTCAACTGCTGTACTTGATATCAGTTTCTAGAGAGTGTCTCCAATAAATTTTCAGATGAAGAATACAGTATTTCTGATAAATTCCAAATCCTTTTTGTGTAGTTGAGAAGTTGATATTGTGGTAATTATTCATATTGAATGAAAAAGACTAAGAAATTGTCAAAAAACCACTGATTTATTGATAATTAGAAAGACCGGTTTCGGTTATTACATCATTGTCAATCTCTGATAAACTGAAGAGTTTATCAGAGATTGACAATGGTGTAGGCTTAATAACCAAAACCGGTCTTTCTAATTATCAATAAATAAGTGGTTTTTTGACAATTTCTTAGTCTTTTTCATTCAATTCCAAATCTAAGTGATATTTTCAACTTTTCTCTCTTATGTGGACTAACCCCCATTTTTCAATGGAAATTTATTTTTCAATTGAAATGGAAAAATATTTTTTGTTTCTTTCTAAATTATCAAGATGATTAAAAGTACTCGGGTCAGTTACAAGAGAATATTTGAAGAAAGTTCCTTAAAATTCGAAATCCAAATAACTTCAATAGAATTTAGACCTATGCATGAGTCTCATAATCTGTGACTTATGTACAGTCACCCAACGCAAAATTATTTTTTCCTGACTATCAGGATGGGAGGATTCTGCACTAGCCGTGGAATTTATTACATAGTGATACCACTGTGAAACATATTTGATTTTAAGGACATTATGACTTTCCTAAACGCTTTATCTGCTAAATTCATATTCCAACAAAGTTTAATGTTAGAATAATAATAATAAAACGCGTATATATATTTTTGTCAAACACTTAATTACTAAAGTATTCTTATTTCAGTGTATAGTAGTTTTATTTAATAATAATTTCCTCTTGAAGTATTTACAATATTATGATACATTATTGTGTATATATTAGCCTCCAGAATTTGTATGAAACTAGCATATAGATAATAATACAGTATGATAGTTTAATGAATATGTATTGATGTAATATTTTCTTAGCATTATAAATATACTAGGTGAAATAATAATTATGATGTGTGATTGAGAGTAATAAATTCTAGCTTTCTATTGATGTAATTTTTCTACTAAAACGTTTGAATTTATTGATATCAATATGTTGTACTTATGTGATGTATCAATCATTATTGTGTAATAAAATTTAATAGTTCGTCTACATTATAGACTAATAGACTATAAAATACATTGAATTATCATGTTTGAAAAAACTCCTTTCTACTGCTATATTGATATTGTAATATGAACGTTTAATTGGTAATAACACTGTTATTTCTTGTTATTATAATTAATAAAACAATTAGATGGTTACAATATTTTCAATTTCCAGATTCCATTTATAGTTTCAGACTATCATTCATTCTACAATAATGCAGTGAGAAAAATATTTAACAAAAATAATAGTACATGATAGTTTTACATTCACAAATTTCACTGATCTATTGGAAGGTATTTGCTGACAATCATATAGAGCCCAGATATTGTTGACATATATAATTATATTTTCTTATTCTAAAATAGACCCAGATAAGTGTGCATCATTTTCATCAATACTATAGGCCTACACTGATGAAATTATTAGAATGGGTTATTATTATTAGCGTATGGCTTTCAATGGTGGTGAGACCCAAGGGTAGTTCCATCTTGTCGTATATGGTCCAAAGTTCCCTAATAAGACATCGGACACTAAGGCTATACAGAGTGGGTGAAAAGTCCGAGAACGGCCTAATATCTCATACACAAAGGTTATTTGCCGGTGGGTGTAAGTGGGGATCCTACTCAAATTGAAAAATAATACTACTTTACTATGACTTGGAAAATCTGGTCCGCCATCTTGGATCCGCCATATTGAATGCAACTTTATTTTTTTAAATTGGAAGTTGGTCATGCGATACATGATTTAGATACGAAATTTCAAGAAATAATGAGTGGCGAAAACCGCATATCGATATCTCAAACCGTTCAGAAGATATTCACATTATTAATCAATATAATGCATATCAGAAATGAAATACATAAGTGGTATTGATTAACAATGTGAATATCTTCTGAACGGTTTGAGATATCGATGTACGGTTCTCACCATTAATTTTTTCTTGAAATTTCGTATCGAAATAATGTATTGCATGACAACCTTCCCATTTAAAAAAATGAAGTTGCATTTAATATGGCGGATCCAAGATGGCGGACCAGATTTTTGAAGTCATAGTAAAGTGGTATTTTCAATTTCAGAGGATCCCCAATCACACCCACCTTGGAATCACAATCTTTTATGAGATACTAAGCCGTTCTCATACTTTGTTCTCTCATTTCTGCTTTGAATAGTATTGATTAATAATGTGAATATCTTCTGAACGGTTTGAAATATCGATGTGTGGTTTCCACTATTAATTTCCCCAATCACACCTACCATAAATTTACCTTTGTGTATGAGATATTCAACCGTTCTCGGACTTTTCACCCACTCTGTAGAATAGGTTATTGAATGAGGGGAGGCTGATGAAATTATTATAGAAAAACAATATTATCAAAATAGTAAAACTCATTTGCTCTGCTGCAATATCAATTTTGTAGAAAAACTATAAATCATTAGATTAATGATATTTTATAGATCTCAATTTATTTTTTTTACTTACTGTAAACAGTAAAAGTGGGTAAAAAAAACAGGAAAAGACCGCAAAATTGAATTTGAATTGTGTGCCAAGGCAGATAGAAACCAGTGCCAGCATGATAAAACCTAAACTTATTATTGAATGATACCACGGTACTTAGATGATACCACGGAACTTCTTCTATATACCGTGAATGATACTATCATTTTCAGTATTATATGTGGATCTTGTTAATAATTTGCAAAACTTGAAAATTATGAGTATTTTATTACAAATTATAGTGTATTAACCAAATAAACATGAAATTTGGACATTGGCAAAGTGAATGATTCTCCATCCCACTAAAGACAAAGTTGGTAAAGGACAAACGACTGAATCTATCATAATAATTTGTAATATTCCCAGCTTGTTGGGTTTGTTCAATGACAACTTTATGTTTGTTTATTTCATTGCCTTCCAACCATTGGAATGATGACGATGATGTGATGATGGACTCTTGAAATTGATTTTTTCTCTAGTAAATTAACGCTAAGAAGTGGATAAGAAAATAACAATGGAGATGCTATTCTTCATGGTCACATTAAATTATTTGATCTTTGTGTTTCACAAAAAATCAATATTATTTTTATAAAAGTAATTCTAAAAAGGTCAGCACCTTTGGTCAGCTGGCCCTGGACAATTGCCAATGAGTTCCATGGAGCCTAAAGCCGGGTCCAGATGCTCAAGTCTACCATCAGTCTTTTGCTCAAGCAAAAGATAGATCACTCAGTTCAAGAAAAAAAATTGCCTCCACACGCATCCATCTTACATCTTACATCTTCCTATTTACCGCAGCTCCAATGCGTTGATATTTCACAATTCTTTTCGATAGTTTATACACATAGAGTTTATTTTTCTTGCTACAAAGTCCCTAGTAACACTGGGGTCAATCTCCTTGAATTTATTCACTAGTATGTCATAGGCGTTTTTCTTTTTATTCTAAATAAAATATTCTGGCAAACGGACAACATTGCAAAGCGAGAGAGAGATAGCGCTATATTTATGTTTTTTTGTATGATAGAGGACAGCAACAGTATTGTCAATCGTACACTGCCATTATAACGTGGACCTCACTATAGACTGGAAAGCGTTCCAGATTGACAGGGATTCATATTGTCGTTGCTCCATTTTGCTTGAATGTCATAAAATACAGTTCTATAGAATAAAAGGTTGAATAATATCCTCAAAAGTAATTTCACATTGGAAATAATGTTTTTCGTTTATTCAAATATAGTTAGAATAATTTTTCTCCATCAATAATATTTTTTTATAATATTACAGCAGCAGCAGTAGCAGCAGCGCTAATGGTAGTGATTTAGAAGGCTGTAGGTTTGTTGGTTGGATTTGCAAAGGAAACAGGTTTCACTTCATTAGAAAATGGCTGAATGAGTAGCGTTTGCCCGGTCAAAGTATTCTTGCTTGCAGGTTTTCTGAATTTTAAGACTTTCCAGGCATCGGATTTCCATGAATTCGTATACAGACTCTATGTAAGTGAATCATTAACTGTAACTAAATAAGTTTTAACTACTATTTAAACTATTTCATAAAAAAGGTCGTTGGCAACTCCCTACAGCTTGAATCTTCAGAATATTTTTAGATGTGTTTATATTGATCTTCATCAACTAATGTTCATTCATTCAGTTCTATTAAGTAAATATTTTAAAACAAGTTATGCGCTTGTATCTATAGATTATCGTTGTAACCTTAGACAATTTCAATATGTTCAATTTATTGGTATACTTAACCTTCACATTACGAAGACAAACTCTATGCATCTTAGTCTTGACTCAATTCAACGTTCAACGTTATTTTCTTCTTTTAATAATAGTATATTATTTTCTCTGATAGCCTCCTTTGGTATTTTGATCAACTATTGCCGTTTTAGCATAATTCTAATAATTTCAGTATGCTAATATGATTGTCCTACTTGTACGAATGTTGTATTTTTTTGCCGAATCTTAGATTAAGCGTATCCTAATCATTCCAATTACTAATGTACAAAATTAATAATATTGATAAATCAGGATACAAATGAATATTTAAAATCAAAATTATCAATCCAAACTGTCAACTAATTTGTCAAATTATCAACACATTAAAGATGTGTAATAGCCTATTAATATTGTGTTATGTGTAGTAATCATTATTTCAAACTGACATCATTAGATTACGTATATTTTCACTATATTCAATCATCCATGTTCATCAATTAGACAGTTTGAAAACAAGAATAGATCATTTGAAAAAAACTATCAAGCAACAATTTATCAAATTATTGTTCTTGTAGTGTAAATCTATTTTAAACAGTCAGGTTTCGTGGCTTATTTAATTCATCAGGTATCAAACTGAATAGGCTTTCTATAATTTTATAAAAGTTACAGTTGAAAGACTGACATTTCCACTGCATTTGCAGACTGATAATAATTCTAACAACATTTTTTATAAAGCCCCGGGGACTGACCAACTCAAAACGATATAAAAAGTAAAATTTGTCTACAGAAACTAGATAAGTAGCACATGAAAACCTTTATAATATAGTAGGCCTACCGGTATAGCATTGAGCTCTTTTTAAACATATAGGCCTAGACATTGACTTTTCGAGTTTTCAAATAGGCCAATAGGCCTAATCAATTGCAAAAATATGATGCAGCACAGAGTTGTTGAACAGTTTTTAGTAATTATATTTCTGAATTACTTGACCAAATTCTCTGTTTAATTGACTGACAATAACATGTAGGCTATTTTTTATGGCAATAGAAATATTTTGATAAAATTGTTGTTAGGTTAGGTTAGGATCTTTCATTTTTTATTCAAGTTTGCTGTTCACTTGATTTCCAATAACATGGATTTTTTTTTGGTGGCAATAGAATAATTTTGATTTGATTGTTGTTTAGATGGGAAAATGACAGTGCTGTGGGAGGGTCCTAATGAGCCTCCACGTAAGCGTGTGTGTCTATCTACAAGCAGCAACCGGCGTCGTCCCGTTCCCCTCTCCGCTCCTAGCCAGCAGTTGTCGCTGGCCAATGCATCTGAGCAGTGTCAACAATCACCCTTGAATTCCGGTTAGTAGGCCTAAACGTAGTAGTTTTTTTTAATTGTTGAAAAATAGAAGTAAAATGTTCATAAGTTATGGTGCACGTTAAACTTAGTTTTGGTCCAGACCAGTGTTGTGGCTCCTCCTTGCACACGGACTTATTGTCCAAGCAAGGAGATATTCATTTATACGTTGTCTACTTATTACTATTTGTTTCTAACCTATATTATTAATATATTTCTTATCTTCACTGTAATTATTCCTGATATTTACTCGAGTAAATATCTCGAGTCCTAATCGAGTTTGTAATTTATTTTGAGTAAATCAAATTGAAATATCAACCTCAATTAAGAGTTTGTCAAATTTACAACAGATCTTTAGTTTGTGGCTCATGCGTGACCTTTAATTGAACATTTATCAATGGCTCTTCTCATACACAGTGGCTTATCATATGTCACTGAACATGTAGACGGTAGTTGACAAACTTGGTAGAAATTATCCTCTTTGGAATTTCTTGCTACCATCGAACTCTTCATTAGTCATCTACTAATGCAATAAAAGTCAACATTTTATTGAAGAACATTATTTCTAAGAAATTTAATTTGAGCCAGCTAACTTACTAACTCAACATTGTATAAAAATTTATAGTTAGGATTTATCGAGTGACTCATTTTCCTCAATGTTAATTACAATAAAAATTACTTATTTATTAATCATATAAATTCAAAAGTTATATTCAGCCTTTATTCAGTGAACCATTTTTCTCGATGCTAATTAAAATAAAAAAACTCTTGTTCATTAATTTATAAAGATTCAGGAAAAATTGTAGCTATTGTATTCAAGATCACATCTAGAACTCAACTTCAGAGAAGATTGGGAAAAGTCAACGAGAATGAGGGTTCTATTTTCTAGAGCAGCTATGTTACCTTTCATTCTAGTTTAAATCGCTGAATAATAAGTAGGCTACTGGCGGTAGGGACCTAGCAATGATTTACCAACCCAGCTAACCTTCTAATTTTATTTGGTTAGTGATAAGGTGAGGCTATATTCAACAAGCTTCAGACGCTGTCCAATGTTGTTAGAATGATGGCAATAAGTTGACGTATTATTAAAATATAGAATGTCTATTAGAATATACTTTTTCATCAGAAGGTACTCTGCTGCCTTAATCAGTGTTACCTTAAATTGGATATTTAACTTATAGTGAGGTTCACGTTATAATGGCAGTAGAGAAAGATAAAAGAACATCATTACCAATTCTCTGCCTTGCCACTGTCTATGGGTATATATGATACAATATTGGCTGTTTATTCTTGTTTAAATTAATAAGTTAAATTTTATTCGTTGAGAAAATATATTTTGCAATGAATAAATAATAATTTTTAATAAATATTTTAATTATATTTCTAAATTGTTGAAAAACGATCTGACAATATCTATTGCAAAGCTAGAAAAGGATAGCGCTATCTGCGTTGTCAAATGATAGACAAGGATAGCAATACTAATGTTAATCAAACACTCCCATTATACCGTGGACTGCATAACGTAGTGTTCTGCATACTGTTCTAATTGCGCGCGTTTGTAAGACTTGTTATTGATCAGCTGAAAAACTTATATGACAGTTCTACTTATTTTTTTTTAAACTTGCAATTTTTTGAAATGATGACAAAAACTCGTTCAATTAATTATGTCATTCAATTTTAGTACACACTTTTATAATTTTATTTTCGAAATGATTGAATGGCTAAAAAATTTGGGTAAGTGCAATTATTCAAATTCATTATTTAATCATTGATAGGCTCACTCAATTGACTTGAAGTTTTAGTAATACTATGTAAGAGTTGTGTGCTAGGTTATGTTGAAATATTACAATATCATTATGTCTTTAATTTACAAATAAATGATTTTTTCATATTCCTTAGAACAGTTTTTCAGTCGGTGATAATTACCACTAGTAGGTTTTAATCGAAACAATGATCTTTGGTCAAGTCAACTACTGTTTATTTTTACTGACAAAAATATTGTAAAATTTTTCCCTCAGTAATCACTATCGTTTGGTCTGTACTTAATAGCCACCCGTCAAACTCCATAACAAGTATTCTGTGCCCAACTTGGGTAAAATCAGCTGTACAATTCTATCTTGTGTTTTCTATCCAACTGTCTTTTATCTTCCTCCCTTAAATTATCCATTAATTCTTTTTTTTTTTAATTTTCTAATCGATATTTTTTAAGGCTGTGCAAAGGCTAAAAATAAACTTTCTACTCGTGATATTTTTCAAAGTTCTTCGATATGTATTTGTATCATCAAGCTATCAAAATGAAAAAGTTTTCTCAGGAAATTTTTTTTTCTGATCATTACTTTTTGAGATATGAACGACTGAAGTTTGAATTTTTGGGACAGAACATTTCAAATTCGGTACGATATAAATCCATGAGATTTAAAGGGTGGATTCTTCATGGTATTGTTGATCTAGTTAAACAAAAATTTGCTGAAAATATCAATTTTTAAGATAGTTATTCATTTTACTAAAAATAACTTTTAGTTGAGTCATTTTTGGTAAATTGAATAACTTTTCCAAAAATTGATATTTTCAGAAGGTTTTTGTTTTGCTAGATCAACAATACCATGAAGAATCCATCCTTTAAATCTCATGTATTTATATCGTACCGAATTTAAAATGTTCTGTCCCAAAAATTCAAACTTCATTCGCTCTGTAATAGTGTGATTATTGAGTGGGTATTATTGTAGTTGTTTTTGTGTATCTTATATTGTTTTTCAGGTTTTTGAACTGAAATGAACTTTGATTCGATTTTATCGTACTTTCAGATTTTAGTGTGAGAATATTTGACCATGTTTATTGAATTTGCTAACTTGTTGCTTAGTTGTCGAAATTAAAGCAATTTTCGTGAATTTTTCAAATGCAGTTTCAATTTCATGTCGAAAAAGCCACTGTATTTGAAGGTTGTACGAGCATTGACCTTTTTGCAGCTTTGGCTTTTCCACTGGAAGTTATGCTCAACGCTCGTGGAGGGGGAATAATTTTCAGTGAAAGGGCCACAGTTCGAATTGAGACGTAAGTGGGAAAACATGTAACGGTGTGCGAGCCTCGGTCCTCTGAATGGGCCCATTTCCCATTCAGAGGGACAAATTGTCAAGTTTCCAGTTATCAGTAATTTTTATCTAGTTGAATAGAAAACCAAATTTTATAGAGTTAGTAGGAGTAGAATCAGGAAATTATTTGTGCGTGTGAGTTCAAGTATAGTATGTTTTATTAAAGCGTATGTGAGTGTTTCTGAAGAGTCCAAGTTTGAATATTGTTAAAATGGTGAGTGCCAAACTTTTGTTGTTTTTCTTATTGAGCTCAAAATTTAGTTTCATAGAATGACCGATGCCCAAATTTAAATGCAGCAAGTTAGCAGGTTCCCAAAATGTATAGATTAAAAATTGAGTATGTCTTCTTGACCTGAATCGATTGCTGAATAACTTTGTTCTGTTTCAAAATTTGACATGTTACCTGACTTTTATTAATTCGTTCTATTTATTTAGAGTTCAATAAACCTGAATTTTAATTTTATTAGTGTTTTTCATTGAAGTTCCTGGCTCGTAGTTGCTAGTTGCTATAATAGGTGACAATTTATGATAATGATGATAATCTGTGCATTTGAATGAACGAATCCACTAAAAGCTCCCAACCAATCAAGGATTCAACTAGAGATTTGATAGCATAATTTTGGTAAATATTATAGAAGAGAAGAAACAACCCCCCCTCCGTTTACAGCTCATATCTCAAAAAGTAATGATCAGAAAAAAAAATTTCCTGTGAAAAGTTTTTCATTTTGATAGCTTGATGATATACAAATCGAAGAACTTTGAAAAATATCACGAGTAGAAAGTTTATTTTTAGCCTTTGTACAGCCTTAATCACTAAACATTTGAATAGAAATATCACGTTCTACTTGACTTTTTTAATAGGTCTAACGTTTTTGTTAATGGCAAGTAATATAGAAATTCAAATAAGAAATATTAACTGATTCAAATAATAACATCACCAATATTAACAATCCAATAATTAAATATGTAAATATGTGAATTTAATTCATAAAAATAAGTAGAATAAGTAGAAAAGTTAGTAAAAGTAGAGACTGGTTGTTGAATCATGTTTCACCAACCACGAAGCTGTTTAAGACCAATTCCACAGACCAGTAAAGAATGTGTAAGCTTATATGCTCACATTCCAAGTTGAGACTACACGTCATTCTCTAAATTTTTCTGTAATATTCATATTCTGTTCTGCTGAAGCCAATAGAGAGTATCATTTGCCGTGCATATTCCTTCTAGAAGCCAGCGTGTTCAACTTGAACTGCTCTTGAAGAGATGTAACAGAGAAATCAAACGGACATAACACTGTGTTTGATCCATTGAAAGTACCTGTGGACCAACCTGTTCTGTACTCTTTCAATTTCACCATTAATTAATTGCACCAACTTGATAAGGTTGTTTAGTCAACAACGGAATCATATTCCGATCCATTATCAAATGATAATATAAATAATGTGAAAAATATAAACAGGAATATTACTTATAAACATTTATTAATAATAGGCTATACATTTCTAAACTGTCATATGATGTTGTTTAGGCGTGATGATGAACGGCTACGGTCTGTCGGACACGCTGCACGGACACGGTCACGGTCACGGCCTGAAGAGCTGCACGGCGACGTCGCCGGACGACGGTGGTGGTGGGGGGAGTGGAGGTGGCGGCGCATGCGCAGACAGCAGTCCGATTGCGACCCTATGCAACCTGGGCAACACCTGCTTCCTCAATAGTGTGCTCTACACGCTGCGATTTGCACCCTCCTTCCTGCACAACCTGCACCATCTCGCCGAGGATCTCAAGCACTACAGCGGTCGTCACTCGCAGTTCAAGGTGGGTCGTCGAATTTAATAGTTTATCAAATTGAGTGAGAGTGCTGTGCTGGGATTCGACTGTAAAACAAATTACCAGCCACCTTAAGAGAAAATTGGTTGATAGAAGTTTGGTTGTCATCCTGTCAGGATCTCACCTCTAAAACCGGTTGTTGATGTGACCGACGCCGTCAACTGTCAACTCTCTAAGGAGATGCCATGCAGATGGGATGGCCTGAATGTGAGTGGAATCTATTAGCAGATTTTGGTATTTTACCTGCCGACGGTGATAGAAGGAACGATTTGCCAATGTCCCGGAGGTAATTATCAGATTGGATGAAGCGAGTGTTCGATTTGACACTGTCGTGTATTGTTCCGACAGGATGTCAGGTGGGCGAATCTAGACTATTTTTACTCCAGATGGGGTATATACCATGAGTTGACTGAAAAAAGTTTCTCTCTATGAGGATGTCAGTCTACTTATTAGGCGGTTTAGTTGGTATGCATCCTCTGTTGAGAGTTTGGCTATGCCGGCGATGTATGGCAATGTTGAACGCCTCCTGAACGGCTTGGCTCTTAACTCAGAAATAGAGAGCCTCACGTTAAGTGGGCTTTGCTCGCTACATTCGAATTGTGCGTAAATGCATTCAAAATTAGTCAAATCTGTATGATATGGTATGGTGGTCATCAAAACTGTTTGAAAATTGGATCACTCTCACTTATCAGGCTAATTACTCTGGAAGCAAATTAAATAAAGTGAACGTTTTGCTCTTCACTTGAATGGCTAAGGAAGCAGTGAATGATGAATTAAAACCACAAATTGTTCTAGCAAGTGTCTAGATAATAGAATCTGTTTTCCTAGCATGTTTAAGATGTAGAGTATTAGTCATGGTGAAGACAACAATAAAATATGTTTCCCTAGCATGTATAAGATTTAGAAAAATATCCTATCAAAGTTAATAGTCGGTAGACATATTGCTATCATACATTCATTGAGTTTTTCATCATAGACTCGTGATTTGCTCTTAATCGTTTAAACGAAGTAAACAAACATCAAAAATTGACAATTGTTCATTGTTAAGAACACAATTGCTACAATAAATTTATTATTATAATATACCAGAAGTTGGTCAACTGCGGTTTCTGATAAATCTTCCATCCAAATAAATTTATTCATATTGAGTTTGAGTTTAAAAACATTGAAGTTTGTAGTACTCTAGCTATTACAAATAGATGGTTGGAAATGACAGATTCGTTCAGTAATTGTGTAACCAATCAAACTTAAAATAAATAATGGTTGAGAATAATCTATTCAATCATATTTATATTGTTCAATATGCAAATCATCAATTCATTCTTATTAAATTTTCCTTGCAGACAAAGTCTTCTTCACTGGGACGAGGCATGGGAAGCACAAGTAAAATGTGGAACAGCAGTAAGGACCTGCCGTCCCTTGGCGACAGTGCAAATGCCAAGATCCAGCTGGCCACAGAGAGGCTGCATGACCTGTACGAGTCGTTGCATAACACTGAGCTCAAAGATCACATGGAAGCATTCCAGCCTGAGGTCTTCCTCCACGCTTTGAGGTGAGATTCTTACTGTTTCAAATGCATTGTAATTGTTCTAATCAAAACTTGATCCAGACTTGAGCCTGCTTTTCACGTCTCCAGTAGACGTTCTAGTCAAAGTATCTGAAAATTTTAACTTTTTTAACATCGTTGGTGTCTAGCATTTTGCAGAATGGCTCTGAGTGGTCGCTTTTATTGATCGTATGGCATCGAATACTACAGACCAATCCTAGAAGTAGCAAGAATCTAACATCTCTCATCGTAATACCCACGCATTTATGTAAAGGGAAAAGGGGAATTGAAAATTCGAGCTGCATATATTCAATATTTTAATAAGCAGCTATTTGCAAAACTAGGTGTTTTAATTCCTTAAATTATTCGTTAAATTAAATTCTCTTCAATTTGATGTATAATTTCACACTTTTACGAATTACCCAACACCTTTTGCAGCAGCTTTAGTGTTGAGTGTGAAACTCCATTTTTGCAACAATAGACCAATTGATTGACAAAGGAATTTGGAGGGAATGTTTTAAACATAATTTTTTACTTTGCAGCTTTGTTGAGACTAGTTAGGAGGAGAACATATCAAAAGTCCCCATTCCTAACTCATGTGCTAAGGGGATGAGGGTAGTTTAAAAGTAGCATTTTCAGCGTTTTGCTTCCATATCTTGAGAACAATGCGTTCTAACGACATAACTAACTAATAAAAAATGAAGCTTTTTGAATTATCTACACTTTTTGTTCAGTGGAATTTTGTGATAGCCTATTCCCAACAGTTCCCGAGATATTCGCTCTTGAAAGTGTATAATTGTTAAAATAACAGTTTCTTATCCAATGTTTTGCTCTTTCAGGGCATATAACTTGTATTATTTCACTATTACAAGTTCTCCCTTCATTGTTATAGCAGCTTCAATGTAGGGAGTGAAATTTTTATTGCTGCAACAAGTGTCGACTCAGCGGTTCCACGCATCCAACAGAGGGGATAAAGATGCGCACTTTTGCTATGTTCACCTTTTAACTAGTCCAAATCAAGCTGTAAAGTCAGAAATTGTGACACCCCCTTCAAATGTCAGTGTCAAACGATCAATTGTTGCAGCAATGTAAATTTTACCCCCTAAATAGAAGTTGCTTTAACAATGAGAGGAAAACTTGTAATAGTGAAATAATACATCATTTCAAAGAGAATACAATGCCCTACAAACCTACATAATCAAAGTTTTTATGATGCATTGTTGGAGAGTTATAAGCCCTGAAAGAGCAAAACATTGGATAGAAAAACCTGTTATTTCAACAATTACACACCTTCAAGAGTGAATATCTCGGGATCTGTTGGGAATATCACAAAACTTCACCGTACTAAAAGTGTAGAGAATTTATCAAGATTCATTGTTTAATAGTTATGTCGGTTGAACGCATTGTTCTCAAGATATGAGCGTGGAAGCAAAACGCTGAAAAAAAGCTTTTCCCTCTATAACCTTTCCTTGACTAGACTATCTGTACAGTCTATAACTTGAATTCTTTCCATTTTATCAACGCATACACTTTGAAGTACCGTATTTTTCCTCTCCCTATCATTTTTATGATGTACTACTATATTAATGAATAAAGAAGTGAATCTGAACTGGCAAAATTGCAATCATTTCTGTATTGTTCAACGCAGAATAAAGCTCATTTTAAATAATGTATTAATTCAATTACCTATTTTGACAAATGTATTACTTGAGTAGAACTCAGAAGTCGTTGCAATAAAATGATCTATCTAAGCTTATCTATAATTTGTTTTTAGGGACGTGAACCCGATCTTCGAGGGCAACCAACAGCACGACGCTCACGAGCTGCTAGTCTGTCTGCTGGACAACATCCGCGAGACATGCCGACAGCTGAGCGAGTTGGTGGAGGGCAGTCTGGCCAACGGAGGGGCCAAAGGGGGGGCCGACCTGCCTCCTCTGCCCCTCCTGCCCCCGCCTCCCCCGCCAAAGCCAACCACCCTCATCTGGTCCTCGTTTCGCAAGTCGGTCAAAAGCAACAAGCAGCGACAGACCAAGCTCAACACCTATTCCAAGGACAAGAAAACTAACAATGGTTAGTTGACTAATTAATTTATTTCTTTTTCACTTATTATGATACTTCAAGGTAATAATTTTTGATAGGATTTATAAAGAAACTGACCAACATCCATGGAGTGGTCATGGACAAATTTGTAGGCTACTGTGAAATTTCTATCTTCAAATTTATAATCACAATAATAAAATATTGTTTTGTTTTTAATGTGATTAGGTGTCTATAACCAATTCTTATTCTCTTCAATGTTTGTTTCCATTACGAACCGCTTGTTAATAATCAATTTTGAACAACTAAATTACGACATAGAAGTTAGGTATTTATAAATAAAAGCTATTAGCTTCTACTCGAATTTGTGGAGCGCTTTCGGACACTAGGCCCTTCCTCAACACTCTAAGGATTGAGTCCACAAATTCGAGTAGAAGCTAATAGCTTTTATTTATCAATACCTAACTGCTATGTCGTAATTTAGTTGTTCAAAAGTAATTCTTTTTCATTTTTAATTCATAAATGAAAAATCAGGTGGTGAAACAAAGTGATAAAACTTGAACAAACTGTATAACCTATTCAGTTTACATTTGCAGTAAAGTACATGTAGTAAACAGAGTATACAATTATAATAATAATATCGAGTGACCTGGCTGGCTCAGGTCTGGTGTCAGAGTTTTCAGGTCGCAACTGATCAATTGATATTGTATATGTATACAATTGAGATTGAATCACATCTAGACCTACACTTATTAGAGTCACTTCTTACTATATACATCTTACCTACTTCTTACTATAGTCATCATACTTACCCTACAATCCAGCCATCATATTAATGTATTATCTAATCTGATTTGTTAGAAATGAACAATCTGCTGAACGGCGGCACAGCGGAGAGTATAGATAGCAACGGCGTGGGTGGGGCTGCAGCTGACGGCTCGGGGGCGGAGGACAGGCCTGACGGAGGCGGCAAGTCGGCCTCCACGGCCCCCGGCCACAACTTCATAGCTGAGGACTTTGAGGGCGTCACCCTTCTACGCACCACCTGTGTCGAGTGCGAAATGGTCACCGAACGCAAGGAGACCTTCTGTGATATTTGTGTGCCCATCGCCAGCACCAATACGTCGCTCACCAATAACAACCAGGGCGCACTAAGTGAGTTTTCACTCAACATTCAACCTCACCAATATCTGAGAGTGTTTTCTTGTTCTATAGTGTTTGTTGTTATTTGTAACGACAAAATGCATAAACTGCATAAAATGCATATTATAAATAATTACATGAAAATATTAGTGCATAATCATAATTATCTTAACGTTTGATATGGAATAAGAACATTTCAATGATTCAATGATTTTCATTCAAGCCAAAGTACATCAGTACATAAGCCAGATCACATACAATATTAATTATAAATAAAATACAATGTACAATGTCACAGCTTTTAAAAAGTCCAGTGTCTAATTGTCTTTTTGTGATGATTATTTTCACTATGTCCAACGTCTATTAATCATAATATGTCCATTTCTTCATATTATATGGGCATTATAAACGCATACTGTTTATACTTTGAAAAATGTAAAATTTGAATACAATGTACCTACTATTAATTTTGGCTTGATTAGCATAAGATAAAACTAAATTTTATATTATTCAATTCATTTTATCTCTTTGGAAGAAGAAATCGCTGACGTGGAGAAATTTTTATACATTACCTTTCTCTGGAAATTGACTAAATTTTGGAAATAGAGGTGTTAGGGATGAACTCTGTTTTCTCTCTTTCATAATTTCAAATATAATAATAATTATTTATAATTCCAACATCTTTTCATTGAGTACGGTAATAAGTAACATAAATTATGGATATAATTGGGATTTGAAAGTGAAATCTTTGTAAAAATGTTCTACATATTGATAATTCAATCATGGGTAAATGGTTTAATTTTTTGCGGCATGAATGGGTAATTGAGTGAATGAAATATCAATTGACATTAATATAACGATTGAAAAATGTAGGCCTATATAACGAAAAAATGAGATAAGAAAATAACGAAAAATATGAATAATTATGGTTGGGGACCATATTCATATGTATTCAAAATACATAGTAACATATTGATAGAAAATTTGTTACAGAAAAATACAAACGCAATTTCTCACTTCGTTTCAATATACATTTGCAAATGACGTTCCAAATCCTGCGATTCTCATTTATGCAAATGTGTTTCCTGATGATTATAGTGAGGTCCACGTTATAATGACAGTATTTGTTCAACTTTGGTTTTGCTATCCTTGTCTATCATTCGACAAAGCCGGTGGTAATATCCTTTTCTAGGTCCACAACGATGCCAATTATGTTTTTGGCAGTGTAGAAATATAATTAATTAATGCATAGAATCGGCATCGCTATTCTCCTATCTTTATCCACTGCCATTATAAAGTGGACCTCACTATAGTATTTTTCTTTCCATGTTTTGAAACTCCATTCCATCTCTTTTGCAGGCGAACAAAAAATCAATGAATTGTACAGAGAAGCCGTAGTTACAGAAGAATATTTACACGAAACAAATAAATATTGGTGTGAAACTTGTTTACGGTATAACGAGGCAAAAAGGTCTGTGCGATATGAATCACTGCCCAGGCTTCTAACTCTGCAGCTGAAAAGGTTTTCGTCTAGTTTTGGGTGAGTCATAAATACTATACTTTTTAAATCAATCATATTTCTAATTGAGTTCTATTTAAGAAAATTGTGAGAATGAAACCTAATTCGAAAGAAATGTATGAAAAATAAATGTCATCAAATTAAAAATTATTGACTACTACTGTATCACACTGAAAAGCGTAGCGTAGAGTAGCGTATTCGAAAACACACAGAAAGCGCAGCATAGCGTAGCGTAAAGGCGGCAAAATTCAGATTCAATCCAATTCACAATATTTACAAATTAAGTAAGAAGATAACAAATCACACAGTTCAACAAGATGAAAATAATAAGTTATCAATTATTGAGTAGGCTATCCAATAATTAATTAGGGTTGACTGGGGTAATTGTGAACAGTTTTTACAAGTTTAAAACCTTTTGAGTTTTATAACATTTATTTGAAGCCTGAAAAATTGGATTTTTCTATAGAGTGATATTCAATTCTTTCTCTTCATTTTCGACTAGTCAAACATGAAAACTACAACAATTGAAGTTCAACTAAATTTGTATTTACAATTACCCCAAAATAGTAGTTTACAATTACCTCACATGAAATATGAGTAATCTAGAGTGATCTAGAATGTCTGCTAGTAGTCTGGTTAGGAAGGTGAATAACAAACAACACTGGAATACATAGAATTGATTTTATTTCTGTAAAACAAGCTTTATTCATTTCTCGAAAACAGCCACTGACCCATTAAATTCAAATATTACTTTCCTGTCAACTTCTTTCACGTCAGGTTGAGGCAATATTGCCAATACTTGATTAAATTGAATGATGCTAACATCATTTTCCTTGACCACAAACTGAGTCGAACTATCATTTGCTCTTTCATATCCAGCTATACGGATCTCACCATCATCGTCATCTTTATCTTGGACACAGCATACGTACCTGTAGTGTGTTGTATTTCTGGAGCCTCCGATGAAATCGACCAGTAGAAATGTTCTAGGTCGTATTTTTTGCCAATTAGGCTCGTCATAACTTACTTCATCAATAGTTTCTTCTATAACTGCCATTTCAATAGACTGATCATCTTCTGACTCATCACAAAGATTTTTCACTAAATACATTTTCTTTGGCCTACATGTATTTTTCAAATCAAATTCGAGTTTTCTCTTTAGGTTTGGTTTTGACCTTTCTTCTTGAATATTTCAAATTTCTTCTCTTCTTTCACATTCTCTTCCTTTTTCCTTTTTTCTACTCTGCTGCTTTATTTTTTTCCAAAACCGCGTCTGTTGTCAGGACCTCTCCATATCGCTCTGGTTTCAACCGTGAGATTTCTCTTTCTTTCTTTAAAAAAGATCCATCATTGGATCTCGTAGTACCATCAAGCGTATTTTTAGCCATTGAAGCGGTAAATATTTCAATGATACCCTTTGGTGTTCTTGGAATCTGTTTTTCCTGGGTCTTTTTTGGTGTCACTGGATTTTCGCTCATATCAGAGTCATTCATGTTGGTTGGTTGAGGGAGAGAGGCTGAGCTGTTTTGCTTACTTGTAGTTTGAATGTGTTCGGAACCGTTTTCATTTGAAAGTGGTTGTGTGGAAGGAGCATAAGCCCTACTAAGCTTGTAAATTTTCAGATCTTAGGGTTAAATGCTGCTTCAGGAAATTTCCTGGCATCAACAGGGAATAATCCTGTTGAGTTGAACCCTGATATAACATTTTTGCTTAACATTGCCTTCCTCCATACTCCACCAATAATAGTAGCAAAATCTGATTTTGTAAGTCGGCAGTTTCTTGTTTTTCCATACTCTGTATGTCTACATTTCTTCAACTGTAGTGTGTTTGAAGAATTCTATGCTAAGTTATACCTTATTCTAAAAGGAAGATCATACCTCATAATATTAGTGCTAACTCAGGTTATGAGTGATTATCCATAATATAATAACTACAATAATTATAACTAATATAACTCAATAACTTATAAGTTACAAGTGAAAATTATACCTTATTATAATAGAAGTTCTTTAATCAGTATTATCCAGTGTTATTATTAATCAGTATTTAAAAAAATGAATGAGAAATGAAAATTATATTATTTCCAACATATTTCTTATTTCATAAAAAAATTATACTCATTTTCAATGTACTTGATTACCACACAGTGTTTAAATGCTCCCGCCAGTCAGAGTTATTGTGATCATCGTAATATTTGAGGTTATACGCTCGAATACGCTCCGAGAAAAACAAACTAGTTTGTTCCTCGGATATTCGCTACTCTACGCTGCGCTCCTATACGCTACCCAGTGTGTACAACCACCAATCAATGCCTGACTTTGTTTCAAAACATACGCTACGCTGTCTGTGTGTTTCTACACATAGGCTACTACTTTAATATTTAGTAACAATACCGAGAGTATGAATCATCAACGATTCAAGGCGTCCATTGATATTTCTCTACATTGGAGTTGATATTATCAGTAGGAAGCTCACTGAATGCTATCAAGTTACTGAATTATTACATTTTTATCTTATACTCGTAATATTATCCTAATGACATCCTCATGATTTGTGTAAGATCAAGATGCGATTTGAAAGATTTAATGAAAGCTTGAAAGGATTTAATGACTGAGAAAATTACTAACAGAATTATATTGATTGAGTAAAATTCGATTTATGTTGGATTGAATAAGATTTTATGAATTTCCTTAGAATTTATCTGTATGGCTATTGTTTTGTTTGTGTTTCAGCTCTGTGAGCTCTGTTATATCAAAAGTGATCGACTTCATGCCGACTCCATTAAATCTTTCCTGCTTCTGTGAAGAATGCTCTCATCAACCAGATAATCAAAGAAAACACAGGTTGGTTTCTAAAAGTTCATTCATTTGTTCATTCAGACAATAACAACACCATGATCGATTTAATTTAAGAAGACTTTCGGATGTGCCCATTTACTCATGAACGTACACTATCATAATAATGCCTGCCGTATGGTTAGTGTTTCTGGTCAGATAAAATTCTTACAAAAAACAGGATGTTCACTTGAAAGTCAACTGCCTAATACTTATGAAGTATGTTTGAGATGAAAATCAAATATTGGCTGATCTACTGCTTACACACTTAGGGCCAGTTGCACGTACGTCGGTTAACGTTTAATCACTTTACAAACAACGTTTAATCATTTTATAAACATTAAATGCTTATACTTTAATCGAGATTAGCGCTAACCGATGCATTTTGGTTGCACAAAACAGACATTTCAAGCGATAACGCCGATTAAAGTAACCTGTTTTAAAAGTTTTTAATTCTGATTAATTGGCCCCATTTTAATGGCGATTAGCTGAAACAAAGAAAATTTGGTTGCACAAAGGTGAAATTGAAAAATAACGCCGGTTAAACTAATCGACGTAAACGATTTTTAACAGGCCATTCACGGGGAATTAAATCCAACTAACGCCTATTAGGTACCTACCAATCGGCTGTCTTCCAATTAGTTTTTTGTTAAACTACTACATAATTCAAAGTATGAGCTAAATATATGAATGAATTTCATCCGTTAATAAAATAGAGAAGTGTATTTAGCTGATATTAGCATTCAAAATTAGATTCTGATGTTTGAGGTTAGTTTTCGATCTGGTTCGTCTGCAGATAGCACTTGACAACACTGGCTACAGACATAACATTTTTATGGCGCATGCCTAATGAATGGTCACATAACATAACCTCAATTTTGTGCCATTTGTTCAGAATAATAACATCTGTCGGTTAAATTTCAGTGTTGCCGGATTGTGAAACCATTAAAATCTTGGTAAGTTAATCGGAAAACTTAATCGTGATTAATAACTAATCGATCTTTGTGGGACAGAAATGAATCCGTAAAACTAACGCAGATTTGTTAATCAGCGTTAATGTTCATATTTAACAGACGTATGTGCAACTGGCCCTTACAATTTACATTCCATGATACACAAATCAATATGCATAATTAGAAAAGAACTAACAGCTCTACCCAAAACCTGTGACCCTAACAAATTTTTGATACATGTCATTTCTATCTGATGTAGCGAAACGTTTCTGGGTTGTCGGGTGGCGCTCAAATTAATAAAGTGAAGCAACATAACCTACTTTTTGGACTTATCAAAATTTGGAAAAGGAACAGTTCTGGGCTAAGCATGTTGGTCCTTCTCTAATGATGCATATTATATTTGTATCATGAAATATAAGTAGTAGCTCAGTCAATAGTTGATAGTTGATTTTTATCTCAAACAATTTAGATATTCCACAAGAAAATGTTTACGGCATTCGGCAGTTGACTTTCAAGTGGACCTCCTGCTTTTTGCAAGAATCAACTGATCAGAAACACGGCATAACATGACAGTGTTCGTTTAAGTGTACATGGGCACATCCAAAAGGTGTCATTAATTCTCTCCAAGTCTCTTCTTTGCACATAAACATCAAGTCGATGTGAAAAAATGTTCTCTCTGTATTTAATAATTAGAAAAATCCATCTAGGCTAGTATATCATTGAAGAGGAAATTAATAAAATATATTATTTTTTCAGTTGCTTCGCGCTGCAAAGTTCAAAAATCGATTACTTTGGATAGTATATCATTGAAGAGGAAATTAATAAGATATATTTTTTTTTTCAGTTGCCTCGCGCTGCAAAGTTCAAAAATCGATTACTTTTAGAAACTCTTTCCTGTGCCTCTTACATTATTTGAAGCAGTCAATATAGAGTCGATTCTGTTTGATACTTCACAATCAGAGATATACGGTATTTGTCTATATTCACCGTGATATTGTAAAAATAATGCACTGAAGTAGATCAGCAAGTTTTACATATTGAGATGTCTGATCTGTTGGTTTCTTCCACTATTTATTCACCATACAAATTTAATGGATGAAATTGATAAACTTGCTCATAATCATAGTGAAATCATCGGTGATGCTTTTGTAGTTGACTGATATTGTTTTGTTTGTCTCAGGTACCAACTGTTTGGTGTGATAATGCACCTGGGCGCCACGATGGCGTCGGGTCACTATGTGGCGTACGTGAGGGGTGGAAGAGAGTGCGGGGGGGAGTACGAACACTGCACGCGTGGCAAGCGGAAGACGGCCAGCCTCAGTGGTGCCAACAGCAAGCACTCCAGCAACAGCTCTGAGAAGGCAGGCGGTCTCATGAGGTGAGTGTCAATCAAATTAATATCGGCTATCAACACCCGGTTGCACAATAGTATGTTAAATCTTAATCGTGATTAGATGTCACGAGAGCCAATCAGAGAAGCCTTCTTCTCTGATTGGTTCTTGTAAAATTTAATCATGATTAAAAATTGAGAGGCTCTTGTACAACCGGGCGTTGATTAGGGCGTAGCCTTGTGAAAAATGTAAATTGTTAATGTGATTAACAAAAACATATGTTTCATTCAAAAAAGCGTATTACATTGAATGTGTAATTTTCGACTCTTAAGGCCCGGTTGCGCAAAAGCCTGTTGAAAATTTTAGTCATGATTAAATTCCATTAGGACCTATCAGAGAATGTTTTTCAAAGAAGAAGGCTTCTCTGGTTTTTGTGGATTTCAATCTGTATTAAAAGATTTAACAGACTTGTGCAACCGGGTGTAAATTTTTAAATTACTTTCAATATTTTCATGTTTGGAATTAATTTGTTTTCACTGGCTTTATTATCAAACCTTCAAAATTCAAAATTGATAGTTTATCTCCCGGATTATTTTTTGAGTGTAAAAACCTTTGGCATAAACAGATATTTGGACATAACCTGAAATTTTGAACTATATTGTTGAAAATTGTTTTCAATTATGAACAATCATTTAAAGGTAAGCCATAGTAAGCCATAACCCTTATTATAATTAAGGGTCAATCATAATAGTAAGGTCTATGCCTGTTTTTATTTTTTTCCATTCTCATTGATGTTTTTATTAATTTTGACAATTTAATGAACTGAATATGAAAGAGAAGTTTTGGGCTAGCGTTTGTTCATTCTTTACAATATTGTTATGTTTTTACGTAATAAATTAATATGAATAAAAAAGACCCGTCAAGAAGTTTGAAGTCAATGTTAATGCGTAACTTGAGACTTCTTTTCGTTTTGGTTTAATTTTGTGTATTATTATTATCATCCATTGCAACAATTTCATAACGTGGAATCATACAGTTTCATTTTATCCGTTATGTCTTACTGCCAGGGACACAAGTTGTTTTTCATCGGTAGTGCCATATTGTAATAGAAATTCATGTAATATTAATTTGTATGTAATTACTTTTATGGCAAATAAATGAGATTGAATGTTTGTATTGACAGGCTCTTGAAGATCAAATCGAACAGCGGCAGCGCGGCGACTAACGGCAATAGCGCGGCGGGAAACCAGCAGTCGTTCTACCAGTCGTGTCGCAGCGCCGACTGTTGCGGCCTGCGTATGAGGGGTGCCGACGGCAACGACACGACACGACACGACTGCGATACCTCGTCCTGGCTCGAATGCGACGACGACTCTGTCCGCTCCGTGTCGCGAGCTCAGATGGAGGAGATTCTCACCGGAAACAAGAGCTCTAAGAACTCGGCCCTCACGCCCTATCTGCTCTTCTATGTGCGATCCAACCAGTAAATCAACATTGTCTTTAATCAACCGTCTCTGATAAAATTTGTTGAATAAGAATTGATATTGTGGAATTTCTCCATAATTGGAAAAACACTGTTTTTTTGACACATCCACAAATATTAGATTTGTACACAGGACTGTAGCTTCGTGTTGAAACCAACACATCTTCAGCTGTAGTTTGTACACAGGACTGCAGTTCCGTTATGAAACCAGTTGATTGAATCTAGTTAGTTTCAACTCGAAACTATCAGGTACACAGGACTGCAGTTCCGTTTTGAAACCAGTTGATTGAATCTAGTTAGTTTCAACTCGAAACTATCAGGTACACAGGACTGCAGTTTCGTGTTGAAACCAACTAGATCCAACCAACTGGTTTCAACACGGAACTGCATTCCTGTGTACAAATCTAATAGACGTGGATGTGACATGAATAAAACTGGGTTTTTCAACCACATATTTTTCTGACACATATTTGTAACAGTGCATTCTTAACTGTGATTTGATGGGAAAAATCGTATGCCTGATTTCTAGGTCACTTATTAAATCTAATAAACCATTATACCTATAAATTCTATATAGATTATATAGTCTGTTAGTTTCAATAAGTGTCCTTCATTTTATTAAATCTAATTGACCATTAAACCTTTATATTTTGTTATAATTTGAAAATCAATTCATTTTCAACAGTGGTTTAAAAATTATTGACAAAGTTATTATAGGTACAAACTATTATACCGTTCACTGTGATTTGATTTATTTTTTACAATCAACTGATTTTAACGAAATTTAAGTAAATTCTCTTTTAATAGCTCGATGAAACCAGTAAATAACATCTAAATTATTTTGTTTGAAACAACGCAGTGTTACTAATAGTTTACACCGTCTGATCTTCTACTTCTAATACAAGCGCTAACATATATATCTCTTGTAAATAATTTTGTATTGTTCAAATCATCTTTGCATTGCTAGCTATGATTTGATGAAAATTGTAATCTGATAACTTGAAGTAAGTTCTCTTCTACGCTCAATTGTGAACCACTAAATTAATTCATTCCATTTTAACATTTGAATCTCCCATTAATTCATGCTTGCTATATTTTTATGTGATTGGATAATTCGACATTTCGAAAAACATCTTGTAATGAACTTATTTTTTATTCAGTGAAACAAATTAATCACACAATTATTGTTCATTGTTCTTATGTTCATTTCACCTTTGTTCACTATCGACAACTAAGTGTGATTTGAAAATTTTATATCCTCGAACAATCCAAAAGAATTGAAATTTTTCTAGATCAATAGTTCATTACTAGACCCACATCTTTTTCTTAATTAAATTAGTTTCATTATTTCTAGTATTTTAATTTTAATTAATGATTGCGTTATCTTCAAATGCATCTAAAGAATTTTGCTTATCGATATACATCTAGTTATTTTTATATTAATTTACATGATATGGTTTTAAATTAATTGTTTCAGCTAATTGTGTGAAAACATTTTTCAAATATCTCCAATAATGCAAACTATTACTTTATCTCCAAAATCCAGCTGGCTTGGCAATTGAAATCAGTTTTTAATGATACTTAGTAAATACTTTCTATAAATATTTTACCGTACAACATTCCAATTCATTGTTATCTATTTTTCCGTTCTATTTTTTATAGATGTTCAAGCAAGTGATATTCTAACATGTAAGATGTCAATAATTAACATGTGAGATTTTGTTGGTTCATTCTCAATTTGTGTTTTAATGAACTATTTTTTTATTAGTTAATGCTACGTGAGTAATGTAAAATGCTCCTATTTTTATTTATTCTATTGGAACCCGTGATGAAATTCTTATCTTTTGATTTATATATATATATTTTTTGAAAAAATAAAACTGGATTGGAAAATCAATCAATATTATTAGTTTAGATAACGATTTTTCAAAAATTCTCAATGTTGACTTAGTGGATAGCCGGTTTCACCAAGCACGGTCAAGACATTTGAGCATAAACATTTTAGAATGGTCAAATCAGGCATGGTTTACAACGAGTGCACTGGAACATGATTTCTTTGGCGATAGTTATTATAGATAATTTCAGTGCACGTTTGTAAATCGTACTCGGTTTGACCACTCTCAAATGTCTTCACCGAGCTTGGACATCAGTGAGTCTTCAGTCCGAGCTGTCTTGAAATAAATATAATTTATTAGTTTACATATTTGCAACTGATATTACCAATGTTAGTTTTCATACTCATTTATAAGATCAAAAACATGATGGCTTAGCTTGCTAGGTTATATCTTGTTAGGTTATATCTGTGCTCATATTTGCTCATATCCTAAATGCATTCTGTCGTCCTTTATGGAAAAATATCACAAACGTAACATTATTTAAAATTAAAAAAACTAACCCCCGAACTTCATTAATCATTGGATGAATAGATGCGAATAATTGATAAAAATATAATGGAATAAGTCACGAAAATGGGAAATATGTAAGCTTACACATGTTAAGGCTCTTTGTGTATGCCAATGGATCTAAACAGATATAAGTATAAATTTTGGTCTTAAAGTTTCCCCATCCAATATAAGAGTAAATCGAATCATTTTGATTATAACAGAGAATTTATCTTACAATTTTATATATTTTCTCCACCTAGATTTGCGTCTTTGTTTCAATTGAAGATTTTTTATTTTATTGTTGATTTTATTATTATCTTTAATAATTATTCCTATTATTGAATCAGTTCTATGATTTTAGGCTTACTATATGATGCTTTGAGTTTGAGAATATTGTCAATAACGAATCGGTAGCTATGATACCTTACCGGCATTGAAAAATAAATATTTGTTTATTGGCTTTTAAGAAACATGCATCTACAACATTGTGAACTAAAGCATTATATGTGTTTTTAATTGTTGATTAATAAAATTAAACGATTTTATGGTTGAACATAATTAATCATATCTACTGTCTTGAAAAATGATGTTCCATTTCAATGAATTGTGATCAACAATACTAATTGATCAATTCTTTAGTATTCTGACCATAATGTGCGGTTGAATGCTGTGTATTGAGTACAAAAAATAACATATTTACTCAGTAACTTGAAATGTTAAACTGCTTGATTATCGAACACTTTTAATAAGTCTTATCGATGTCGTAATACTTTGTACATTATAATTATTATAGGGTCATCCGTTGAAGTTAAACACTGCAAGGAATTTGATTATCCATTTCCTAGAAAGCTTTATTTTTTATATATATTTTATTATCTGTGATAACAAATTTAATCGTTCGTGATTGTAACTGAAAGTAGAAATAATAAATTTATTTATTCAGTATTAAGATTTTGTTTGTAACAATTCATGTCAATGCTTGGTCATCAATACTACTTTATTAATTCTAAAAAATCAATTTCCTATGATGAAGGTGAAATAATTTTTTGTCTATAGAGAATAATTTTTGTATAGTCCAAATATGTATTGTTGGTAACAAGTAGCTTAGATGAAAAGAATCTTATAATTAGAAATTATACAACTTATTTGAAAGAAATCTGTATTCTTCTTATTAAAGGTAAAGAATAATAAATTATATAAACATATATTTATGATTATAAAAATAAAACATTGAAGCATCAGGAAATTGTCATTTAATAGTTTTTTTTCATTGAATAACTTAGTCTATTCGTTCGACATATTTATAATGGGTTCAACAAGTGAGAATATCATTTTTCTTGTGTTTATAGGTGAGCTATGAGATTACATTTTTCACAATGAAAAAACTGCACAAAAATTGCTAATAAAATTAAATCAAAATTCTTTTACGATGACAATTTCCAGTTGTATTCAAACATTAAATTTTCTCGAAAAATTCGAGGAAGATATTTTTGAAAATTTGTGAGGATTAAAAAGTTGAATTATAGATATCCATATTTATAACTTGTAAGCCTTCATGCTGATGTTTGATATGAAATCTGTAAAAGTGAATGTCACTTTGGTGGTCAGCTAATTAAGAAAACAAAATTTTGTTTGAAATATTGCAGTTATCAATTTGATTCTAATATATTTCTATGTACGAGTACGAGGTACTATGCGTGATTTAACGTAATTTGAAACTGTACTTTTGATAGATACAGTGTATGTGTGTAAATGTAATAATTGGTATAATTATTCTGGTTTAAACACAAATTTCAGCTGAAGTATCTTCCACAGAAAATTTGTATTCACATTAATTTTACTGCCATTTTGTACAATTATACAACTGATTGGTTTGGAGCTTAGATCTTAATTGCAGAAAATTGTTTATATTTGTTTGGATGAATAGTATTCTTGTGATGTAACAGTTTTCTTGGTGATATTTTCTGTAAGGATTTCAAAATTTCAGCTGACTGTTGTATAAATATTGTGTACATAGTTGGAGAGATTCGTAGCGTACTGCTGTGTGTTTATCTGGATAGGTACGACATTACAAGTCAATTTATTCTACTCCTTATAATATAATAATTATGTATAACTTCAAGTGAGATACAGAAGCAATAGGAGTCCTGTTTCAGAACCTAACATAAACAATAATAATTTTAATATTAACTTCAGGCGAAAACTGATACTGGTTTTGAAGTAGGAACAGTTGAAGAAACGAACTAATAATGGTGTTAATTATTACTATCTACAACGGGATCGTGATTCATTTCTGTTGTTTCCTATGAGCTGTCATTTTGATAAATGGTCATTTTTGCTAGATGCAAGGTTCGTTTCAAGTTTATAATTCGAGATTAAACTCAACTGATAATATTTCTAATCAGACATGTATATATTAGTTACAGAGATCGTGATAGTGTTATGGTCAACTATTGTATTTTTTAAATTTGTGCAGCTGTGTAAAATTTTGAAAAATTATGAAGTGAGTGTCAAAAATGGTATCTGGATGTTGAATAGTTATTGAATCGTGTAAATACTATTTTGTAGAGATTAGATAATTACTGAATTCATGATACTGTAATGAATGAAGCATCTTCATCTTCATTAAATGAAGAGTTTAATTTGCGATGAAACCAATGTAACATACAGATAAATTAAAATGTTATTTTTATTATATGTTAATAAAGATTTATTTGTTCTAAGGTATTTGTTTTATCATCTGTGCTGTCTTAAACCTCTTCCTCCTCTCACACTTGGGTGTAATAAAATTATTATTAGGACATCGGGGTTGTCCTTTTGTCTGTCAGTCTGGATGCTGTATATCGATATAAATAAAAATATAAATCTTAGTACCCTTTTAAATTGTCACAACATGTTTCGGACATTAATGCCATTTTCAAGTCAATAAAAAATAAAATAAATGGTGTATATCAATATTTTAATAATCGACTCAAAGAGGTTGACTATCGTTAACGGTTCCGACTTAATTTGCATAGGGCTGGCCACTACCACTACATTATATGTAGGACATGCATGTTTCAGATAATTCATCTCATGTACTTTTCGAGCTATCTTGGAAAAACGTAAAAACTGCATATAATTACTGAGGTGAACAATTTTCCCTCAAAAATATATGAGTACATTTTAGAGATAATGCGCAATGTACTCCTTAGTTCATTTAGGAAATATGTGTGATCTCGAAACTGTCTATAAGCTTCAGAATAATTATTAAAATATACGAAAATCACAGTTAATACGGGCTTGAAGTGATAATGAAGCTTCAGTTTTCCTCCACAAGCTGTGATATTGTTTCATCAATTCACTAATAAATAAAGCATGCTGGGGGTGACGTTTTTGGAACAGCCTCACAAGAATTTTTTTGACCCCCCCCAAAAAAATAACAAATACTCAGCCTGTGCCAATAAGAATATGTTGAATTCAGCTCATCTATATCAGCTAGTGTTTTTATTGGTGTAGGAGCCCTACCTGTGCTGATGTTGACCATCAACCACGGTATATAGAAGAAGACGGTAGGTGTCACGCGCATGTTTGTGCTAAATTTCCGGTGTAGCTGACATCATTTTTTATAATATCCAATCATCTGTTTTCAATAAATAAGTTTCATAAATTGCCAATTAATAGTTGTTAAAAACCTCGGTTGGTGGCGATGACGCAATTTAGCTGGCTGGGCACTGCGCACACATTTCATGACCCCTACCACTTTCATCTAAATACAACAACCACCTGTCATGCAATATGGCTTAGTTTACGGAGGTAGTGGCACAACTGGGCTGTGAATAATTATTGAAAATGAATTAAATGTAAATTCAAGTATGAAAATTATTTTATTATAATTCCTATAAAATGATTGGCAGCTAGGTACATAATTACATATCGGAATGAAAATAAATGTTCCTTTTATTAAAACTAAATAATTTATTATAAATTTTATTATTATAATTCCTATAAAATGATTGGCAGCTAGGTACATAATTACATATCGAATGAAAATAAATGTTCCTTTTACTAAAACTTAATAATAATATTGTTCTACTAAAGACAGTTGAATAATCTTACAGAAGTCAACGTTATATTATTTACAAAACTCTCTTACTACATTTGTTATTAGAGTAATTACATAAATTATGTAGTCATGTAACCTACTTATATTACCATAACTAATTACAAATTATTTTAAGCAATCATTTATCTCAATTATCCACTAAATCACATAAATTAAACGTTAAAACTACTAATACTCATGGAAGAACTTAATCTGCTCTTGTAGGAACTTACTTACACATGGCTAGAGAATGTGTTTATTATGCAATAACTAAATAACTAGTTGAATTATTATAATTAAATTTATGGTTAAATCAATACATTAAAAAAAAAAAGTTCGCTGTGTTTCATAACTTGAACAACGCTGTGCATAAGGTTCTTCCTCATTAATGAAACCGAATGCATGTAATTAGTTTATTTTTACGATAGATAATTATTATTGTTTCTTAAATAATAGAAAGAATGAATTTTCATAGAGTTCCAACAGTTCAAAAGATAGCACAATGCAATCTTTTCTCTATGGTTTTAAGAAGACCTGTTTTTGTGACATAGGTACCGTCACATACCGTGCCGGTACGCCATACCAGCGCCTCTCTGGACAAAAAATAAAAGAAGTTTTGATTTATTCCTTCGGAATTCTTAACCCTTTAAATTTGTCCTGCTCCCAAATAGCTCTAAAACAATTTTTTAAACTAAATCTGAAAAGTTCTCGCGGGGTAGATCCCCTTCTGAATACCTCCAGACACCAACCCCCCCTTCCACGAAACTTTGCGTACCGGAATATTTATTGTTACAAAAACAGCACTGGTTTGATAAAAAAATTGGAAAAGTCTGCTTCTCTATAAACTGATTTGCACCTAGTAATTCTCTATGATTTCTTAAAGTCCAAAGTATCACCGGAATTTAGAACTTTTTGGGTCTCTCGTGTAATATTTAAAAAATAATCAATCTCTTCAGTGAATAGATTATCAAGTGCCTACCCATTCGCTTCAAATACAAAGCTTGAGTTTTTTATCCATTCCATACTATACAATCTCAATAGCTCTATGCTTGCTTCCAATTTGTGTGAAAATCGTATCCACGAGGCATTGAGGCGTTGAGGTGTTTGTTAGTAAAGGGCAATTCAATGAACTAGTACCGTACAAGAAAATGGATAAAAAAGTACTGAACGTTGAACAAAAACGTATTCAATTGAGCACCTAGTACTAATTTTATAGTATGTTATTCGCTAATTTTTCATGATACAAAAAATAATTGTTGAAAGCATAATCTCTTTTCTGAATGAACGTTTGCACAAATCTTACTATCGTCACTATCTTATTTCATTTCTAGTAACCTAGATGCAAAGTGCATACGTTGCAGAAATAATAATTTCTGATCATTTTTCAAAGATATGAAAAATACAATAGCTGACAAGAAGCCGTTCTATCAGCGAAAATTATCGATGGACTGATCATTGTAATTACCAGTATATTGATTCTCAACGTTAGATTGAAGGAATCCTCCGCTACGTTTGAAATACTTTCTCGCAACACATTATGCTGATGAAGTGGTATTTCCATCTTTGTCAGGCTAAAGCAAGCATCTATCGCCTTCTCTTTCTTCCGTATCTATTTCTGTATCCTCCATAGTAGTTGCTGTATCCTGAATAGCCTGAATAACCACTAGAATATCCTGAATAGCCTCCATAACCAGCCGATCCACCTGATGAATAGCATGAGCTTGACGATGTACCTGGTAGTTCTGAAAATAAAAAATATTTTTATCAAAAACTGTTGACATTTTTTAGAATAAAATAAGGGATAATACTGGGAAATAAATAAGGAAAACACCCTTTGCTTGAATTAAAGAAAATTAATGTGATGTGATTTCAAGAAAAATATTACCGTATTGAATCAAATTCTGATTTCAAGAAGTATTAAATACAATACTGTATCTACACCATACTGTAATACCTCCAACACCATATTTTTTATAAAATCAATTTTCGAGCATTTCCTATAATTTTATGGAATTTATTCTACTTTGGTATGAACAATCATTGTTAATAATGGTATGTATGGAAATTGTTAATAAAGTTGCATTTTCCATTGTTCACAAAAATTGAAAACTCAAGTAACTAAAGTTCAACTACTTATCAATTTCATTTACTACTAAATGGTACTAATTTTTTAGTTTCTCTTTAAGGCAATATTATTTTCACGACCACTCACCACATAATCCACTGTATTTTCTGGAAGGTGTGGCACCTATTTGGGCGCAAGATTGAGGTCCTGGTCTGTATGGTGATTTACCAACAACATTTCCTCTGCAAACAAAATAATTTTCAAATGAGAGACAGATAGTGTAGGGTACGTCATAAACAATCTAATGCAAGTCACTGAGAATATAATATTTTATTAATGAGGAATCTTATTTATTTGTTCGTAGATACAATCCCAAATCATATAAAAATATGATTGAGAAGGAACAACAGGCATGGCCCGGAATGAATGAATGAGAACTACACCACTCATTACAAGCTCAAGCTCGTATAATTATTATTAGAAACCACTTATTTTGACAAGGTGACACTCTACCCCTGCTACAATTTTTTCCTCAATTCCTTTGGCTATGCATTGCGAATTCCTCAAGAGTTACGTAACTAACTACTCTAAGGGAGAATAGAGGAGAGTAGAGAGTAATGAGTAGAGGAGTTACGTAGAGTTACGAGAGTTACGAATTCGTATTTATTGAATCCTTAGCTATTTTAGAAGATTAAACCAATATGATTCAGTTCTACAGTATTTTTATATCAATGCATTTTTTGTCCAAGAACTGCTCCTCCAAACACGAATTCATGACTCATTTTTTACAAACTACACGAACTCCATTAGGAGGTATACTAATGCCAAATACCGTACAACATTTTTATCTCGCAAAACTCTGTGTCAGCGATTCATTGCATTTCTATTAGACAGTTTTGAAAGATATGTATGAAAAATTCATCCCACATTCTACATCAATGGTACCGGATAATTTGAGTCCATTTCAATTTCCTACAACACTTGTGAAATTCACGGTAGCCTACTCTATAAAATTGGTGTAGGATACACAATCATAAAATGTACTTTTAATCGATCGCAATGAATGGAACAGGTATTTTAAAAATTAAATTCGATAAAACTTCTCGTGATACATGATTCATAATGATGTAGCTTGTATCATCTTATAATAATATGTGTTATCATTCTATAAGCATTCATTGAATTTTAGCATGGAGAAGTACATTGTATTTTATGATAGCCTACATTGTTAGTCTCTGATTCTACTCACCCAGGTCCGTAGTTGCAGACATACATCTTGGTGTTCCTAGTTCCATCTATGTATTGCGTATAGCCACAACCAACAAGATGTGAATCACCCCACACCATCTGAAAAGTGTTCAATAACATATTAATAAACAATTATCACTGTATTCCTTTAAATAGTATGAAATAATGAAAAATACCTAATGAAATAATAAAGTAACCTCTCTCCCAAAAAAGTTTTTTGTGGAGCTTTCGCAGATCCAATTGTCTTGATTGTAGTGTAGAGTACTGAGCTTTGATCACAGAGTACTGAACGACGTTATTGTTTCTATTTTCTGTTTATTGATTTAGGAGTACTCTGAGCTCGCACGAAGATGCGTGTGCATACATCTTTCTAGTAGGAGCACATTTCTGTGCTGTGGAGAACTAGAGTAGCATCAAAGATGTGTGAACACAAAATTATTATATAATGTGAGTTGATGTTATCTCTGTGGAGTATTTAGTGGAGTATAATAGGTTATCATTGTAAAGTATTATTCCATAATTAGAGTACCAATTAATGATTAAAATAGGTCAGAAAATAGGAAAACTTTATTCGGGACGTTGGCTGTGTATTCCAATCGTGTATTGTGGTTGTGTATTGAAGAATAATTAATCATTCCTCTGCTGACTGAATTATTTCGGACTAGCAGGTAACCCATGCTCTGCAAGGGTCGAATTAAAAACTTGACAAACTGAAAAATTGACCTCATAGAAACTTGAAGAATTTAAAATAGCCCTACAACCATTCTCGATGAATTAAGAATCTATATGCAAAATTTCAAGTTGATCAGTCCAGTAGTAGTTCAGATGTGATGATCGTCATTCGTGAATTTCGTATACCGTACGTTTATAAGCTGATTCTTTCCTTTATTATATTTTAGATGATCGAGAATGGACAATGTTATTTTAATGATTTCCAAGATCTCAGAAAACATATAAAACATCCATGAATTCACTAGAGGATTTGGCTGAGCTATTGAAATGTTACTGTACCTGTGAGTAATGTCCAGCTCCCCCTCTGCCGAACGAGTAGTGATAGACTTCGCTGAACCAGGCGTTGATTTGCGAACTGAAGTTGGGGGATTCTGCGTAGCTCCGACCTGAAGAGGACCACGTCTTGGCAATGTTCTGCCCCACGTGAAATCTGCCTGCAAAAATAAATTATCTATTTCAAAAATGAATAGTGTGAGACCGATGATTTTATCAAATATTTTTACTAAATAAAATTATCAATTTGGCAGAGGCTGGTTGATGGAAGTTTTGAAATTGAATTGACACTCCACAAAATCAGAATAGCTCCGGTACATTAATAACTACTACTTCTACATATCATGAGAATAACAACTCTTTGTTAAATGATAGGGCCCTAAGATCACTATCCTTGGATTCTTCCCGTTAATTACTATTGATTAATGAATAATGAATTTTATTTCCACCACAGTAAACGAAGAAATTTCATAAGCACTTTTCGGAAATCAACTAACCACCACATCAAGTGAGCCTGGTATGTATGTGTATATGTATATATGTATGTATATATCTATATATGTATATGTATATATATATATATATATATATATATATATATATATATGTGACGATTGACCATACATTTTGTTAAATGTCTTATGTCAATAAAGAAATTTATATTTCTATTTCTGGCTACTGTGTAATTATATAAGGCTATTGTGATTTGAATAAACACAAAATAATTTATTTCTCCTGTTTATATATTTATTTTTAGTTTAAACTATTTTGTTTGAGTCAAGTCCACATAACTGTTCATAACATCGATACCGGTACTATAAGAGAGAGATACTGCGTCGTAATCCTATGAGTACGGTACTATAACATTAGGTGCAGAAAGAAAAATCAACCCTCCTTCATCTCTATATATTTTATTATAATCGGACATCAATCTTTGATAATCTGAAAGCAAAAATTATCGTATAAGTAGAAGTACCTAAGTTAGTTGACTTACCGACTCTTCTTGCATAGTTGGAATCATGACCAGCGGGACAGGAATCAGCCCAAGACTGTGCTTTCCTTGCTAGCTCTTCATCCCAAGCCTGAAAATAAATTAACAATTTAGAGAAGTGGAAACTAATCTGTAGTTGATGAATATCAAAAGTCTTACAGTTCTTCTATTCACGCACTCAGTTGTACAAAAATTAAATTGAATTTATTCTCCTTGAAATGACCTACTCTAACGAAACAAATACTAAGAGAATCAATGGAATTATATGGTTGAATCAAATTGGGTTTTCTTATAAGGGCGTAAAAGAATATTTGATTTGCTTTCTGGTGAGAGAATGAAATGTTTTTTTTTCACAGATGACAAGAATATGCGATCTTGCAAAATGAAGGTACGGTAATTGTGTTTTACGGATTATAAGGTACAGATTTGAAAGGTTTTCATGATTTTTGCACTAGGATAATGGATATTCTGAAAGTGGTTCATTAAATTATTGGTCCATGATGCGAGTTTTCTACTTTTTGTACTAAAATCCTCTCAACTTTTAAGGATACGAACAGAACGTTCAGGTCGTTGTTTTGCTTTCAGTATAGGTCACGACAGTTTTCCGACCTAACAAACACACACTGTAAATAAAGAATGAGAGTGAACAGAGTGACAGAATGAATATAATATTTATAATATATATATATATTTATTCAAACGAAAATCCAAATTGAATGCTGTAAATCACCCCAAAGACTTCTGCTACTGCAAATATCGACAAATATTTGAACAAATGCAATATCTCAGTAATTTCCATCTAGGCTATATTATTATCAACGAAATATTATAATCTCGGTCAAGTTTCAGTATGAAGACAATTTTTCTATTATTGCCAGCTGATTAGTGGCATCAATCGAAACCGAAGGCTAAACCGCGATCTACTCAATCTGCTCACACCATTTATCTACTTCAAAATGGATTGCTTTTGAATGAACACTGAATATCTTATATTATGGAGATATCAACTCCCTCAATACCTACTCTCGAAACCTGTAGTTTCAAGTTTGAATATTACACCAAACTAGCTAAAAGGTTCAGTGGAGTCTGTTTTAGGTGAAAGTGATATTTGCCATGAATATTCTTACCATTTCGAGCATATTAGCAGCAGGCGGTTGACCACTAACTGATCCCCGAGCTACTCTTTGGCGCAGAGTGTTGTGAAGGGTGACGATGCTATCTTTCTCCTGACACGATAGACCACCACTTTCTGTAAAAAGCAATACGATTATTGATTACAATAAATATATCAAGAAGTTGAGCGGTACTGTATGCAAATTCTATTGTTATGTATCACACAACCGCAACAATCTATATTGTGAATTTCATGGATAAAGTTCATCACAGATACAGTTCATCACAAGTACAGAAAACTATTATCTAGCAACCCCTTGGGTTCTTGAAAACTCTCTCAAGAGCTGTTGTATTGTAATCTTTGAAACCCGCAACTTTTAATTATACATGATTGTTGAAAATTATGAAAACAGCTAAATAGTAAATACTTCTCTTACAAGACTAATTTGACAGTAGGTTTCATTTGGGATCCTATTTGAAATGGAAAATTACTTTTCTGATTTTACTATGTCGCTTCAACATCTTCGATCCTCATATGAATCCAAATCCACGGTATAATTTTCATCTAAATACCTTTTTTTAATAATGAGAAGGTGGTAATGTGATACATGATTTTTTCGATAAAGAGTTCGAAGAGAAAATAATGGCTAAAACCGCACATTGGTATATCAGTCCGTATAATTTTGTTGATGTAATGTTGTATATTTAACCAGCTGAAATCATGTGTCAACGCGTGTGATAGCTCCCAAATAGCCTTAGCTGGTTTTATTCCCATGAATGAATGAAAAAACTGTAGTAATTGGATGCATGCAATGAATTCTTCAGCAGATCAATATTCCTTCCAAAGTTATTGTAAAACATACAAACAGAAGGACCTTGGCCTCCAGTATGTCAAAAGTAGGAACTCGCTAACGCTCGTTCAATCATATATAATGTCCTTCGAAATAAATATTTCATTGCAGTGTTGTCAATAGGTCGATTGAATAAAAACTAGAATCTAGTGGCTTATTGCTAGTCGAACTAGAATATAGCGGTCTGTTTCCTGTATGTCTTGATTTTGGAGATTTTTCATAATGAAAAGATCAAAGATTGAGTTTTGCAGTACGTTGAAAATTCAGAAGAAAGATTGGTAAAGTAACATTGAAGTCCTTTTCATGGTGAAAATGCTAACACAAATAAATAAATAAAAAAAAATGTTCACAGTTCAGATCTCTAGATGTTTCACATTTTTTGTTGAATGAAAATTATTACGTGTGTTATTTGTTTTATTTTATATACTCACGTAATTTCTGGTAGCAAGCTCCATACACTCCCGATGTTTGAAATATGAGAATAAGAATCACATGGTATATCCTTGGGGTAGCATTCCTGTAAAAAAGCAAAACTCTCATACAAATTTTGGGAAAAAATTTGGGATAAGATCATTATTCCATTTTTCACAGCACGAAAACTCTCAATTCATCCAACTCACATAAGCCTGTCTGGTCAGAAGTGCCATTAAAGTTTCATAAAGAAGAAGCTTCTTTTTTGTTAAAAATGAAAAATATCGAACGAATAATGATATTTTGTACAGAGAAATAGAAGAGAGTCCTCCTATATCTATTTATTTGTTCAAATTTGGCACATTCTTTATATTGATAAGCATGTTACCAATAGAATTTAATTATCCACACCAGATCCGGTAGCAGTCGATTTCAAGCCAAGTTGAATAAAAACGCAAATTTATTCATTTTTTCTTGACACACTTGATTCGATCATGGCTCTCTTCTCCTTATGTTTTATTTTTCTCATGCTTTCTTTCCCAGATTTTCTTTTCTCGTGATCTTCTCTTCACTTTATCTTCCGTTATCCTTACACTCTCTTCCCTTCCCTCATCACAGAATACAAATAATATGTATTCTGTGCCCTTATCATTTGTTCTCCTATCGTCTCCTCCAATCGCTGTCTTTCTTCTCTCTCGTCTGGTCTCTCAAGACTATCATAAATGTTGATAATGCAGCGTTGAATATGCTGCTTCGAAACAAGTTTTCATATATTTTATGGGCACGATAAAATTCCCTACGAGATTCTGCCCAATATTTTATTGGATTTTCTTCGATATATTCTATACATCAATTTAGCAGATTTTTCGCATAAATTCCAGACTCTTTTCCCATAGTCTCGGTATTTTCCCAGTCTTGGAGCTCATTGGCAGTTTGAAAACTTGTTCAAGTAGTATTTACCTGTTCTGGAAAGACAATGAACCTTGAACTTTATATCTAGGAATGAAAATGCTGTGGAGTGATCGATTGCAGTGGGAATATTGAGGCTAGCCATTATATTATTAACCACAGTGAGACTCACATCAAACTGTCTGCGTATCCTATATGAACAGAATCAATGGTTCCCATTCAACCAATGCTGACAGTCTGAAGTATACTCACTGTAGATGCTGCTCTTGGAATCTATTCGATTCGATAACTTGTCCTACATAATGGAACAAGCTTCACGCTATTCAGGATTTATCCACTACTATTGAATAGGCAAATATTTCATTTGAATTCACATAGCAGGCACTATTGTAGGCTCTTGAAAAGAAATTTATCAAATCACTAAAAATACTTGTTCAAGATTAAACTAAAATTTATTATGCTTCTCACAGAAGCTTCTAGAAGGTGAGTGTGAAGGCTATTTTTGTGGCTCATAGCTTGATGTTAAAGAATCTCTACGATTAAATTTGAAGTTTCAAAGAGAGCTCTCGAATTGAATGGTATGTAATGAATCAAAATTATAGAAAATTGATGGAATAATTTGTGGGCAATTCAATAAACTTTCATAGTTGATGAATAATCCTTATTGCCTTCCTTAAGTGATATCCGCATGAACTAAGAACCATCATTGTATTATTTGTTTATAATCAATAGATTATTATCATTCATAGAAAGGTGCTCATGATTTTGAATAGTTTCTTTTATTGTTCAAAAGATCGTCTGGGAGGTTCTAAATTTTCTCTCATGCAAGCCTACTTAGAATTCGGTTCACAGTCTTCATGGTATGAAGAACACGTTGGCAAGAGATCATCTTGCGCTGTTTATACAGTTCTTCTTATTCGCGAACGATTTTTGGCAAGCAAATTGCTGTTTAAAATTCAGAATATTGATCGTTTGAAGTTTCTTCAAAGTTACAGTGAACACATGCTTAGTTTTTCCAAGAAATGGCGACCATTTGTTTCAAACTACTTCGAGCACAGAAAAGATACGTTGAGCTTAGTTCAAAGTGTAGTCTTTGAACTTCTGCTCAAAGTGTAAACGTAATTTTGCTGTGGTCTCTAAAAGAGCCGACTGACTAGCTATCTATGGTCTCAGCTTGTATGCATAGATCGATAGATCTCATGATACCTGTATAAATAGTATTCGCAGCATTAACCGTACCTTGATGAAATTTTATCACTATTTCTTTGCAAAAATCCACAAGATTGATAAGCAATTACAGTACTAAGCAATAATAATAATAATAATAATAATAATAATAATAATTGTTGAATCATGTGGGGTCCAACACGAAAAACAATTCTACCACCAAAGACCACAAAGACGATTGTATGAGATTCATACGTGAATTAATGCAAGGGATCTCTTAGTAAGTTACGGTATGTCATAATTTTTCAATTCACTAACAGCATCAATGTTCTAAGGCACATTGACTGATTCTGGACGCCTTAATCGAGGTTCAACACTGAGAAAATTAGGTCCATGATCAAAATCACCGAACCAGCCTTAAATAGTGGTTTTATATGGTGTTTCATTATCATTGCTTGAAGCGGAAGCGAATTCATCGGTGAGTTCTTGTCTCAATAATCCCACATTAAAGTGAATCATCCTTGCACGCAAGTGTTTTTGTGTTGTTTCTATTTCTTAGTTGAGGTACAATATATTTCCAAGACACTATAAAGAATACAAGTGGCATACATATTAAGAAATAAGTTCAAAGAAAGAAAGTTCTAAAAAGCGTCACACTTTTTTATTGTAATGTCAGATTTTACATAGCAAGATTCTATTTGTCAATTCACAAAATTTAAAGAGCAGCTCTCTTATTGATGATGACTATGTCTCATGCGAATGACCGATTGTCGGCCGACATTAAATCGTTCCAATACCCAGAATGTCTTCCGATTGGCTTATTCTCTCAAAAAGCTGATTGTCAATCAGTAAGTGTGAAATCCTGCGTGGAGTGAGCCAGGGTTGCATCTCATCACCAATTATTTTCAATATGTACTCAGAATACATTTTTGGGGAAGCGCTTGGAGACATAGATGAAGGTATCTCAATAAATGGAGTCAAACTTAACAACTTACGTTATGCAGATGATACCATAGTGTTCTCTGATTCAATTGATGGCCTGAAAATTTAGTGAATAGGATCACAGAAACAAGTAAAGTCTATGGCCTTGATATAAATACTAACAAGACAAAGCTCATGGTCATTAGCAAAGAAAATATCGGAGGGGTCAACCTGTACATCAACCAGACAAGAATTGAACGAGTCTCACAATACACCTACCTGGGGACTATGATCAATGAGTCATGGGACAATTCTCAGGAGATCAGATGTCGGATTGGAAAAGTCAAAAGTGCTTTTTTAACAATGGGTTCAGTTTTCAGGAGCCATGATCTCACCCTAGGTACAAAGCTAAGGCTCCTTAAATGTTATGTGTATTCAGTGCTTCTGTATGGTGTAGAATCATGGACCCTGAAGGAGGACACAGTATCCAGGCCCAATGCATTTGAATTATGGCTGTTCAGAAGAATCCTGAGGATTCCATGGACAGATAGAATTACCAACCATGAGGTGCTAAGGAGGATAAATACAGCCCCAGAACTGGTAAACCACATTAAATGTCGAAAACTTGAATATTTGGGTCATATAATGCGCAATAAAGGGAGAAACGAAATATTGCAAAGCATCCTCCAAGAGAAAATAGAAGGCAGGAGAGCTCCAGGAAGGAGAAGAATTTCCTGGTTGGCCAACCTCAGAGCATGGTTCGGAAAGAACCAATTCAATTGTTTCGGAGCGCAACCAACAAAGTAATAATAGCCAGAATGATCGCCAACATTCGTAACGAACACCCTAAGAAGAAGAAGAAGAAGAAGAAGAAGAAGAAGAAGAAGAAGAAGAAGAAGAAGAAGAAGAAGAAGAAGAAGAAGAAGAAGAAGAAGAAGAAGAAGAAGAAGAAGAAGAAGAAGAAGAAGAAGAAGAGAGAAGAAGAAGAAGAAGAAGAAGAAGAAGAGAAGAAGAAGAAGAAAGAAGAAGAAGAAGAAGAAGAAGAAGAAGAAGAAGAAGAAGAAGAAGAAGAAGAGAAGAAGAAGAAGAAGAAGAAGAAGAAGAAGAAGAAGAAGAAGAAGAAGAAGAAGAAGTGTGAAAACGACCATTCGCATGAATAAACTCCAATTGTTCACTTATAATAAATAATAGCTGGTGTAATTATTGAAATTGAATTATCGTGTACAAAATTTCGTCAAACGACCTGTCCCTAGATGAAATGAGAAATTAAAATGTCAATGACCTATTCTATTCTTCGTCAATGGAAATAATATTTGAAACATTGTATACCATACTGATCAACAATTCATTGATTTAATATTTATACTGATACTTCTACAATACTATTTGGAATGAGAGTCAATTATTTTGATTGCATCCTATTCATTAAATATATCTATTTATGAAATCACTGGAGATTATAAAAACCGCGTCCTTTTACATCATGTTGGCTGCTTATGTCGCGATGTAAGATTTGAAATACATAACATTATAAAGTTGTCTAATTCAAATCATATTGATATGATGTAGCAGTCAATTCATTGATGATTAGTGGTTTTCATAATATTTGGATTTCACAAGTAGGCTATATTTCAAGCACATTTCACGATCTCTATATTACCACATTATAAAATTGCTCCAACTTCATCCAATCAAGAGTGTTTTATACAGATCTGAAGGAAGTTTTCAAAATCTTTAAGCTATTTTGAAAAATATCACTCACTTGAATCATTATCAATATTAGATTCTTCTTCTTCTGGTGCCTATCCGTTACCGAAATGTTGGCAATCATTCTGGCAATTATAACTTTGTTGACAAATATTAGATTACGGTACATCAATTCAATTCTCACATGACTGCAATAAAGTCTTGTAAAGTCCTATATATTGCAATTTTCCAAGTGCCGTACTGATTAGTGGATGCTGTGAATTGACCCTTGCCAATTTTGTAACATAATAGTTTATTGATGAAGAACTACAATATAAATGGGACAATTGAAAATAATATTTTTTTTACAATGCTTACCTTGAGTCTCCCCCATAATCCTTAGTAGAGAACATCTTTAAACTGCTGTTAAAGAACGTTTTATTAAAGAAAACAGGAATAGTTGTTATAAAAGCTGTATACGAAGGCGTGATTTGAACGATAAGAGTCCAAGTTTGTTATCAACTGATAAGAAAACTCACAGAAGCGGAACTATATAGCATCACCGATGTACCAGTCCACTGATGGATTGGTACTGAGCCTGACTAACGGTTTCAAGTTTTGTCTTTGTTTTAATATATACAGATATAGAGAAGGAGATCGGCTACCGGTTTGAAAGAGAGAGAAACAGAAGAGGTCACAGTTGAAGAGAAAAATATTGAGACGACACCGCGACTGCAGGATGACGGACGGCTTTGCTCAAGGCGAGCAAAGGCTGAAAAGCTGGAAAAGGTTGAGAGCTGAGGATGTATCCATGCTGAAGTCAGACGGTAACTGACCCTTCAGGCTGCCTGTCAAGATGAATGAACTACGGATGATTTTTTAATTGACTATCATTCGATTGACAAGCTTTCACAGCTGATAAAGTGTGATATTATACTCAATCTGACTCGTGGATTAATTTCAATGGACGTAATTGAAGCTGAAGACTACATATATCATGGACCGTTACAAAAAGTAAGCAATTTTGACAATATTTCTATCTGAAGTTGATTGAAGTGATAAAACTTGTGGAAAATTGCCGAACTTAGTTGGATATGATGTCTGTATAGTAGGGAGTAGGTAATCCATATTCTCCTTGAACTTAATTTGAATAGGATCTCAAAATAACTATGAGAAACCATACAATTTTTATGAATCCACTTACTAGAGAAAATACTTCATAAGTGCGCTTGGAATAATTTCTATAATAATACGAGAAGCCTCACTTGTTATTATAGAAACAGTGTTTGTATGCAATGGGTCTTGCAAGACCTGGCAATTTGTCATTTGTAATAAAGAATCAATATCAAATATTCATATGAGGGATGCGAGAAGCAAACTAGCAAATAGGATACTTTTTTCTGTCCATAATCGATGCTTTATTGGAATAAATATCTAATCTTTAATTTGTTCTCCCAATATATGGTGTGCTCATTTTGAGTCTAAATTATGTGTGAGCTCGTCAAAGAAGAACCATATCGATCTCGATCAAAAAAATTGGTAATAGCATAGCAGAGGTAATAGGTATTACCATACGATATGGTAGTAGGTTATGATAACCTGGGTCTAATTATACACTTTTCTGGCTATATCACAGCAAGTATAAACAGCTGAATATTTCATGGTAGACGAATACATTGCAGAATTGTTGGCTGCCAAATGCAAGTTGGAATTCGATAAGAAGCATAATATGCTATAAATATTATTAGGATTTTCTAGCATGAAAGCTGAGACTTCTTGGCATGTAGAAAGAGGGGAGATGACAATCATAGATTGCATATTTTCTACTTCTTGAGAGGCAGGATTTGACTTTTTTCAGATTTGACTTATCGCGAATATGCAAAGGTCATCATCATCAGTTATGAGCAACTTGAAAGGACGGAACTCTGAGAAAGAATTCGATTTTGTCCGTTCTGGTACTCTGTCTAGTTCACTGCCCCCGAAATTCTAATGATGTACTCGAAATAACTTATTCTAGACATCTTTTCCATGCATATTTAGAGAAACAGCATGCAACATCTAATCCATTCAATTCAGTCTTCATGATTTTATGGCTTCATCAGCGGCTACTGTCATTTTTCTCCATCATATTCGTATCCTCCAGAAAATCTCTCTAATACAATCTGAAATACACTAGTGAGCCCCCAGGGCTAGAGAACTCGCTCATGAATTATTATACTGCTTTTGATATCCGCAACATGTTAATCTATAAAAATTTATAGTTTACTCCATATGGGTGTAAAGTTCAGAATCGAAATTCAAGAAAAAATTCAAACCTCAAGACGATTTGAAACTCCATTAATCAGTAAGGACTCGCTACGCTAGAATAACATACTACCATAGAATCTCAGTAGCAAATTGTAGGTATATATAAAATATAATTTTTGAATGACCTGTTTAAATGCACGTTTCCTTTTTAGCGTATGTCAATTAACTAACTTTTTACTGATTAAGTAAGTAGATTCTTATCTACTTGAATCAACTATTAATATTTTAATGAAAACACTTGGTTGTTGTTGAAAATATCACTTATTGTAAAAATCACAAACATTGTTTGTGACAACAACCCAGTGTTTTCTTTGTGGATAGATATCACAATATCTCATCAGTAACAGTATCTGAAATTAATATTTTCGAGAGTTTCGAGAATTCTTAGAAAAGCGTGCGAGAAGCAATCTTATTAACGTTTCTAATTAAGGTTCTCAGCCTCATTTTTGTATATCTATTCCAGATGGCAGAGCGGTGCAGATTAATGGCTGATTTAGGCTGCTAATCCCTGAGATTTCCAGACTACTGATCTACAATGAGTTTCACTATAAACTGTCAGCATTTCCTGAATCTGAATCATTAATATTATAAATGGGGAATCCTGAGAGTACAAAATAGAGAAGATGTTGAACAAGCAATTTAGTTGATGATTATTAAATTTACAAGTTTTACTCGGAAATAAATAATCCCTTCTATCTGTTTAGGAGCTTACATTGTTTTTACTATCGATTTCATGGAAATTCACTCAAAACAAACTTTTTATATGGATTGGAATAGGCTAAGGTTGGGAAGAAGATTTACTATCTGAATTGATCTAGCGTTGTATAAATTAGTGCTGAGAAATGGATGATGGTGGTGGTGGTGGAAAGGTTGATTTTTATGAAAAGCTCCAGGTTTTGAACAATGAATGGAACTTTGTGGAAAATCCAATTAGTAGGATCCAATGAATGAATTTGGTTGGAATATACCGTACGGAAGTATACATTATACTAGTCTATATAGGAAGTTGTCATTGAAACAATCAAAAATTGATCGTTCAAAATATTTATTATTCCGTACGGTGTATTCCAACCCAAACCATCTATCATGCTACTTAATCAGGAATATTCAATATTCCCGATTAACTGAATATAATCGTAATTTTTCAGTCTTATAATAGTTTCAAACCAGATAATTATAGAAACATTCGGATCGTAGGAAGTGTAAAAATTGAAAAATACGCTATTTTACAGTAGGAAGCCAAAGTTATCATAAACATCTCTTCAACTAACTACTTTTCTCTTCATTTTTGAATTCTCCACCAATATTTTGGCCTTGGAAGGTGACTGACCTCGGAAGGAAGTGAACATTCAATATTGAATAGGAGAATCGAAAATGAGTGAGAATAACATTCTGTTGATATGAGTTTTATTAGCCTAATGTGAATAAAATAGCATTGATAGGGTAATCTCTCAACAGTCAACCTCTGTTGATATTTGTTGAGTTTAATCAACTTGGTTGGAACTACTTGTTATAATCTTCCTTCTCATTTGATTCTTCAATAAGTTAATGATTTTTAAATTGGAGTTGTGCCTCATGGAACCTCTTGAAGATAAAGGAAATTCATATTTTATCATCTTACTATTTAACAAATATTTTTTATAAATTAGCCTTAGACTTTGTAATAGTCTCATAGTGGTCTCTGTTTTTATATCAGGCACATGTCAGGTTCAACGTCTTCTAGTATTACTTTGGACTTCCAGTAGTGGGTAGCCTAGTCTGCAAGTATTGTTATCAACTGTGGTAGTCACAGGATCATATTTTCCATACTAAACTCTGAACTGCGTTTTTAATGAGAGAAATCTCAAAACATTGGACAAAAGATATTGTATTCAATTGTGTATTACGCACCACCCTCTAAATATACCAAAATAAGTATTGAATCTTATTTTTTCAAAGTTATCTTATTCCATCCACATCTATTCAGCACTAGTAAAAATCATCAATATCTGTCAGAAAATAATAAATCACTCATCAATAATTATGTGATTTGAAAGAGCTGAACTTTCGGGTCAGTGTGTTCAGTTTCTGGTGTATACAATACATAATTAAATGATTTCCATTCAAATCACATTAAAGAAAAATCCGTTGAAAACGTCGATTATTGAGAATACTGTATACTATAGAATGTGACAACTATAAAGAGAGATGAGTGGATCAAATATAAAATAATGAGATCCTGTCATCGCACTTATATGACCAAGCTGATATGAATAATCAATGAGAAAATACGGATGGTGAAGATTTGAAAACCCCTTTCAATCTGTATCTGAAATGAGCAAAAATTATTGATAATTCTGAATGCTTCTTCTCCCTCCCACTTACCCAAGCAGCCGACCTTGGACGAGAAAGTTGTACGAGGTCTTCGACCTTGGATGAAAATCTTCACTGGTTATTTAATTGCCTTGATGAGCAGTGAGGAAATTTTCCGCAATCTCTCAAAAACCAAACTGGGTTGTTTTTTCACTTTTCTTGTCTCACTCATGCTATCGCTTTCCAACCAATGGCAGGCAAATGATATCGTCTACTTTATAATGACGCTTTCTGTTGACTGCTTCCCATCTCGTTAGTAAATAAATTCATAATCGCTACGAGACAAAACATAATGGGTTTTGTTTTTTGTCGTAGACTATCTATCCAGAAGAATTTTGGTAAATAAGGAGTGCAGATAACGAGTGATTTTCACATGTTGAAGGTCTTCTATTCATTTTTCTTGGCTTTCCAAGAAGTGAAATAGAGCAAATTCTTAATGGCCAGCTCAAAGAAATACCTATAATTGATGAATTCGTAAGGAGATGATTGTAGAATGCAAGAAATAGAATGTATGATGAGCACATAAATGTATTAAAATTTTGAATAATGAATAAAGAATCTTTAATTGGATAAGAACTCGTAATTAGATAGGCCTACCACTACAGTCATTACAAGTCACATTTGTCATCCACTCACTTTATACGTATGTTTAGCATACAAGATTGTCAATTCATGAACAATACATAACCCATCACAAGATAACAAATGAACCCTTTTTAGTTGACGTTAAATAAAAACTATTACTCATGTGACTTTTCAAAGCTTGAGATAAAATATTGTGGAATGAAGGGTGTTTGGGGTATTGAGTGGATGGGTTTATCGAGGCCTACCTCTCAATTTTTGTTCACAATCAACTGAACTCAAGTTCTAATCAAACTTCAATCAATTCTATTCAGTTTGAATTCAACCTGAAGTCCTGAATAATGAATGTTCAAGATGGAGTAAGTAGTAAGTAGTAAGTAATAAGTAGTAAGTAGTAAGTAGTAAGTAGTAGGTAGTAAGTAGTAAGTAGTAAGTAGTAAGTAGTAAGTAGTAAGTAGTAAGTAGTAAGTAGTAAGTAGTAAGTAGTAAGTAGTAAGTAGTAAGGAGTAAGTAGTAAGTAGTAAGTAGTAAGTAGTAAGTAGTAAGTAGTAAGTAGTAAGTAGTAAGTAGTAAGTAGTAAGTAGTAAGTAGTAAAGATAGAAAGTTTATAGGCTATGTTGTGCTATGCAGCTAATATTTTTGTTTAGAAGGAAACATTTCTTCAATATCCACAATTGCAGAGAGCGAAAATGCATGCAGAAGTACGTGAATTGGACAGTTGTAAAAGTTGTCATTCACCGTTTTAGATCAGTACTTCTCAATTATTGTAAAATCAATGTTGGAATTCTCAAAATCAATCTTAAAAAGTGACAACGTTTATAGGCCTACTAACGTTCAATAAAAAGCTATGTTAAAACAATTATACAATTATTGGAGATACAATATTATTATTATGGAGATACAATTATTGTATATCCAGTTTAGCGGTTCAACAGTAGCAGTAGTAGAGATATAACAATTCATGTCAAATTGAACCTTTTTATGCAACTTCCTCTTGAGAATTAATTATTTTTTAATCATTCAATTTGTTTGTAGACCTCCAGAATTCCTGCTATAAAAAGGAAAGTCATAAGTCAAAGTTTTCAAAGTCAAGATAATCGAATATTTAGGCTTGAGATTTTCATTTATTGAGATTTAACAGTCAAGTTTACATTTTGTTATTATATTCATTGAATTGCTATTGTGATTATGATAATCAGATCACTCTCCCAATGGATTCATCTATCATGTATCTAGATATAATATTCTATCAGATAGGTAGAACAAGGAACATAATCTGAACAATTATGAAAAATTTCTGGTTAATTAAAATCAATAATCATTCTGTGAGTCATTGAATTTATGTAGTAGAGAAAGGATTATCCGTCAGATTCGATAGTTCTGAACTATTAATTATTGGTTATTACGGTTATCTTGAACAGAAGAAAAAGACTTCGACAACCTTGAGAAAATCATGATTTAGGTCATTAACAGTGTATATAGCCGCTGTTGTCTTATCTATTTTTCGGTAGAAAGTACTCGTTAATCTATTTGTTTTCTTAGATGTGCTTTCTCAGCGGTCGATGCTTCTTCGACTGCAGATCAAAACATCTTGTCAGTTAGCAGTGTTAGTTTTGGTGTTCTGCATTATCCCACGTTTACGAGTGAAATAACAGATTCTGCATTGAATAGAAATTTATTTGAATACTAATGTCTGTGAAAACAAATCTGTTGATTCTACGAGAACTTAAACGACACATTAGGCTGTTATAGCCAATATCATAGCAAATACCTATAAATACATCGTTCCAGGGTTGACTAACCACCTCGCCCCAAGCCCATGATGCACCTCAAAAAATACTATATAAATTCAGCTCCTAACTCACCCCTCACAGAATTTTGAGAATTTTCCATTCAACTTTTTGACACCTCCCAAAATTTGTTTTTGAACCCCTCCCCCTAAGAATTTCACGGACGCTTTCTGCATCCAACTCCCACCCCCTCCTTGTGGGCACCTCTGCACCGTTGGTAGTTCAACTTAGTTGCAGGCAGAAATTTATTTACAAACATAAATTTGTTGTTCAATTATTGACATGGGTACTTTCAGGCAAGAATGTCGGGTACCGTATATGGAGTACTCAGTTTCCAATTTTCTTTATTGATTCTTATCTGGTTGGTAGTCTAATCTAATGTGATTCAAAGCACAAGTACTAGAAAATCGATCAGAGATAATAATTCACTTAATCTCTCTCACTGTATTTCTCCAAGAATCATTCATTCTTATCTACATCTTATCTACATTCTTATCTACATTAGATGAGTTTTTAATAAACTATTATAAACTCTACATGTAGATTGAAATGTTGATTCACTTATCCAAAAATAGCATTAGGCCTATTGCAATAGCACTGAATGGAAACATGACGTTTTTTATAGAGATGGTCTAGTACTTATATTTATTCCAAATGATTTGAGAATGCAAGAACTATAACCATATGAGTAGGCCTATGCTCTCGGAAAAACACAATTTGATGGTAATCAATCCATTCTATAAACTTTCCACAAATCGTTAGAAAAAACGTGAAGTAACTTTTGAGCTCACTTCTTGGAAGTTTTTTGTTATTTTCATAAGTTTTTTATGTGTCCGTAGTTGAGAAGTGTTCTGGTCTCTGAGCCACTCTGTTACGCGAATGTTCACAATACTCTTCACGATTCTGAATTCCTGATAAGTTGATTATTTTTCCTTCTCGTATAAGGGTATGTTAACATGCAATATGTTTGTTTACATGAATATTTACGTAGAATGATTTTATTATTCGTCATATTATTAGTTTCTACTGTTGTTGTGCCTGCTCATGCTCAAAGATAAGTCTTTTTTCATGTTTTTTTTTCGGTAGTGATGCCGCTTCTGATGCACAGCCACAAACAAGCCTTCACTGATTGACAACCAATTAGTTGAATTTCAATATTTGTTAGTGATTGATTGACATCAAACATCATTTAAAAACAATGTTACCAAAATATAGGTCGATATTCTGCATTACATCCATACTAATGACCCGTTTTTTGGGTCATTATCGAACATCCTTATTTCGTGCTAAAATAAAAACATTATAATTTGATCTTATGCTGTGTATTTTCTTTCTCACACTCAATATCTTTGTTTTTGTCTTTCTCGAGACCTTGAACTGTGTGACCGGATGCAAATGACCAGTCTTCACTAGTCTCTTAATCTTGTCGCAGCCGGAAGGTTTAAAGTGTTTGTTTTTTCATAGTTTTCAAAACTGTGGAAAATTTGGAGGTTTAGAGTAAACAGTAAATTATACTGTTGTTCAACATTGGTATCTGGCTCAGTCGGTCGCCGAATATCGAGACTATTGTTTTTTTCAAATAATTGGTAATGTAACAAGATACGGTAGTTTTATCGCTTCATATTTAGTGTAATTGATTTCATATTAATGAGCGCTGCTTTAGTTATTAAAGACGATCATTCTTGCACAATGAATAATACCATATTCTATTTTCGTGTAACAATTCCCTTTAACATTGTTTGTACCTGATAAAAATAGAAAAAAGTAGATGACTGTTAGGCTACAATTTTTTAAAACTGCATGCCTGTCAGTATTTCAATATTACTATTTGACCAATTGGGTTTATAAATTTCCTATTGGTTGGTGTGACTCCTTCAGTCCAGGTGAAACCAGTCGTGAATATAGGAGTAAATCCGAATCAATTATACACAATTTGGAAAAAGTGCAATTCTGATTGGAAATATGAATTTCTTTTGAATCATGTTTGTTTATATTTAATATTTTTTCCTCTGTTTGTTTTTATTTATTTTACTGTCCAATGATAGGTTGAAAACATTATTTAACATCCCAAGACAAAAATAGATGAAAGTAAGGTAAAAGGCGTAGTTCATCCAATGACTTGTAAAGATAATATATATTTTTCTCACAAATCTGTTTTTTATTCATGGGTCAACACAGTTTCAATATAATACTCTTCTATACTCCAACCTGAAATATTACTAAAACCTATATCTAACTTTCTAGTGCCTACTAATAATGGGTTGAGAAAAATATTTTGAATCGAAAGATAAGAGCAATAAGCTCCAAATGAGTGCTCAGTGCTGTAATAATTAAGTTGCTAGAGAAAGGGTGATGGGCCATCTAATGACTTGTCAGTAGGCTATTATTTATTTCCCAACTAATCGATTTCTTATTCATATAGGCTAACCCTGTATCCAGTCTATTAATTTTTCGAGACAACTTTAGACAACTCTTCCAAACCTTTCAAGAAAGACGCCTGTAATAGCCTAGTGCAGTAATTATTTTTGTCTTGATGAATCATTACAGACTCAATGATCCATTTAGCCAACAACATTGAAAAATATTGAGAATTGACGCGTACTAGACTAGATCAATATAAATCCTTCATTTTCAACTACACCTTCAGGGCTTGTAGAGAGTTTATTTATTTTGCTTTTGAACGGTAGTTAATTCTGCCATATTTATAATGTTTGTAAGTTTGAGCTTCTCTCACATAATTGATTATTGTTCAGGTGTATGATGTGCTAAGATAAAATCTTACCGTTCTCGTTCTATTTCTCAGCTGAATCCTATATATATATATATATATATATATATATATTATATATATATATATATATATATATATATATATATATAATATATATATATATATATATACTTGGATTTTATCAGATTTCTGTAATTTTATGAGAAATATATTTGAACTTCTGTCACTTTCTACATGTTCTTGGAAACTGTGACATAAGCGATCCAGATGGGAAGTGAAGATGGAGTTGAAGAGATGGATCTGGATCTCTGAGAGGGAATCCCTAGATTACGTAACGCATGGAAACAGGTGGAGCTGTATTATTACTCTTCAAATCACGTACAACAGGCTTCGACACTGGTGGGACACCAAGTGTCCCAGCAAGTTGCGGGCAGTGAATATAGAATGTAATACATCTAATACTCACTGGTTACAGGGAATAATTTCATATTGCGTTCATTGGCGAGGGCCACCTAGGTGTCACATTGGTGTCCCACCAGCAGCCGACCCTAGTATCATAATGTCTTGGAATTCATTCGGAATTCTTGAAAATTTCTTGCAATTTTAAATTTGTGAAAAAGAAGTGGCTCAGTGCTGATATGATTTCAATCTGACAAAAAATACTGAGCTTCCAAAAACTCTGGTAAAAAGCACAATAAATTATTATTCCTTCCAAGACACCTATTCTAACTTGAGATGAGGAGAGAGTTACTCTCTCTGAAAAAATCGAGTACCTATAGTTTTATCTCTTGTATACGCTTGCTGAGTGGGTTGAAAGGGGCTTATGTAACGGTTTTTGTCCTAAGTAATGCATTTTTTGTGAGTAATGTTTGGAATACAATTTCGAAAAATGCCACTTTGTTGCTTTTAGATAGTATTTTAACTTAGCGAGAGTTGTCATGGCGCCGGGAGTCTGCAGTATTTGCTTCCTCTAGAAATCCACAGTTTAAATATAATGATACCGTACTACGCTACCTATGCAGAATTTTGGTACCTGGAGGGTAAATTTAAAAGTAACAAAAATGATGAATAGAAAGAACCATAGATGTAGAATAAATAAAAAAGTGTCATTCCAATAATTTTATCAAAATTCATGATTATTTTTCAATTCTTAATTCCAATACAGTCCATATTTTTTTATCACTGTCGATCTATCAATAACTCACGATGATATAGATAATTATGATATGATAAATGGAAATGACCTTGACCTTCTAGTGTAGACGGCCTGGCCTGTTGATCACAGATAGCAGCACTAAAATTGCTCCAGTTTGTTATCATTATCAAGACAGCGGTTTCCCCAATTTAAGCCCTCAGGACGTGTTAATTGTTCCATTAGAGATTATTTTCCACCCAGTCGGTCAACAAGTCAACGCACCAAAACGACGCAAAAGAAGAAAAATATGATGAAGAAGGAGAAGAAAGATAAGAAGAATGAGAAGAAAGATAAGAAGAAGAAGAGGCATAATGAGAAAACAAACAGTAGCATTGACTTTCGCACTATTCGGCAAACAATCGGCGGGTTTGATGAACCTGCAACCTGGAGTCATCACTCAACTTTAATACGTTAACCTGACTTCAATAAGGATCCAAGATCAACAGCAAGTGGACAGTCGCATTCCTGTTTCCAGGAAATACCAATAACTGCAAGCAAATTTACGTCAAAGCAACAGAAAAAACTTATGGTTGAAGACTACGAGGATTATACCGCTGATGATTTATAGTTAGTAGTAAAAGTTTAAAGATTTTACTTGTTAAAAAAATGTTATGTTTGAAAGTTTAGAGAAGTGTCACCTGCGTATTCAGTGAAGATTGTAATTGAATGGTTATAATCGTTCATGATTAAAAAATCAATCCAAACCAATCAGCACTTCTAAACCTCACTTACACTCCTGTAAAATAACCTTTCAAACGCAAGAATGAACAAAAGTTATGAATTGTAGATTCACGATTCTCTAGTAAGCTATTTATAATCATGACAAATGCTTATGTTTAATGATTTCATGTTTAATTTGATACAAATAATAATTGACAAACTAATAAGGGAACAATCCTAATTCAGATTTCATGTTAATGTGGTCACAAGTGTTGAAAAAACAATATTGTTGCTTCATTGTGACCGATAGGGCACAATTTATTTTTCCTACAGTTACCTTGAAAAGTGGCCATTGCTGCACTGATTACAGAACGCAAAGAATCACTTTTCAGCTCTAGTGCGGGAAAATTTTTTTCTGCACTCCAGATTTGCAACATGGCAACGCAAAATACTTAGTAGGTTATATGGAGCAACAGTGCAGCAAAATCAAAATGAAGTTGGTAACAGTGACTTGGGCTGCTATAGTGAGCAGAGGTGCAACGAAGCACAACGAGCACAGCATTAATTATATATTATAACCAAGGACAACGAGGACAACATAATTTGACAATAAATTAAGGTTTTTATCAATAATAAAATTACACAGAAAAACATTTGATGCATTTCAGGCAATTTTACCCATAATTACCCAATTTTCATATTCAATGGTAACTGTAGGAAAAATTTAATGTGAAATACGTGCGCAAAGTTCCTCTGCTGCACTCAACAAACCATTCCGCCCTCGCCTACGGCTCGGGCGTAAACTTTTCTTTCGGTGCAGCAAACTGTCACTTTGCGCACTAGTTGCACAAATAACTATTCCCCAACACTTATTCACTAAATCCTCGCTGCTCATCCAATTAATTTATTCTATCATCTTGATATCTCCATCTCTCATATTATTTCACAAGGCAATGTGATCCATTTAAATACTTTTGGATATTGATATATGTGTATTCAATAGGGAACAGGAAGGATCTTGATTGAATAAATTACTCAGACATTGATTTTATTTTTTATTTCATTCGTCATCAATTTTCACAGGTAAGTCTAGTGTCGGATTTAACACTGTTTATCCATGTCAAAATCGTATTTCAACGTAACATCGTAACATAAAGCTTACAATTAAGTATATAAAATATATCTTATCTCAGTTCATTTATTCATTTTTTATATACTGTGTAGTGTGTTCACTTATCATTTTCCAGAGCAACTAGATAAAGTATAAATGTTATGAAAGTAATAAAATTCAAAGAAAAGAAATATGCACAATTATTTAATATTTTTGTAGCTTTATATACTTATTTGCTATTTTGCTTACATTGAACATCGATCAATTTCACAACAACATATTTTCTACACTTATTGTATAGCCTATTAAATATTTTATCAGATTATTAATAGTTAGCATTCACATGAAAAAATAGAGTTGAAATAATACCATGATATTGTTAATTATCCCTTAATCAATTATTTTCTGTTGATTGCCACAATTAATTTCCACATCAAGAAAGCATCACGACAGATCATGTTGAATTGTTCCCAATCTCACGTTTTCAGGGTACCGTATCATATCATCATAGCAATTAGCTATCTCTGCTATTAACTCCAACAAATTCGAATTTGGCGAAATATACGTCAATCTACAAAATACCTCTCGTATGATGAAAGAAATATTTTTTTCATAATTTGGTATCCACTTTTGGAATTGTAAGTTTGGATTGAAATTCTTCAAATCTCTTTCAACTTCAGTTGATTTAACTCAATATCAATTTAATTGGTATGTGAATATTTCGATTTTTGATTTCAAATATGAAAGGAGAAAATATAAATTCTTGAGGCAAATCCATCCAATTAAATCTTCATACCTTGTGGCTCGTGTAATTAGCTTTGGAGAAAATTGATGAAAAAAACCTGTATGCATTCACATAATTTGCCAATATATTATTCTTCTTGAAATAATGCCGAATTGTTATATCAATCAACTGGCTATCTTTCGAATGAATATTGTTTGATTGAAAAATGTTATCTTTATTCAACCTAGGATAGATTATTCAAATAAATCTTGCAGACTCATTTTCTAGTAACTTCGAGAAAAAAACGTCTCTCTTGATCGATAATTCAGAGGAAAAATTTATGTGTAACATAGAGATATGAGGCACACTTAATTCTACTATAGACATCGATATTCATGATAGATATCAGCAAAAATATTTAAAACGTTTTTCGTCAAGTAAGCGGTCTGTATATCAATAATAGTATTGATACAATTTCCACTTTTGGCAATCATATTTCATATTTTTCGAAATGATAGTTCGCAATTCAGCTCATTGACCTGACCTGATTATCCCAGTTCATCAACAGTAAACTTCAAGCTGGTTAATTTTTCTGGTATAGAGATAAAAATTCCTTATACAACTGTGAAAGAGTGTGGATTGAAACGCCAAAGATGAATGATGGAAGTTAATGGGTTTATTCATGGAAGTTAAGGGGTTCAAATATAACAATTTCCTTTGAAAATTGTAGCTAAAACGTCAATGGAAACCGAAACGTCAACCGTCGATCAACTTGGTTAATTTATTGATCTGTAACTCATGAAAAAAATGATAGAGTTGGAGTTGAATTTTGATAGAAAAATACAGTATCCTCTTACTTGACGAAAAATTCACACTTGGTAGTAAAATAATTCATGATGATAATTGAATAGCTGTGCTTGTACACCACATCGAGTAGCTTATATTTGATAGATTTACTGTCTTTTTCCAAGACAAATACAAAATTAAAATTTCTATTTTATTCCTTACAGCTTACCAGTATATAAAATTTACAAATATTTCCAATAGGTCAGATACTATCCACTTCCACTGATCATAGAAAAGCAAGAGCTAGGATCTTAGCAGTTTACATTTTACAATTATTACAAATATTCATATAATACAGTTACCATTTATTACAACATACATATATATATTATATACTTTCCTTTTATTGTGCAGAGAAGCGTTTCTGAGTGATCTAGTTGTCTCCTTGAATGTGCTGATTAGGCCTAACTTATACACTCGCTAAAATCTATACAAAACAATAATTTGTTCCACGAATACATCAAGTGCAATAAATTAATAATTTTGATTGTTTTTTCCAGTAGAAAGAAGAGTTTGATTAATAGATTATCACATTGTATACTCAAAGTTGACGATTTCCAAATGAAGCAAGGTAGCCTATAACACAACAATTTTAATTCATAGATTAGCTTTTGTTCCTATTTTTATAATATTCAGTTCGGTAGGTACCTAAAATATAGTTTTTCCAAATAAATAGAGTTTTTAGTTGAATTTTGAGCGTGTTTCATAATTTTTTGATAAGTAAAAGAATAGAAAGTAATGAATCCAGCAATAGCTCATAAATACTACAGGCACTAGTGCAATAAGGATCTGAATTTTTTTACAAATTCATTGTGAAAAATTATTCATTTGTGTCCTTGGCTTCCTGAACAAGCGTAACTACTATCAAACGTTATACAGATAGTGAGCAATTCTAAGGTTGATATTGGTCAGATATAGTGTTTCAATGTGTAAATGCTTCAAAATAATAATAATTTTTCACAATTTTCCCAATGGTCCAAAAATCATCCAACTGCTAATTTTTTTTTGTAAATTATGCTGGAACAAAAAACTCATGTGGAAAGCTTTGGAAATAGGATAATGAGCATGATAAAGTTTCCTAAACAATTGCTGAAGCTCAAAGATGGTTCTTTAAACTTGTATTTGGATCAATTCTTTGAATTCCTTCTAAAATTAGTTTGGCTGAAACTGAATCGATCATGGGTATTGAAAATTTTACTTTGGATCAAATAAGAGAATTCGAGTTCAAAAACAAATTGAGTAGATTCGAGTAGCACGAAATTTGAGAGAAAGTAAAGCTGAAAAGAAAAAAAAGTCCAGAGAAAATTTTCTTTTGTATCGAACCTTCCTTGATCTATCCCCTGAACATCTGGTTAAGATTCTCACAACTTCTCGACTTGTAATATCGATACTTTTGAAATTTGAAATTTATTTGCCTACTCTTTGTTTCCATATTATATCCCAATTCCACACAACAGAAGAAACTAATAGGCCTACTAATAACAGATCTTATAACATCTGCAAGGAAAGTAGGCTATATTATTTTGATTTGAAATTTGAGAATTCAGAATTGAATATAGTGATTTACTAACAATGATAAATCAGGACCCCAATGATATAGGTTGCTGTGTTGACAGACGCATAAGGATTTCCTGTAATTGAGATGTGTGCTGTATAAACTGTATAAACTTGATTACATACAACTGAAATGAAAGCATAGTAAAGTCTGATAATTTAACATAGTAATCAATGGAGAAGCTTCTTAAATTATCTCATGAAAACACATCGAGTACACAATTATCGTTTATCAGTGCGAAAAATGAACATGGATAAATATCTTACTGATTAGTAAGAGAGCTTACAGATTCCTCTGAGTTTCATAGAGTATAATCATTAATTGTCATTCATGGACAGTAGAAAAGCGTTCCATCAACTAGCCTAAAATATTACATACAATTTTGCATTCTTTTACGATACATTAAAGCTCACAAATTGTCATAGCTGTAAGATAAATGTTCGATTGGTAACGGGTAATTCGAACATATCACTTCAGGCAAGACCTTTACTGAAGCATTTTGTACTGTGCATCCACAATCACATTTATCTTGCTGAAATTTTTTTTACTCTAGGCTAAATTTTTAGTGTGCACCTAAAATTGACAACTATCCATCGATTCATATATATATATTATATTTAGATATTCATTTATGATACATAAATAGATTTACATCCACAAATAATTTATGATTCCGATATCACTATATAGTATTTTTTATATTAGAAGGTACAGTAACATTGAGCACTACAGTAGATCATACCCTACCATATCAATTTCTTCTTTGGACACAAGTGTATTTATATCTTAAAATCTAATATTTATAATTTGTGCTGACTATAGGCAGTGTCCTAAGTAGGCCTACGGAGGTAACACTTGACAGACAGAGAGATATCCTGCTCATTCATAACTTTGTTAGTTGCCACAATATGAACAACAATAGGGTGGGGGTGGGGGTTTCAGGGTCAAAAGCCATACATTCGAAAATTCATTGATTCCAAGAGACTTTATCTCATCGAAACAAAAAATTAGTTTATGTACCTAAGTTAGAAACTTATTGGAAGCCTGCTCAAATGTTTATCAAGTGATTTCTTAGAGAATCCTTCTGATTTTGGATTGTTCTTGAATTCTTTTCTGAATCGATCACGAGTTCTTGAATTTGAGTAGAACATGATAGAAACCCATACAATAATATTATTCCATCAATAACCTTGATTTTGAATAGTGTCAGCCACGATAATTCTGGAATTCCATTCATCAGCTACTTGTATTTTTTTCAATAATGCCCAAGCAGCAAAATAATATCATGATAATCAGTGGTGCCGATCAAAGCGATTTGTGGAGGGGGGATTTGGATGACACTTTGACACTTGGATGACATACTCATGTATGCATTTTCCCCTTCCCCACACATGCTCTCACCTAAAACTTAAATCAGAGTTGCAAAGTACTGATATATCTAGAAATGTTTCTTGAATTAACATTATTCCAATGAATATTTTATATGGATTGGGATAGTGGAGACTCAATTCTATGAATGAGTGTCTTCTATTCTCATATCAAAGATTCGAATCAATAGGATTTGAACCTGGTGGCAGATGAGTTTATCTCGGAAGTGATCTTCGGAACAGATTTTTCCCAAAAAAACTGCTATTTATTGAATATGATTTCTCATATCCTCCCTTAAGAGCAAGCACAACCTCCTTACCCCGCCGGTCTTCATGGTCCATTATTGTCTGACACCCCCTCCCCACATAAATTTAATGAATTTGGCTGTCGCTGATGATAATAGTTTCTATGATAATATTCACATGTCGTGCCAAAGGAAAAGATCCGAATACAAAGTTTCTCTTGAATTACTGTGAATATTGTTGAAATCTCTTATTTTTCCCTTGCTAACTCTTTCTATTTATGTAGCTATTTTTCTTTTGCTATCATCATATTTCATTACTGTCTTTCAATAAAATTAATTCAGTTAAGTAATACTATCCTTTAATAAGTATTACCTACCAGAGGTATTGAAGAACTTTGAATGCATGACTTTTGAGTCCTCTGTTACACATACACTCACACATATACTCACAAAGGGTTCACTAGCATTCACAACAAATAACAGCTTTAGTCGCGTCATAGTAGCAAGCAGTTTAAAGAAATTGAAGATTTCAATTCTGAACCAAGTAATACATAATAATTATTATATTACACACTTGGAGTGTGATATGCTCTCCTCCTCGTCCATCTTTGTGATGAGTGAATTGTTGATGAGATAAATTGTTGAGTGAAATAATTTCAAGATATTATGGGATAATACTGTAATAGACTTAAGAGTACGGTACCTATGTTGAATTATCTTTCACAAGGAATTGATATTCTTACATTCTGCGCAATTAAAATATCCATTGCACATTATTCAAATTTGAAATAGGACTTTTCAAAATATTTTTATAATCATTTTCTAAGCTTTCAAGTCATGAAAGGTTTTGTAAAATCAAAATAACTTGATGAAAAATGACAAAAAAATTTACCTAGAGAATATTATAGGCTACACCTTCCACGATTTGATCATATTCCACGATATTTACTCTGATAAATATATATGTTTCCATGATATTCTACTCACATTCCCCTGTTATTATATAATATATCTACCAAGAATTATGCTATTGATATGTATGGATTGCGTAAAGTCACAGTAGTAGGCAAATATTTGTGCTTTTTCATCATAATTTGATTGTTTTTAAAAAATCTAGTAGAGGACATTCTTGAGATATCGTCAATCTGGGTTATTTCGTACTCAAAAATTATCTGAGTTCATATCAAAACTATGAAATTCCATTTTAGCATAGCTCTACCAATCCAATAATAATTTTTCGAACAATCTAGTTTGTTTCTTCAGTCAATCAATAAAGAATTTGAATAATTGTTTATGAAATAGCCTATTCCATGAAAATATCCCATGACAGTCATTCACTAACCAGAACACATCTAGAAAAGAAATCCACAGCACTGTATAAAATAATCCTTTTATGAATTAGTATATAGATTAGAAGTATTTTGATATACGGTAGTTCAGTTTTCATTCACTGGTACTCGTAATGTCTTATGAATTTTCATTTGCTTTCCAGTTGTAAAAATTCTCACTAGTTATTATTCTCCTGAATATGAGATACAAAATTCTATTTAGGAGAGTTTGTATATAAAGTTTTGTATTATGTTTGTCTACTTCCATGGCACGTAAAGACAAGTGACCGCTTCGAGGATACAGCTTATTGATTTGAAATGCAACTAATATCATGGGTGAAATTTGTAATTTTTTATGATCTTGATAATCATGAATTATTCATACATAAAATACATTTATTTTTGAGAGTATTAATATCTTCCATTATGACGAGATCATGAGCCATATTTGTATTAATGTGGCTTTGTAAAGCTTTTATCTCCCATTTCAAAATGAAACTCGTTCCGATCTGTTCAACTACAGCCATTTTATTTTTTAATGTGAGTATTGTAACAAGAACAACTTTCTTGAATGTGCGAGGGAATAAGTTTTTGAAAAATATTATAAATAGAACAACTTTCTTGAATAATTGAGATGATAAGTTTTTGTAGAAGATTATAAATGGAAAATAAATTTTTGGCTCAGAAATTGAATATTGGGCTTATTTATTTTTGAGATTAAAAGAAAAGTATACATCAGTTTGATTTTTCCAAAATTCTACGCAAGATTTTCTATCACTATATTTATACGTCAAGTTTATGCGAGAGCCTCTGCATTGATATGTATTTGATTTTTGGGGGGGAAGAATACATCACAGTATTATATACAATAAGGTGCATTATAGTGTATACATTGCAATACGAAATATAAATAGTTATTATGTATACACTATATATTTATATATATGCATATAAAATTTCTTGTACAAAGATTTTTTTTCATTGACATCATTCCTCATAATATTTTGATATGTTTCAGTTACAAACTAACAAATCCCACTCCCTGTTAATCACCGGGTTCATATTACTTTATAATGATATTTTTCTCGGTCATCTCAGTACCATACCTAATTCTCATTATTTAGTATTATATATTATATTGTTTCAGGCATGAATGATATGTGTACGTTTTAGGAGAATACCCATATGAAAGTATCCTGTTCGCTTATTGTTTTTCCGTAGGTATATTACTCTAAAGTTATCAATAATTATTCTAGATATCCATTATTGAAAGTACACCTATAGCAGTTGATTATCAGCTCCATTCATTGGGGAAGTTTGACGAACGAAGAGGACATCGTATAAAAAAGCTTCAAGGTTAATAGTATAGGTAGGTATATAATAATATCAACATCTATACATAAATATATATTAATCAACGCTCAGTTGATGTATAAATTGCCTCCTATATAAATCATCATCCAGGAGTGATTTCATACAATACATAAAGCTCGTTTCGAGGTAACCTATCAGAGGACTAGTTATCAGGGGAAAGGGATGAGGGATAGGAAAGAGGAAGGAAGATTAGACAGAGGTAATTTAAGAGGTCCCGCCTCTTAAATCTTGTGCAAAACAATTATATTTAGTTGTACTAATTATTCTAAGCTCTTTCATTCAAGCTGTGTCACTTACGTCTCGTGTGTATATCGTCGTGGTTGGAAGGGTTTTCTAGGACATCAACGATATTGCATCACCATCGAAAGCATTTTCAGTGCTGTGAAGTAACATCAACCATTTCTACATTAGTAGAACTCCCATTGGCTGGCTCAACCAGACCCAACTTGGTTCTACTGATGCATCAAACCCTCTCTGTTTTCTACTAGCAGGTCTTGTTACAATCACAGTTACTATGTATTACATGCACTTACATACATGTATTCACATTACTATGTATTTACATACTATTCATGCTCACTACATGTGTATGCTAGCCGGAGCATTGAGCATGCAAAATTTCTTTTCTAATTTCTCCAATATTGTCGGATGTCTAGGTTTATATTGTCGATTGTAGCAGTTGCAGCAGTAGAAATAGGAGGAGCCTGGATATGTTGTAGGGCATGATGTTCTGCTGATTGGCTGCGGTGATCATAGCGCTGCTGGTCATGTTGAAGGTCATCTCGTCGGGTGTGTTGTAGTCGTCCATACTTGTCGGCGCCGGAGATGGTGTTTCGCATTCAAGTTCCCCTTCTGAAACAGAAACCAGTAACGTAAATTCACAACCAAGCAATTTTTTGCACACCAAGGAAGATATAACACTTTCCATATCAGGCGTATTTAGCTTCCATACGCACACATCATTCCATTCTTTCCACATCATATTCGTAGCTTGAGTGTAAGAAATGAGAGGTGCTACTGGAAGATAAATTAAATGAAACTCACTTTAGTGTTCAGGGTTACTTACTTGAAAATTGAAAATCTGACTATAAAGCAAGTCTTGAAAATGTATTTGAAGCAGAAACATGTCGTGAATAATGGAACATGTATGTTAAAAAAGGTAATCAAGGGTATCAAGGTTAGTCAAGGTTTTTTTGTGTGGAATGAAACTGTTTGGTAAATAATTCAAATTACTTTCAATTTCTATTTGATTTTGATTGTTCTAGCTGCAAGTACAATCCATCCCCATGTTTTTAATTACATTGATTGCTCTCTCAATATTTGAAATTATTCCCCAGTGTTCACCATACACCATAAAAAGCTCCCTATACCACAGAACTGGAAGATTTCAGCGCACCTCAAAGAATGAGCTCCAAATACCAGAGAAAAGAAAAACTAGTCCTCTCAGAATTGTACGTTATCCTAGTTTTTTTTTCACATATACAAAACAATTGAAAATTTCAATACAATAATCCACCTGTATTCTTCTCAATTATCCAATAATATTCTTTCCGTGATCTATCAATCTATTGAATATAAAGACATCCGCCAAAATTATAAGGATAATACTGTTAATTGATCACTGATATTTCATGATATATAATGACATCATACATCTTACCACAGACCTTATTTGAAGATGAGTCTTCCTCTACTACATCATTCTCCCTCATAATTCCCATTTTCTATATATTTCTAGATTCTCAATATATGATTCCATGAGAATAAAGCAATTATTGATTTGAACTAATATGGAGAATATAATAAACCTTAAGTCTATCACAACACAGAAAGATAATTAGGTGAATTGATCGAATGAATAAAAAAATTCGGTGATTGATGGCTCAAGATGTTTTGCACATCATAGAATGAATTATTATAACTCAATAAATGAACAGGCCCATTGATAGTTGAATGATGTATTCAGACCAGGTGGGTCCTTCCCGTAAAAGGGACTTAACATGAAAAAAAGCCAAACGAATATATTTTTTAATGAATTACCTGCTCGAGCCTTCAACCTTGGAAGGAAATCATTCCAGAAAGCACACGCTGTTGCTCTGGGTCCTCTACCTGTGCCCGAAGTCTCCGCATTGAAAATGTAATACTGCGGCTGGTCCTTGGAGTAGATAGGCCAATTCACGTCATCAGGCACTGGTTTACTGTTGGTGAGAAACATCGATCAAAGTAATTTTAGGTGTATTGATTGTGAAGGGATGTATATTTCATCTATTTCAATATTTATTTATTTACATACAAAAGCTCACAAAATATATCCATGAAGAGCCTTATTGACATCAACTAGCTTAGTCACATATATTTAATGCAAAATAAAATAAAATAGTGAACACAATTTTATTTTTGAATACTAATATGATAAGAAGAGGCGAAATTTGGCCAAATGAAAAAAAAACCACCGTAATGACAATAGTAAAATGAAAAAAATAATAATAAGATAAAGTTAATAGTGAATAGAGAAAAAATAGGACTTGAGAGGAGAGAAAAAAATTGAGGGAGTTTAGTATAATTATTTATTAATCATGAGTCAGCTATAGAGCGATAAGCTAGTTCACAGGATTTCGGAAACGGTCAGCAAACGGATCAATGCATTATGAATGTAACACGACGAAAGGCAGAATTAAACTTGGAGGCAGGTTGTACCAGCAGCTACAAAAATTACATACAACAAATTACACATCCATGTTCTATGAAGACTACTCCATGATAATGACATTTTTTCGAATCACCGTCGTCAAGATGAACAAAATATACGGAATTAATTATTATAGTATTATTGTGGAAATTCGAATGATTATGTTTGTTTGGTTATGTGCCGCTTAGTGATTCTCCAGTGAAGAATTGTATGATAATAGCGCAATCGAAACAAATTAATATAAATAAATTGCAAGATCAAAGGGCACTCCATGCAATTAATTAACAGGTATATCCTTTATTCCCCTTGGAAGTTCTAGTCTACTTTAAGAAGGTGATTGCATTGATATGATCACATTTTTGAAAGAAGACTTTTTGCAATTGACAATCAGTATCAGAATTATTGCAATACAAGTGAAAATTTATTAATCGCCAATAATTACAGTTATGAGGAGTATTGTGAATCCTGTACTCAATATAATCATAGAGAAACGATAGCATGAGTAGATATCCCATGGTACAAAGTTTATGTCGCAACTTTCACTGTTATCTCAAGCAGATAGTTCACGTAGTTCTTTCCCATGCAGCTGTGTGACGCTGGTAGTCTCTCAAATTGTGCCGTTTATACATTCTCACCCCAACAAAACAGTAAAAATTGGCAATAATCGACAGTAATCGGCTTGAGATAACAGTAAAAGTTGCGACATGAACGCCCTATACCATGGGATATATACTTACGCTATTGTTTCTCTATGATATAATCCATCAGCTAGTAATTTCGATTCTAAGTTTGATTGATATTTTTTGTTCCAAAATCTATATAACTTATTAGAGTTGACATTTTAAATCAGTAATCTATTTTTAGTTCATACAAAGCGTTTTTAAATTATCTTCATTTTCCCAAATTAACTACTCACCCTGTCAATGCAAACCTAGAGTAAGCTTGCATTATTCGCAGACTGAGGTCCCTTTCCCTAGCATTGAATTGCAGCGACATGTTGAGAGGATGACCAAATACGTATTCTATTTCATCTCCATGCATGACTCCCATCCACTCGCCCCATAAACTTGTACTGGTTCTCTGCAAAATAAAACAAATATATCAATTTCAATTCAAAAGGGGAATAAATTATATTGAATGAAAATACTAAGAAATTGTCAAAAACCACAAATCATAGTTCCACAAGTTAAACCACAAAGCTTATCAGAAGAGCTTAAGAAGAGCTTATCCTCAAAGCTTATCAAACAATGGTGTAAAACCGGTCTTTCTAACTACAGTATATCAATAAAATCTTTGATTTTTGACAATTTCTTAGACTTTTTATTCAATATGAATAATTACCGCAATATCAACTTCTCAACAACACAAAAAGAATGAATTATAATGATTAACCAACTCATTAGTTATAATATTATATCGAGTAATGATCACTGTACTGTAAATGAATGATCCAAAGAGAATAATCCGTATGATTGATATAATTAATGGATAATTCTGTTAGGTAAAAATGCGCATGGAAAGAATTTAACATGAATTATTATTGTTGCATATTTTCCTTAATACTCCTCTATTATCTTAGTAAAGAATTTAACATGAATATTATTGTTCCATATTCTTCTTGATATTTATTTATCTATTGTCATTGTGAAGAATTTAACATGAAATATTGTTTCATATTTTTCTTGATATCTTTGTAGTCATTGTGTTGTTGAGAACAGCAATTGCAATTAAACAACATTAGTTATCAAAAAAATTAAGCTGTGGATGGACTGGATTCATTCATACTCTCCTATTTTGTTAAGAGGAGCAATTGAAATCAATCAGCATTACCAACTAGGCTGCAGTGTTGCTATTTTCATTATTCGAGTAGACACAATGAGAGCTAATTGACAATAAGCCAAATAGTTTAACTCAACACCACTTTATGCATTATGGCTCAGCCAACATCAAAGGAATCACAAGTTTTATCACATTGAGATTCTAAAATCCAATACTATTAAAAATAAAATTCTAATATTCTAATATTCCACTGCATGTATTTTTCATTAAAAAGGTGAATGGGTGATAGTAAGTTTAAATGTGATGTTTTATGCATTATTTCAACAAAATTCAATGAAACTCATAAGGTAGTGTATAGGGTTTCAAGACTGTAGATTTGTTGACGGTAGCCAGATTTCTCACAAGGCATACTAGGCCATAGCCTAGGGCCGGGAAAGAACTGATAAGTTGGGAAGATTCAATCAAGTCAGTCAAGCATTGCAAAAGGTGGCCATGTCTCTAGAAATCGAAATAAGATTGTATGATTCTTGACTAATTTAGATACAACCAATGTGCAGTCAACTGCCCCTTCTTCATTTGAGTAGGTGCGGAAAATTGTGTGAGAGTGCGAGAATCCAGAGAGAAAGTCAGGAAAAAGGAAAATCCACCTAGACTGAACCAGTGATGAGGGAATCATTATTATAGGCTGTGATCAGGGGATGCGATACTGATATGAGAAATCTATTTCCATAGCTTGATTGTAACATTTCTGAAACTCTCTTTGCTGTTAAAAGTAGTAAAATGAGAGACTATCCAACCAAACCCATGCTAACCAATAAGAAAGCAATAATTAAGTAGTCATGATCAGTGACAACAGTCACAGGAAGAATCAACCAATCATAAGTGGGGAGGGAGTATAGTAATGAATTTAGCCAATGAGAGTTGAGTAATCCAAGCAATCACATGTCAATAGCCAACGAGAAAGCAGCGATTTCATCGGCATGACAACAATCAACAGGAAATGGGATCTCTCCGTGAGAAAAAAATCAAGCAATAACATGCAAATCAATGAGAGCCGGAATGTCATGGCGATCACGATGGCTTATCAAAATCGTAGTAAATATGTAGATTATATAGTAGAAATGATGAGTAGAAATAGCCATCTCTAGAAGTAGAGATGATTCTACTCAATTGTGAATGAAATCCATTATAAATTAGAACTCATGTGGTTTCAACAACACGGTATGTCACTTAATTCCTAGTTATATTTCAATTTCCGCCTCATTAAAATTTCTGGCTGGAACTGCTCAAAGCAAACCAAGCCAACAAAACTCCTCAATATTTCAATTTCTATGTAGCAGCTTGTTTGAGCAAGACTAGTTTACTGTAGAAACAGTGTGTGAGTAGTGTGCAAAGAGACTAGCCCTGTCATGCTTGTGCTTGTGTCCGGTCAAAGCACTGAGAGATTCACTTAAACGTGTCAGCATCGGTTGAATGGGAACTGTTAGTGTGCTTTTCATAAGGAATGCTGTCAGACTGGAGAAACTCATTTGCAAAGCCTGCTTGACTGTATCCCTTTCATCCTTTCATCCCTTTCCTACAACAGGAATCATATTAACTCTAGAAGGCTTTGACTCGGCCCTCATGTCTACCCCCCTCTCACACTTCCCCCTTGTCACGTGAGTTGAGGACTTGTCTCAGATTCAATTTTCCAAGCTGAACGTTCAGGTCACTCGGCTCTCTTCTGTTTTTCCTCTCACCATATTCAACATGTTTCTGTAGCTCCATTTACACATACACTCCAACATAGACTCATACATTTACTCTAACACTCGGATTTGTTTCCTTGCAACGCAGGCGAGTACATTCTAGTCAGCTTTGATCTTTTTGCTAAATATGGATACAATGTGAAGTTCAAATAACAAGGGAAGAGAAAAGTGGAGATCTGTTCATGAATATTTAGTGGAAGGATTCGTTATGAATCTTAGAATGATAGAGTAACAGGATATCACCTGTATATATTACTGGATTCTAGTCGGATTAAACCACTGGTAAAAAATATTGGTAGTGACATATTGGAGTATGATGAGACTTTTCTAATATGAGTATGGACTGGAGAAGAATTATTGAGTGATATGTGGATGAGATACAATATATTTATTCAGTCATGTATAATTATCACACTTATGTGAGAAGGCTTATGCCCAATGTACAACAGGCTTATGCCCAAAACTGTCCATTCTCAAATTTTTACTACAGTTCAAATTCAATTATAGGTTAAGCTACTGAATTGAATCACGATAATAATTATTATATTGTCTTATGGGAGAGTTTCAATGAGAGTGTGATTGAATTATAATGCTATTGATTTTCTTGCGATTATGAACTGGATAATAATTATTGGATGATATGAAGATGAAATACGATTATTTGAATCACGTTAATCAGTCACGATATTGTCTTGAATAAGAAATAAATTTAATATGATATTGTTTTGTGAGAGAGTGTTAATTGGAGCATGATAATACTGTGTGTGGGAAAGTGTACATCAATCAATTTTCTAGTGGAATCAAATAAATAATAGCATTCAATAACTTGAAATTTGAAATTGAGTTTCAAATTGTGCCATGCATTAATTTTTTACAACTGAATAATCTCGTACCCTTTTCATTCATTTATTCATTTCTGAGACTATGCATAAGTATTTTTAATATATTTTGATCATTCAGCGATTCATCAAATATTATTATAGAGAAAATAAAGCATACGAAGATATACCATGGTATAGCTTATGTTCCAAATATCACCATCAACTGACGTCGACTCCTATTGATTATAGTTCTTGTTCATAAAGCTATGTGACACTGGTAGTCTCTCATACTTACAGAGACTATAATAGTCACTTTACTCATACTGTGCTGTTCTTAAGCCGTGACCACACTGAACAGATGTTTGAAATACATGTTCGGCAAACATTGTTTGCCCATTTACCCATTTTGCACATAATAAAATTTGCCCAAACTGTTTCAACAAACATGTTTGTCGAACATTTGTTCAGTGTGGACACGGCTTTAGACTCTCACTCAACGTAAACAGTAATAGGCAGTAGTAGAGAGTAATCGGCTTGAGTTGACAACAAATCGGCTTGGAATTTGAAACATAAACGACCAATACCATGGGATACCTTCTTAGGCTATCTTTCCTCAATGATACTATATATCTAATCCATCATCATTATTACGAGTAAAAGCTCCTATAGACCCACAATTGTTTTTCTTGAATGTTTACTTCTTTGTCTTTTACAACTGTATTGTTCGGAAAAGCTTACCTGGGTGAAGAAATAGTAGTACACCTTCTTTCCATGCTCTGCGAATGCCTGTGCGAAATGATTTGTCGGACAGATGAAGAAGTAATCACCAACCACATCTCCGATCATTTTCTGGTTCAGATAACCATCCATAACATGCTCCCAATCTGTGTACTGCAAAGAAAACACATAGATTGGATGTGAAGGGTGGGGCTTCTTCAAAACAGCAGTACTTATATCCTGGAGCACTGCAGATTGCTTTCATCATGAGCTATGATCATGAGCTCACTATTGGAATAAAAATATTATGACTAGAGCATCAACACACGAACATCAATCACTATTATCAACTACAGATCTATGGGAACAATAAATGTCTCTATGTAGATTGAATAAAAAGTTGAATGTAATAATTGGGACTTGGAAATGGTTTTAGAGAGCAATTTCATAGTTGACTCAATCCTTCTCAATTTGAAAATGTTTCAGCAATTCAATTCATGAATGTGATACTCTACCAATCATTTGTATCCTACACAGTTTTCTCATTTTCAATCTACCTGTAGAAATAAAAGGAACCAATAAATTGGTATGTAACGTGGAATTCATTCCCTTCTCAAAATTAATTGGAATGTTGATCATATATATTACTGAAATTGGTTTGGCTCATTACCTGGAATATGATAGCTTCCCTCTCAATTTTCGTCATATTCTTGAAAATTGTGTTGATGATGTCTAGGAACTTATCTCTTTGCAAGAAACTCGGCCCGTCTTTCTGGAAGAAGTCGATGAAATCGTACAATATGAAGTAGGTACCTGGAAACAGAGACCAATTACATTTCCCAGCTTCGAGGAAGAAAAATATTTTATGAAAAAATCCAATTTGAAAATATTTCTCCATTCGAGATTCAGAAGCTGTTTAATATATTACCATTCACTAATTATTATTACTCCGACTATACATTGTGAATTAGTGCTTATTATGTGGAGGGAAACCAGTTCATATAACTATTGTATACCATATCTTCTTTAAATGTATTTATTCAGGTCGACTTATTTATATTTATGAAATAACATTACAGTATACCCTTTTTTCAAATTGATGTAAAATAATAATTCAATTTGTGTTTTTAATTTATTTTATTTTAATTTCAAAAAAGGGTACTATAACGCTATTTTATAAATAATTATTGTGGCTTACATAAATAGAGAATCTGATTCAAATTAATAAATCTACTCATAGGCACTTGCTATTGGCTCTACTTGAGGAATGCATTTTTGTTTGCTGCCAGATTTGTCAGCTCAAGTTTTCAATTTCATCGGAAATCTGACCGATCATCTTTCGCTAACTAGTCTAAGATAATGGGTCGGGAGTAATCTATATCTCATCAAAATGAAGTTGATTGCTTTTGTTGAGAATGAGGCCCAAATTAGTCTACTAATATAGTCTTGTGACTTGGTCACTTAGTCTTGTGCATATGGAAAGATTATGATGAGAAATAAATAAGGTGTGCCAGAAGGAAGAAGAAAAAGGAAGAAGAAATGTAATGTTTGTTTTGATTTTCAATATTATATTGATCTATATATAGTTTTGAGATAAATTGCAGTTATTCTAGATGGTCTCGAAGCATCAAAATTAACAGAAGTAGCGAGATTACGAACGTTAATTGACTCAAATAATCAACGAACATGATAATAAAGAATGAATGGATTCACCTACAGTGATGAGTAAGATAAATGATTCATTTAATGTTTTAAAAATAAGAACTCAATATTAAAAATCAAAACAAAACTAGATTAAGAAAACAGAAAAAAGTTGGTTGAAAAAAAGATTGGAAAGTTGGAAAAATTAATTATGAATAAAAACTAGATATTAAAAATTAAAACAAAAGCTGATTAAGAAAACAGAAAAAAGTTGCTTGAAAAAAACAGTCAGCTGATCAATCCGAATAACTGAATTCGACAATATGATGATATCTATTTGAGTGTGGGTGCACTCAATTTCCCGCAAATAGAATTCGATTGTCAAGATTATGAATATCAACTATACATTGTCGACAGGAATCAATATCATAGAAAGTGAAAAAGTTGTGATACTTCAACTTGTAGGCTAACATGAACTACAGTAATTCATCCATCTGACCTTAAAAAAACAGACATTAGAAGCAGAAATAAATATTATATTAGATTCGAGAGTCAAATTCCGAATCGAAGAGGAATAATAACAGCTACAATAAGTCTTGTGGCCGATAAACCAATCGAAGGTCAATATCCTTTCCAAGTCTCTTTGCTTGCTCTATTTCACAGCGCCACTCTTTCCGTCAAGAATTATGGGGAGCTTAAAGGTGCAGAGGCCAGCCCCTTGCTAGGGGGTTGGACGCGACAAAGAATGAGAGCTTCTTCAACCTTGGCCGGCTGTAGTTCACTCTCTTATTTAAGCGATAAAGTTCAAAGGTCAAACTGAGAGACAGTTAACGAAGTGATAATCCTGGAAAATTCATCACCGTCCTTTGTTTTAGATGCTCTCACCATCCAGTCCTCCAATCCTATTCCTTTTTTCTACAATCCTAGATCCTTTATCCACTCCACTCCCACCCATGAATTGAGTTGACAAGATAAGTGGATAACACTTCGCTCGGCCGATTCCCATTCAAATTATCACGGAATAAACTTGAATGTTTCGAACCCTGTAGAAAACAACCCATACATAACGATTCTTCAGGAGGTTCAAGAGTCGACAGGGCAGGAGGCTCTCCTATTGCCAGATTATCTGCTGATTCCTGACCGCCAACCAAATCAGCTGATTATCAGCCAATGAGAGAGCTTCCTCCCTTGCCGACTCTTAAAACGCCTGAAAAGACGCATCGTAGGGCTTGGTCCAAAAAAATGTCACTTAACAATTCCCTGAATTCTCTTTTTAAATTTTAGTTCCAACGTTATGAATATTGTAATAATTTCCAACATGATGAACTATAATGAAATAGAAACACACATATGTTGTCAAATTCTACACAGTTTTATTTGGTGCAGGACCATGGTTTCGTGACCACACATGTGGTTACTTATGAAAATTTTCAGGTGTGTTTTTATTCCATTATGGAACGGTTCTACAATATTGACAGTGACTCAGTCGAATTTTTATGATGCACTATTTTGATTGAGCACCTTCCCTTAGTAGGCCTACTTTAGCGAAAGCTATGCTGAAACCATGGAGGAACGATTGATTGTTTATTCTATACTATATCATATTGCAGTATAGTATTCGTATGTTGACAAGAAGCATAAGAACCTCTGTATACAAAGTACATTATTTTATGAAGAACACTACATTAGGTACTTAATTAACATGTACTTACTAGGTAATGCATTCGCATGTTTCTTTTATCAGAGGCTATATCAGAGAGTATAGAATGTAACTCTGTCAATCCTCAACATGATATCACATGACGTTCTCTATACTCATTCCATCCTCACTGGGCTATAGCCTATTTCCCTATCACAAGGTTCCGAGCCTTCGTGAATGTTTCACAAATCTTCGCAAATGTGATGTACTTGGAAAGCATGTGCACAATGAACGTTGGCTGTACAACTTTTGATGAGTACTGACTTGATAGTGGGCAGGTGCTGGGGGGGGGGACATGTGGGAGTTGTGGGGATGTACGGTGGCCTAGTAGGCGATAAAATAGTGGAAAGTGCATCAATGCCAGCATGTCCATGTTCGCCGCCTGTCATTGAGAGCTTACATGGAATGCATTTCTAAATCGGGCAGTCGGTCACATCTCTCACCAAATCACAGGGGGGGGGGGGTGAAAGAGGGGCGGGAGAGGAGGTTGGAGTCCCAGCTTGTAACCCTGACCTTTTGACCTCTAGCATCAGGGTTGACTATGGCCATCCAACATCTGCTTCTTAATAATGCAATTTCATCCATTCACAGGCGCCATTTATCGATCAGTTGTCTCTGCTTCTAACTGTCAGCATTGTTTGAATGGGAAATGCAGGTGTTATTCATCAACAATGCTGACAGTTTTCAATGAGTATCACTGGAGCTGCTTTACTTGAATAATGTCTCTCTATCCGTGGATGTTTCAACGCGTTTTTTCCCAACGGAAACTGCAGTGAATCAGATTTTCACTGTCCGATAGCTTGCTGGATGTTTGTTAAGTGGTTGTTGTGAAGGGTTCTAAGGCCCTTATAACCTTCCAATACCTGATAAACATCAAAATAGTCTACCTGTTGTTCCTTCCAGATTATCAGGTCTATGTGATTTTTATTGTATGAGCAAATGAAAATCAGCTGAATGCTCCCAAACATTTTAATCAGTCAATGCTACTATCAATCAATCAATACGTGATCCTATCATGAAGTATTCGTTTCACTGCACTATAGAAAAACAAAGAAAATCGAAGAAGGTTGTGTATCGTGAATTATCATAGTAAATCTATGAATTACCAGAATACCACCTATAAAAAGTTAGTTTTGATCGAAATCCAATAATAATAATTATGAATCGCTCTTTTCGGCATAGGATTTCAATTTAAATTTTTATGATTTTAACCGGAATAGAGCTCTCATATCAAATCAAGATTATCATGAATATACCATCGTTTCCATCAAAACTCACAGATGTATAGATACTTTTGTTCAAAATCCAAGTATAAACAATTATTGTTCTCGGTAGGGGCTTCCTACCCATGATGTCCGTAGTCGCAAACTTATCTCAAGTCAAGTTTGTGCTCATTTAGGACTTCCTGTCATTGCGTTGGGCTTGTTAGATATTGAATTAGGGAATAGGTGTTACGATTCTCTTTGGTTTCACCCAACCTAGATCTCAATAAACCTGCAGAGAAAGAATTATCTCAATATATTCATGTTCGAAACATTGGAACAAAATGACAACAATCAATGACAGATATAATAATTTTGAGCTATTATTATTGGATAAGGACTATGAAGTATGATCTCTAGCGAATAGATATTTTTCGAATCCACGCAGGACCAACAGATATCGATATTCATCTCAATTTGAAAAACAGAAATGTTTCTCGACCAGCTGATGGTTCATTTATTGAGAAGTGGGTTGCTGAATAATCGCAAGCAAATCCACCCTTCACATCAATGTATTCCAATTAAATCCGGTTGATTGAAAAGTTGCACAATGCTCAATGGAGATATTTCAATTGAATTCATGCTCTGGTTATTGGACAGGCTTATCCAGCCCACATACAATACCCAATTCGGATTGAATGGGATTCCAATTCCCCAACTGGGTGCTGAAAAATGGAGATAACTTTTCGGAAAAGTCAGGTTGGTTCTGTTTTTTCACAAGCTACTCAGATAACTGTTTGAGGAAAAGCGGTCGGTGTAAATGTTTGTTTTCCCAGGAAAATGATATCAGTAACGTTGTTGGAGAGCAGTCAAAATGGAACAATCATTTTGACGTTTGGGATAGGATTCATAATCAAGTCTCAGGCACATTTGCTCCAAATCGATGATCGAAATATGTCAAGTGAGTATATGGCTGATAATATAGCCGCTATATTATTATTGCAATTGAAAGAAATATGACTATCTTGAATTTCTTATTACCTTTTTAATAGCTTAATATAACTATTGACTTTTCATACGATATATTCTGCTGATTCCACTATCCCAATCAAAATAATCTTCATAATAATACAGTATAACAATTTATAGTCTTCATGAACAGAATCAGTTGTAAGTTGTACACTATACAACTTACAGCTGATTCTGATGATGAAAACTATAATGATATTATTATGAAGATTATTTTGATTGGGATAGTGGAATCAGCAGAATATATCGTATGAAAAGTCAATAGTTCTATTGAACTATTATGAAAGTAATAAGAAATTCAAGATATGATGAAACAAGAGCGAGAGAAGAATAGAAGCTTCGATTTTAAAATATATCTTGATCTAGCCCAGCTTAAAATGCATTTATATTACTAAAATGATAAACATGGAAGAAGGATCAGAAAAATGGCGGAAGAAAAATCACTTTCATCATTCCATGTGAATTATTGATTACTAGGTATCAGCATCTGGGCTTCAATTATGACATTCAAAAAATTGATTATTTCTCTAATTTGCTTTATTTTATATTCCTTTCCCGACTGGCATTATTTACTCAGTTATTCGGGCAGCCTGTGACGTAGGCCTACTAGCTTCTGCACATTATTTTGTTGTGTGAAGTTTGAATAATAATTCCATTGATTTTATTTTTCAATCTGATAAATAGGAAATATCGAAGGAATATTCGATTTTCAGTAGTTCAGTATTTCCATGGTTCAGAGCATTCACCTCAATCATTTACCTCCCAGTTATTGACTTTGATCTGGAATAAGAATAATTCAATAGGAGCCGACTTAGAATGATAATCAACTATGTGATAAATTGCGGGCAGAATTGGCAAATTAGTAGTCTCCCAGTCTGAGGTAATTGATGATCATTATTTCTCAGTCTTATGAAGGGGCTGTGGAACATGAATGAATTATTAAATTTCGCGCCATTAGTTTCCTGCATAAACAACGTTAACCCGGTAGTCTAAACGTTATAACGCCTCTTCTCCTAAACGCTTTCTCCTCAATCTTCTCTCCTTAACCCTGCTCCTTCCACTAGACTTCCACACTTCTCATCTTTTCTCTTTCCTTTCCTCTTCTTATTCTGCCTATTACGAAAGTGCTCAAAGGGCGAAACATAAGGCCTTTTCCACGCCTTATGTCAGCCCCTCATTTAGTGGTGAAAGTTCAAAGGTTGAACTAGTTGTGGGAGGAAGAGGGGTAAGGTGCGGTGATGAGGAGGGGTAGTTGAAAAACCACAGACACTGCCACCCCATTCCTATGGCAGCCATAATCCTACAGAATTCATCACAAGTCTCTTTCACTCAGCCACTTTCACTCTGCTTTACTTAACTTTACATGCTTGTGGTTGAACAGGCGATTTCCTCATCACTCTGCCACACTCTCTCTCTCTCACTCTGCTCTCTCAGCCCCACTTTTGACATTTTCACTCCCTCAATCTCTTTCCTGTGCCTGGCGTCAGTCAACAAGCTTCTTTCACTTTTCACAGCATCGAGATTCTTTGTAATCCGCCTGTGATTTAGCAAGAATAATAATTTAAAGCCAAAAGTCTACATAATTCCTTCAAACTTGTAGAAAGAATGAATGTTTGTATTTAATATATTCATTAAAATTAATTTTTATTACGTTTTTATGTTCAATTAATTAATTAATCTATTATGTTTCAACATTTTATGTTCATTAACATTTAGAGATGAATTGAGGTGTCAATTATTTCTATCTCCACTTCCAAACCATTATGAGTGTATGAAGTAGTTCATTCTCATTCCATATTATCGATGTGAAACCTGGAATGTTCTTAAACTTGAAGATAGACTGTCTACCTTTAGTTTCTCAGAATGTTTCTCTATTTCTCAAGGATCAGAGGATCAGTCCAAAAACTGTGAATAATTCTTATTCTTCCTACTGTGTTACTTCTCGCAATCAATAAACGTGACAGAATAACTGTGTAATAACAAAGTTGTGTGGCTTGGATCTTGTAAGAATCGATTCGACCTGCTATCCTCAGCTATAAGTTCCATACCGGACACTACAACAATCTGAATATTTCAGATGTGAACATCGTGACTGAGGGATAGAACTAGTCAACACAATAATCTGTGGACGACAGCTGTTCATCAAACTTTTACCACAGTTTCAAAATCGTTCATCTGGATCGTTTTCAAATATGGAACATTGAACTTTGTTTTTTCCATCAGACCTCTTCTACGGGAAATACCACTTTGTAAAATCAATTGTAACACATCGCGAACGACTTACCTGATGATTTTAAGTCTGCTACCAGTATTTAAAAGATGGACCATGATTCAATAAGTTGATAAGTTAACAATAACTATGAAATCCAGTATTTTTTGAATGTTCTGATATTCATTCCTTTTGTGATCACTCTTGAGGGATTCGCGCTGAGTGTAAATGAGTTTCATTCACAGAACTCACCCAAAACCGTGAGATGTATTTCTCTTAATATGCTCATTGTAACTTATCCACTTGGTCATTGCAGAGAATAACAATACAGCTAAGAGAATAGCTGGGTTGTTTATTACATAATGATTTTTTTCTAAGGTTGATATAGTTATAGGCTGATAAAGATAAAATATCACTCTTCTAATCTTCTAATTGAATAATAGTTTCAATCGAAGTGCGTTCCATCATTGCCATTATTGAAAAATTATTGTATTGACCCTCAAATTCCTTTAATCCATCATGCTATTTTGTGCAGGTGAACTGGGAGAAAACTTCCATGCAACATAGTTTAAAAAACTCAGAAAGTGTTTTCTTTCGTTCAAAGCAACTTTTATTGTCACGGAAGAAAGTTTGAAAGTCTCAATCCTCTTTCTCTCGTATTGGTCTGAAAGCTAAAATGAAAGTCATTGCATGAATGGAAAGTTCGAAACAGTATTTGAGGTTTTTTACTTATTGCAAATAACTAGCAAATCATCAATGTTTCAATTTATTATTTATTAAACTTCCTAATCCATCCCGTAGACGATTGCCAAGGAATTTGATTTCCCAGATTTTGATAGCAAATAAATAATAGTACAGTTTTATAATGATTATTCCTACTAATGTCACATTCCATTTATTTATTTTTGTATGTATCTATTTCATGTTTAAATCAAATGCATTTCAAATAAAAATAACAAACATATTTCTACATTCATTGGCATTAGAAAGAAGCATCACTTTTTTAGAGTTAATAGGATAGACGGATAGACAGTTTATTATTACCACAGATAACCATTTGTGATCTAATATATTCTATATATTTATCTATTTGTGATCTAATATATATTCATATTTATGATCAATTTGTGATCTTCGTACTGTATCTGTTATATCATACTGATAACTGCATTTGATTATTCCAGGGTTCTTATATACTCGTATATTCCCATACACATCTGCTGTAGATCTCAAGGATCGAAAGATATAATACTGGATTCTAATAATTTCAAACTATTCTGTTCAATTAACATGGTATTATATGGATCTCTATTTCTAATGCACTCAAGTTTTTGATTCACCTCTTTGAACAAACACAGCTCTATGTCCTATCTTGTTATTTATGTGTTTAGTTATGCAGTTATTGTTTGTGTATGAGCTGGGATGTACTGTGCCGCTTCAATACTGGTTACATAGTTTGTATGCTGCATTATATATTAATTTGCAGAATTTTTATTGGAGCATTTGGATAGAATTTATAGGAACGTGCTCTGGAGTGCGTAAATTGAATTTTATTGTTAAATGCATAACCTGCCAATAGCAATAGTTGCTACTAGAGTGAATGGTTCACGTTTTCTATACATAGCCTAGTGAGTTCGCACGTGCCATCTGAGAATTGCAGCATCTGCTCTCTATTAATGCCAATCTATTGATTCAGTTCCTTTTAGTTATTCTAGTGTTCAGTTTTCAATATCCATTTCCTGATCCTGTTTCGCTGTTGAATGCTTTCAGCAGAGAGTAAGTATAGAATGTACCATTCTATACTCTCTGTTTTATTCTAATGTAACATTTCATACTCTCTGTTATATTCTAATGTAACATTCTATACTCTCTGTTATATTCTAATGTAACATTCTATACTTTCTGTTATATTCTAATGTAACATTCTATACTCTCTGTTACATTCTAATGTAACATTCTATACTCTCTGTTATATTCTAATGTAACATTCTATACTCTCTGTTATATTCTAATGTAACATTCTATACTCTCTGTTACATTCTAATGTAACATTCTATACTCTCTGTTATATTCTAATGTAACATTCTATACTCTCTGTTATATTCTAATGTAACATTCTATACTCTCTGTTATATTCTGATGTAACATTCATTGTTTACTATCTTGTTCTCAGTCACCTTTGATTGTATTATATATAATACAAAACAATAGCACTGCACGATTCTCAGTGGAACTGTCGAAACATGTCTCCCGAATAGGTCTAAAACAGCGCAATTTAAATGAAGGGTGCAGGCGGGAGTTTTCCAAATCGTTCCCGTTACTATGTTGTTGATTGGACCTGGTCCACTATTTTTTGCAGGCGGAGTCTCCTTGTAACCTAATATCACTGAAAATTGGGAATTTGAATGCTGCATAATCTCAATTGGAGTTAGTCGATTGACCCATAGAAACCAATGTAGTCATCATGCTTGATGTAACTTAAATTCGTCACTATTCTCTATTGCCACTATTTTCTCTATCTTTTACTTGCTTCTGATTTATTGACAATAAACAACAGGTACAACTCTAAGCTTTGCCAATAGATGGCAGTAGCTGTCGTGTCACTTACACCATACTTTTGTTAGTGTCACGCCTCCAAACTCCACCCATGTTTCTGATTGGTCGATAATTGAGTCAATGTGGTAGAAGTGATTCTACTTTGACTTTTAGTCAGTAGATAGCACCAGATTTTGAGTCATGTATATTTATTCTTGCACATAAATTCAAATAGAATAAGAAATCAAATTAAAAATCGCACTTGTCTGTGATAATTTTTGTATATTTTGAATTCCTCGTCGCTGTATTTTTTAAAAATTAATTATTAGATTCACCATCTTAATTTGTTATTCACAGTGTATTCTCCTGTTTTCGCATTCGCCTGCTCACAGTATTCCTCCTTTATCTGTCTTCTTCTATTTTTGTTCTTCTGTCATCCATTCTCTTCCATATCTCTCATTTCAAATTCCTGTTCTCTCAAGTCTTATCTCCCAGACAAATGTTGATGGCATTCAATTCCACTGATGGTGTGAGTTGGAAGCTCATGATAATCATAGTATATCACCACCCATATTACAATTTTCTGTTTATTTTCCCTTTATAAATAAAAATTGAATGCGGATTCCAGTTAGCTATCGAAGAGACCAAAATAAAACATTAGTTTGTATGATTCAAGATTCCCATATCCCTTGTGCCTAAGAAGATAATTTTGAATAAAATTGGGAATTTGAATGCTGCATAATCTCAATTGGAGTTAGTCGATTGACCCATAGAAACCAATGTAGTCATCATGCTTGATGTAACTTAAATTCGTCACTATTCTCTATTGCCACTATTTTCTCTATCTTTTACTTGCTTCTGATTTATTGACAATAAACAACAGGTACAACTCTAAGCTTTGCCAATAGATGGCAGTAGCTGTCGTGTCACTTACACCATACTTTTGTTAGTGTCACGCCTCCAAACTCCACCCATGTTTCTGATTGGTCGATAATTGAGTCAATGTGGTAGAAGTGATTCTACTTTGACTTTTAGTCAGTAGATAGCACCAGATTTTGAGTCATGTATATTTATTCTTGCACATAAATTCAAATAGAATAAGAAATCAAATTAAAAATCGCACTTGTCTGTGATAATTTTTGTTTATTTTGAATTCCTCGTCGCTGTATTTATTAAAAAATTAATTATTAGATTCACCATCTTAATTTGTTATTCACAGTGTATTCTCCTGTTTTCGCATTCGCCTGCTCACAGTATTTCTCCTTTTTTGTCTTCTTCTATTTTTGTTCTTTTGTCATCCATTCTCTTCCATATCTCTCATTTCAAACTCCTGTTCTCTCAAGTCTTATCTCCCAGACAAGTGTTGATGGCATTCAATTCCACTGATGGTATGAGTTGAAAGCTCATGATAATCATAGCATATCATCACCCATATTACAATTTTCTGTTTATTTTTCCTTTATAAAGAAAAATTGAATTCGGATTCCAGTTAGCTATCGAAGAGACCAAAATAAAACATTAGTTTGTATGATTCAAGATTCCCATATCCCTTCTTCGTTCACATAATTGATAGTCTCATACAGTATAGGCTAATAATAAAATTTTATTAAATTGATATACGTTTGGAACTCAAATGGGTATTGGGAAATTGAGAGCGGCTTGGCTCACATATACATTTTCCACGGAACTGACATCGATAATCCGACTGCTTATATAGGTTTATAAATATTTACTGTGTGCGACGACGTAGGCTCTGCCTCTGCCCCGAACACATACACATACAATGGAATGTGGGTCACAGGCAAATCAACAGACTCATGACACAACGGATAATGTTACAAAATGGCTACGAATTCGCAAACGCACGCTTCCCAACTTTCGACGTACTTTTTCGTGGAATATCATAATTGATATGAGCTCTGAGCTCTATTCTCCCTCCACATGTGCTTCCAACGAATCAAATCATTGAACTTCAAACATGATACCATATTCCATAATAAATCACAAGGATGATTATCGATTGAAATATCAGGTAAAGATAGAATAGTACTAGAAAGTATATTCAAAAATTCTCCTTGTTTTCTGACTTCAATCAGGAATTATAACATAATCTCGATAGATTGATCTAATCAATTGTAGTGTCTATGAGTATGAGATGTATGTGAACTCAAGTGAAGAGTAAAAATCATCAGAAAAACTGTCAGACTGGCCATCTTGTAATAGTCCTTCCCATAATCAACTCACTACCTTCAACTAACATAATCAACTCTCATATCAACCTTTGGGAAGGAGCGATCATAATTTATTTTTTTAGATCCACAGTATTTTATGATAACAATATTATTATCATCAGGCTTGTTGTTGGAGAAATGCGTTTTCTTGAACATTTTGATTTATTAGACTATATTTATGAGTAATATAATCGATTTTTATTTTTACAGAACAAAGCATATAATTTGAAAAACATTGTTCAAGAAAGAAAGGTTCTTCTCGTGTAAGGTCACTCTCACTCAACAACACGTCAAATATATGAAATTTTCCAGGAAAACAGAGACTGTATTTTCCAATTTGCA